>NC_089373.1:4511047-4811783 GCF_033870435.1 Sordaria macrospora | reverse complement strand
ACTAGCCCCATGACAGTATCATGCTACCAAATGGAGCTATTAGTAAGGTTTGGGAATAAATCGGTATATTTGTGAATAAAGTAATACACTTCGGAACAAACATTATTAAAACTACTATATCTCGCTATGCTTTATAGAACAATTAAACTAGTATAATATCTAGTACTCAATTTGAAGGGATTAATGGAGAAGGAGCACTTCCGTTTTTTGGAAATAAGAGAAAAGTTCTATAAATCAAATAAATTATTGACCTAAGTACTAGATTTCGAATTAATCCCAAGACTTCGATATTATTAAAATCCCTTAATATTTATTACTTTACCCTTTACTCTAAATTAAATTACCTTCCTACCCCACTTTTACTGTATTGAAAAGTATTTACCCCATCTCTTATTCTAAAATCCCTTCATTAGCACCTCTTTATCCGCTTCTAAAGGTAAGAAATTTTGAGAATAAAAAAAAAGGTAAATCCTAAGGCCGAAATGAAAAATAAAGAATTCAAATATTTAACTATTTTTTCCCATATCCGATGTTACTCTTCAAACGTTTTTTTTCGGGAGGTGATTTTCTCTACTACTAGAGATCATTGGAGGAGAGACGGCGAGGGCTGCCGACAAGCTACACACGCTCCCGGGCAACCACCCACTCATACAGACACTGAGACAAGCTCCACCAAAGAGATGGTCAAGACTGCACGCCCTCGCGGAGTCACAACCCCCACCAGAAGAACCCCCAGACAAAATGTGGCGCCCCAGATTGCCCGCCCTCCGCAACTGGCTCGCCCCCGGCACCGAAAAACAGACACACCGGCCCGGACAATGGACCCTGCCGCCCGAATCGGACCTAGGGCGATACTGGACCAGCAATAAACTACACAGCGTTGCGGACCAACCATGGTACAAGGACAACAACCCATACCTTGGACTACCACGCAAATACCTAGGTATTACGAGGAGGAGGTTACCAGGGGATAAGGGTGGCGAGAGCCAAAACCCCCGACCCGGACGACGAGCCACTCCCATTCGCAGAGGTGCTTGGTCTCCCGGGGTCAGGAGGCCTGGAATAAAAGTGGAAACACACAGAAAGGATTGGGGTTTTTCCAGCCCACGGCCACGCGAGCGCCTGACCTAAGTGGCTTTTTTTCCCGCACTTATGTACCTATGCCCAGCCCCCGTCGCGGGCATGACCTATTATCTAGTATTGGTAGAACGTAGTCGAAAATTCATTCATTCATTCATTCATACCCACCTCGCTAGGTATTTGCGTGGTAGTCCGAGGTATGGGTTGTTGTCCTTGTACCATGGTTGGTCCGCAACGCTGTGTGGTTTGTTGCTGGCCCAGTATCGCTCTGGGTCCGATTCGGGCGGCAGGGTCCATTGTCCGGGCCGGCGTGTCTGTTTTTCGGTGCCGGGGGCGGGCAATCTGGGGCGCCACATTTTGTCTGGGGTTCTTCTGGTGTTGACGATGACATTGTTGGGGGTTCGAACTCCTTTCGCGGTAGATTATTGGGCACTCGTCTCTTGCCTCTACTAGGTGTTCATTCCACCATGGCATACTCTTTGGTTTCCTTCCGAGCGTAATGGAGTGTGTTCTTTGGTCGTGCCCTCGAACGTATCCGTGAAGGACCATGCAAGTTCTTCAAGGTCTTCTGGCTTTTGTGGGGTCTGGGTGGTCCTCGGAAGTCTTCGCATCAGTGCCTGCCTGGTACGCTTCCTCCGCATGTGTAGGTGGGAGGATGTATTTCTTCTGAGGGGGGAGGGTCTCGTTGGCCAGGATTGTGATGACTAGTTTGCGGTGATCCGAGACCCATGTGCCTACTCTCATGTATGCCCTCTCTGTGCCGAACGCGACGTGATGTTGGCGCCGTTCACCGACGCCGTAGTGGTATGTGTTTGTGGGATGAGTAGCACTTGGAAGTCGTGTGTTTTGGCGATGTATATTGCCGTTCTTGTTTCTCGGTCATCGTGGCCGATTGTGTGGTAGCCGGGGTGTCTGCGGATTCTGCCTTGGGTTATGGCTGGTTCTTGTATGCAGATCACAGGGGTCCGGCTGGTGATTACCCATTCGAGAATGCCGTCAGTATTCGCTAGGGACTTCTGGACGTTCACGGATGTAACCCTAAGCCCGTCTATCATTGGGATAGGGGGTCGGGGCTTGTTTCTCTATCGCCCTGTTCACCTTCAAGAGGTGGAGGGGTGTCTTATTTGCTCTCTGTGGGAGGGTGAGGGCGTATATGAAGATCAAGAAGAGGATTGGTGAGAGGGGGGAGCCCTGCGGCACCCCTGTGGGCACCTGAAACTCCCGCGATGATTTTCCGTCGAAGAAGAGACTCCCTTTTCGGTCGGTCAGGAAGCTCTCGAAGGTCACCAGCGCGAATGCAAATAAAGAACTACCTGATTAACCACTTGGCCACCAAGCCAAATGGTTATTTCTAACCTTAAGGTTGGTTCTTTCTAGCTATAAATGTCACAGCGCTGGCGGACCATTATACCACTAGGGTATGTTCCAAAAGGATATAAGTAACCAAAGCTGGGAATTCGGTCGCTCAAGTGGTTGTAGACAGTTGCGATGGCAGTCAAGAAGCACAGCTGCAGGGCTGCCATCACACTAGGCTGCAAACTACCCTCTATAGGTAGCACAAATTCTCTATCCAATTTTCAATTGGGTCATTGCACGTGATTCGAGTCACTTTCCGAGGCCCGTGCATGATCTGCCACGTATGCGGCTCTTTCTTACTTCACCCCGCTTATTCAACATTAACCCTTTGGTCGTACATCGTTTTCCACATCCGACAACATGCAAACTTCTAGCCCCTCAATTCAGTCGGGACAATATTGGTGCTATTGTAGTAACTCTTACCAAAGTACTGGTTTGTTACTACGTCATACGCGAGGCTGTCCAGCTTGTGAGGACGCTGACAAAGAGCTGCTACGTCTGATGACATGCTTGCCTAAGAGAGGTAAACATGGCGATCTCCTCTACCGGGGTTGTCACTTCTCCAAGCTTTTGTCTGAGGATGGGAGTAAGATTGAGGAACCTGTTTTCTCATACCCCGCTCACGTCCCAGATATCCAAAAGTTGGATTCGATCTTGAACAAGCTTCTCAACCAAAACAGGAACCCAGCTATTAAAGATACGCCGAAGTCAATTATTCATAATCGATTCCGGTGGTCGAACCATGACTTTGAGCTCAATCACAAATCAAGAGACGTGATCAAAAAAAATTTGATCGTCACTTCCTGTCTGCCTACATATGAACTGAAAGCCCTTCTCTTTATTGCTCATACGTACCCAACTGATAAGTACGACGAAGAGTATGTATTGGATTTTCGTTCCTAATGAGTTTTAAATCTGTGTACTAATTCATAATTTAGTTTTCTACGGGGCGGCCAATCGTACTATCACCTGGTCTAAAATTTCAGAGGCTCGTGCTTCCAAGACATATCTTATCGACCAATGCAGCAAGACGCAGATTCACTATATTATTGGGGTTTGTCTAGCGGCGTCGAACTTTGGTAATATGGTAACCAAGCTTGAACTCGTTCACCTCGCCGAAGAACTAGCGTCTAAATACGAAGCGTCGAAATTATGGACGATCAACATCCAACTAAGAAAAATCGAACTCGATATAATCAGGGGAAACACACCCAAATTACCGCCGCCTCCGAAGAACAAAAGACAATTTACAGAATTCGTCATTCTATCGTCACGAACCTGTATAGAGCAGGGACAATTAGACGAAGCGGAAAAGCAGCTACAATCTCTACTATCGCCCGTTCATACCAGTCCACCATCCGAAACGGACTGGAAGATAAATTATGCGAAGGGGAAACTGCACCGGTTTCAAGGCAATTTTGAAGCCGCGTTAGGCCTCCTTTCACCGATTGCTTTCCAAGAAACCGGTTGGACGACGACGTTTCGAAGCTGCATTCAGCTTTTATCCGTTTATTCGGAACTCGGTAACTACAAAGAGGCTCAATCACTCTCAGCCAGTACACCGGTGTGGACGGATGTACAGTCTCGCATCCTCAGAGTGGCACAGGCAGAATTATGGTTGGCTAAAACTTTGGATTCTTTTTCAAAGGATCCAGAAGATTTTGAAAAGAACCGGTTGACATATGACGAAACTGCGGAAGCAGCTTTTACTCCTCTTTTCAAAGAATACAGACGCTTGGAAGGTCCTACGTCCAAGGTTAAGAGGAGGGCTTTCTTCCGTATTAGTCTTGGCTATGCCATTATCGGTCACATTATTGGAAGACAATCAGCAAATGGCCGTATAGCGGCTATGGCTAGGTGGAATGCTACGTATGCCGCTTCTCGGGAATGCTTAGTTGATACGGAGGGGTTTGCAGAAGTTTCTTGTTTCTTAGCAATCGCCGATTTGAAGTCTCTTGCGGAAGAGCACAAGGACAAAGGATACTCCAATGCGGATGAGCGTTATACAACATATGTCGAACGCGCACGCACCATTCTTATTGCGAATTCTCAAGCTGGGATTTCCGATCGGTATTTCTTCTGTTCGTTGGGTACAAAATAGCAGAAGATTTTGGATGGATGGTGGAAAGATCAAGGATGAGAAGTTTTTCATACGGGATGATTTTTTTGTTGTTCTTACTCTATTGGGTTTGATAAGGTAGCCTTTATTCAGCTTCTCTACTTCCCTTTCTCGTTATTATAGTTCTAATTGTTATATTCGTTTTATGCAACCGACCTGTAAGTATTTGTTAATTGTATCAACCATTGTGCGACGCACGGCTTAGATCCGTGTGTATTAGTGGTTGCCGCTTTTGAGGTATATTGCTGCAGGAAGGCTATTGTCCGGAGGGGTAGTGGCGGTGGATTCTTATTATTTCCACTGAAATGGGTGCGGAGAACCAGTTGAAGGTGAAAGATTATTTGAAGCTGTTGACGTATTTAGAGCATTCTTCAATCAGCCCGGTTCCTATTAGTGTACGATAATTAGACACTATATCCCGCCCAATCAAAATACAGGCTACGCACCCCCCTTTCCCGCTGTGGTAGTCAATCAGTAACAACTTTCCCATCCAGGGTCACATTGATTCGTATTGGTACGCTTTTTTGGAAAGTGGAATATTTTACTACTAATATATGTAGCTTTTCTTTTAAAAGATCAATAACAAAGGGTAAAATAATAAACACTGTTGGTTCAAAATTCTTATTTTGCCACTTGCGGTTCATCGGGCAGAGATAACCTATCCCTCTCTTGCAAACAAGCTAGTTCGGTCTAATTGGTATAAATGACCGCGTAAGAGAAATATTCGTTTCCAAATGGCTACTTGGGAGTAATGAAAGAGGCGAATCGTTCGCTAATTACTATCGTACCGCAACTTTCCCCCGAAAATATTTTTCTTGGCACCCTCTGTTAGTCGGTTGTTAGAGGCCAGGCCAAAATTACCCTGTTTTTGGTGCAATGGGTGCCTTAGGGCTATCAGTGGCCTAACCCACCACTTTTTCATTGTTTTGAATTCGGGAAGAT
Source organism: Sordaria macrospora (assembly GCF_033870435.1). Taxonomy (NCBI): domain Eukaryota; kingdom Fungi; phylum Ascomycota; class Sordariomycetes; order Sordariales; family Sordariaceae; genus Sordaria; species Sordaria macrospora. The sequence goes on along the minus strand of NC_089373.1, from coordinate 4,806,286 downwards.
ACAATTCGAACGACAGTAACAACAACTACGGCGGCGGCCTTTGGAGAGTTTACCGCCGTCTCGTCCCTCACAGCCGATAGCTTTTGAAACCAAGCTCTTCAAAAGTACTTCGAAAAAGAAAGAGCGCCGGAGAGATGACAGCTCGTCGGGGGGCGAGCGACAACCATTCTTCGAAACCTCCCCCTTAGAACGCCGTTTGCTGGACCCAAAACGGCTGGGCTGCATTCTAATCGGAATTTTCTTTTCGATACATTTTCATTTCAACATCGGAAAGGAAAGGACGGCGATCTCCTTGGAAAATATACACTTTTGGAACCTCGCAATGCCAGGGACAGGAATAGGAAAATGAAGGCTTTTGGGGCCTGAGAGGTTTTTGAAACCGCACAGAAGTTAGGGTTTTTCCAGCGCACGGCCACGCTAGGGACCGACCTAGCTGATCTATGGGGCTTTTCCCCTGTTTTATGTTCCAGTGCCACGCCGCCATTGCAGGCACGACTTATTATCTAGTACTGGTAAAGCGCAGTCGAAAAATTAAATCATTCACGGCGGCTGGCCATAGGTACATAAATGAGGGAAAAAAGCCTCTTTTGTTAGGCGCTCGCGTGGCCGTGGGCTTGAGAAAAGAAGGAAGTAGGTAAAATTGGTACTAATGTAGTAACATAATTAACATTAATTACAACACTCTACTGAGATAATCCTAAAAGTCAAAGCCTTTTAAAAATACAACGAGCTTTTTAATTAATATTTTTAACGTGTGGCTAGTACTGTGCCGTGTATCTACCCTGTACTATGTTGTAGTATAGACGGCTGATTGAACTATTCCTTCTACGAAATCAGTCCACTCAGCCCCCACAGAACGTGCTAGAATACAGAGGCTTTTCCACTGTATCATGGGATTCTTGTGATGGCAGCCTTGCAGTGGTGCCTGTCGACTGCTATCACAACTATATAAGACCACTTGAGCGACCGAATTGCCAGCTTCGGTTACTTGTATCCTTTTGGAACATAGCCTAGTGATGTAGTGGTCCGCCAGCGCATGACAATTCTCTAACTTGTTCAGCTTTTCTTCCAGACTAATTTGTCATCATGGAATGCACCAGAAGCTTATAGATTCAGTTCATTCCTTTCATGGTATAGTGCTCTTAGAAGCACTCCTATCTACTTACAGAAGCTTCTACACTCTGGAAGCTTCTAGATAATTCACGTTCGTGTATATAAAGATCCCTTCTCTCCTTTAATTAGTCACTTCTTAAGCAACCAAGCACAATCAAAGCAATACAATACAGTCTACTCCTATAGTGCAGAGTTAACCATAATAGTTGTTTCTGACAGTGCAGAGTCCACTGTAGTCTTCTCTCTTGCGAACAGAGTTCTCTCTAAGACCTCTTTTACAACATCCATATTGTCTTTCCTACTGCGCTCCTTCCTTTAGCACTGCTGTCGTACTTCCTACCGCTTCCGCTCCGCTCTGCTACAAGTGCATTGTTCACTGTAGCATCTCTATTCTGACGCTATTATTAGAGGACAGTTAGAGCATTGCAGCAAATAAGTATGATGCTAAAAGGGGTTTTTCCTATTCAAAAAGGCATTTCTAATAACGAAAACGAAAAGCGCTTCGCGCTTACTTGATTATATTTAATCCGCTAGAAGAAAAACTAAACCCTATCTAATTAATTCCCCACCTGCGAATTTCTTTTTACTACAATTAGAAGTTTCTTTTAAAAAGAGAATTCGAACGTCGTTTAATTCGAGACTTTTATATTTAATACTTTGTACGACTAGGTAATTCTAATACGCATACCAAAATGATATGATTGCTACGTCGGATAATTGAAATATATTACTATCAAACTTAAAAGGAATGAAGAACTTAATATTATTTATGAAGACTATAATATCAACGGCGGCGTCTATAAAAGCTACATCCGTCGCTCAAAAACTACTCCCATTACCGACTTACCTAAAAATGATAATGATAATATATATATGATAATGTGACAAGGGCAGTGTTCTGGGCTTGGAACAGTCGTTTAATTCAGCTAATAAACTAATTTGGTTTCGAAGGCCTTGTTGATCATTTCAACCTTTAAGGGAAGGCTGGGCTTCAAGGCCTTCTTATGCCAAAGGGAAACGGTACGTATCCAGTACGTACGGGTCCTTGTCGCCTGAGGCTCCAAGCCACGTAGCGATCTGCATACATTTAGGTCTTTCTCGTATCACACCAGGAGTGTGGCATATGTCCGTGTGACAAATAATAAACTGTACCAAAACTAAAAACTTAAGGAATCAAAACGAAAGATGCGCCAAATAAGTATTCACAAAAAAGGAACTAAACGTTGTTTACAAAGTCTCTACTTTTATTGCAAAATTAATAATTATATAGTAATTATATGATGAATCAGTATGAATATTGACGTAGTTACCGGCCTAACTCTATCAATATTCAATTTCCATTTTATAAAATAAAAGGTCAAAATATTACCCGTATTAAGGAATAGCACTAGGAGTAACAATCATTCTACCGCTAGTAAATTAAAATAAAAGTAGCTACTTTTTAAAATTGAATAAAAGAGCACTCCAAAATATTAAAAACGGAACCAGGAATAGAGAGCTTCCCAGAACCTATAGAGATACGTAAAACAAAAATACCTATATATATATTTATATATTGTGTTATCACGCTAAACTATGTACATAGCGTACCCAATGGGTATGCGGTACTTGCTTCCGTTCTTGGTCGGTGGGAAAAGCCGTACCGTAACCGGATAAAAAGCCTCCGCTTCTCTATTGCAACGACGCCGTGTCGACGCCGTGCCTTCGACGTTTATCTTCCTCTCGGTATGACCTCACCATCATTCCCGAGGCCCGATCTTTGATCCCGCTGCGTTGTCTCCCGACCGTACTCCCGCTCTCCAGAATCAAACATCAATCTGAATTCCCTAGTGGCTCTTCTGCTTCCTTTGCTTGTTCAATCTTCACTGCTAGCTTGTACTCCTGCAGCCGGCCCAGTCGCAAAGCCCAGCGAAGGATTCGTTCCGCCCCCGCCACTGTCTCGAGTTCGTCGTGGAGTTGTTCAATGTTTTTCGGCCACGTTGGGTCTCCCAATAACCATGTGCCTTCCGTTTCTCCACATTCCAAGACAATATGTTCGAACGTCTCCTTAGCTAACCTTCCGGTACTGCACATGCGGAGCACCCCGTGAGAAAGGACACTTTTTCGTATGCCCACTAGTCACATACCGCAACCCGAATGCGGCAGAAGACACGCCCAAGGCCTTCGGCACAAGCTACGCAACATTTCTCACAAGGATTCAAGCCCTCAAGGACGACACACACGTCCAGGTATTAGGAGGAGGAGGCTACCAGGGGATAAAGGTGGCGAGAGCCAAAACCCTTGACCCGGACGACGAACCACTGCCATTCCCAGAAGTGCTTGGTCTCCCGGGGTCAGGAGGCCTGAAATAAAAGTGAAAACACACAGAAAGGATTAGGGTTTTTCCAGCCCACGGCCACGCGAGCGCCTGACCTAAGAGGCTTTTTTCCCGCGCTTATGTACCTATGCCCAGCCGCCGTCGCGGGCACGACTTATTATCTAGTATTGGTAGAACGTAGTCGAAAAATTCATTCATTCATATCTACCTTCAGCTATTCCACCTAGGCAGATCAGACTTCCATTTGTCACAATTAGGGAATTACTGTATAAATTCCTTATTCGTTTTTTAGCGCTAACTATCTGTATTGGTATTGGATTAAATAACTTCGAAGTCGCTCTAAATATGGTGTATACATAGTGTCTTATCACGCTAAACCACTTACATAGTCCAACCAGCGGGTATGCGGTGCTGCTTCCGTTCTTTGTTAGTGGGAAAAACCGTACCGTAGCCGGATGAAAACCCTCCGCTTCTCTGTTGCAACGACGCCGTGTCTACGCCGTGCCTTCGATGTTCATCTTCCTCTCGGTATGACTTCACCGTCATTCCCGAGGCTCGATCTTTGATCCCGCTGCGTGGTTCCCCGACCGTACTCCCGCTGTCCAGAATCAAAGATCAATCTGAATTCCCCAGTAGCTCTTCTGCTTCCTTCGCTTGTTCAATCTTCACTGCCAGCTTGTACCCTTGCAGTTGTCCTAGTTGCAAAGCCCAGCGAAGGATTCGTTCCGCCCCCGCCACTGTCCCGAGTTCGTCGTGGAGTTGTTCAATGTTTGTCGGCCACGTTGGGTCTCTCCATAACCATGTGTCTTTCTTGGAGTTTGTGGCACAAGAAGTGTGTTGATTGTGTTAAACTAGGAAGACAAGAAAAGGAAAAGAAAATGTGGAGGGCTAAATACATGATGGTGCGGGCTGGTGGGCCCACATGACAATGTCAGTGAATGGAGGTGGGACAGACCCCACCACAACACGCCCCCGTAGCCTGAAACGGCTCCCAGAGGCTCATCACAATGTAAACAAGCAAATCCCATGGTGTTGAGTAATCTCAACCCATCAATACTCAGCTCAGGCCCATGGTACCTCCCTTGCTTCCAATCCTGGCATTTTGATAAAACGTGCGTGCTTGTCCGCCTTCAGCGGTTTTGTCAAACCGTCGGCAATCATGTCCTCTCCCATCACATGAACAAAATCAAATTCCTTCTTCTCGACATTCTCAATGATCCATTTAAACCGTATATCCATGCAACGGTTTCTTCCCGGCACTTTGCGATTCAAGACCCTGTCCCTCGCATTCTTGCTGTCCGTATACAGGACCTTCTGTGTTGGTTGAACACGGCCCAGCTCTTCCATCATACGTGAAATCCATTGAATGGACTTCGCTGCTGGAACCAGGTTTGTGAACTCTGCCTCCGTGGTGCTTGTGGTCACAAACGCTTGCTTCTTCGATTTCCAGTAGACTGGACCTCCAGCAACGAATACCACATGTCCTCCTGTACTATGACGAGTGAGAGGATCGTCTGCATATGAAGCATCTGCACATACCCTCATATTTAGGTCCCTTGGTGACGGTTTTCCTCCCAAGACGATGCCCATATCCGGATATTTTATCAGATATCGAAACAGGTGTTTTACCACCGTAACCGAACCCGTTGTTGGTTTAGCATTTGCCTCACACAGCTTGTTGATGGTGAACGTAATGTCTGGTTGTGTACCCATCGATAGGTAGTTGAGGCTGCCGGTCTTCTTGATGTATGACTTTTGTTCCAGAACCTCATCTCCCGTCTTGTGGTCACCAACCTTCACATCCGCAGGCGGTGGAGTATTGACTCCAAACAGGTCTTGATAGCCAAACTTATTGATCAGAGATCGAGTATATCGTTCTTGAGAGACAAAAACCGTCCTGTCTTGTCTGTTCCTCACGATATCGAAACCCAGGAATGTCTTCACCTCTCCCAGGTGTTTGAGTTTGAAATGACTCAGGAGTTGATCCCTCATATCGAAGATAAATTTGTCCGTTGGTGCAGCAATGAGAAAGTCGTCGACGTACAAAACCAGTAATGCTCCCAGTTTGGTGTTGCTGAACAGGCAGGTGTCTTCTGTGACCGGTTCGAAACCCAGGCTTTTCAAAATAGGTAGCAACGTCTGAAACCAATATAACGGGCTACTTTTCAGGCCGTAAAGTGCTCTCTTCAGTAGGCATACGAGTCTGTTGATCCCTCGTGGTCCTTTCTCAAGCCCAGATGGTTGTTCAACGAAGTATTTCTTCCCATCAGGGATTAGCGCATTCAGAAATGCAGTGTTGAAGTCGAACTGGTGGCACTCGAGATCCATAACGGCTATAATTGCCAAGAAGATCTTTACGCTCGCTGCGTTGGCCACAGCCGCGTAGACATCCTCCGTATCCCAAGAGCCTTGCTCGTAATTGCCACAGGCTACCCATCGCGCTCTTGGATCTTTCGTTTTGAGCTCGAAGTTGTCTTTCTCGTCATATACCCATTTGCCAGGCAGCACCTCCATGCCCTGTTGGAATGGAACCAAGTCGTAAACTCCTCTCTATTCTAGGGTATTCATCTGCTTCTTCATAGCTGGCTTCCACTATTCCTCGAAGTTCTTCAGTTTCTTGGCTTGTCGGTAGTTCTTTAGGACAGAGGAGTTGCCCGTTTCCATATCGTGCATGACTTTGATTGATGTTAAGCACAACAGCTCCACGCCTTGCTCTGTCATCCCCCTCTGGCAGACCATGGTAAAATATAGGTGCCTCGATATCCACTTCCTGATTGTTGCTGTCCACAACCTTCTGCTTTCCACTTAGTGTACCCAGTGCTGGCGCTGCTTGTCGTCTAGGACGTCCTGAAGTTGTTGTCCGCAACACCGCAGTCTCTGCCCCTGCAGATGCCCCCTCCGCTCCCGAAGATGCTTGCTGTCGCTCCATTGTCTGTTTGTCAGGTTCCGTTGTTGAGTTCCCCGGTGGCACCTTCGGTTTGGGTAGTTTGGAAGGAGTATCTTGTAGAGAGGGTCTGGCGATGATTGCATTCGGTTTCTGGTTGGTGGGATAGGCTCTTCTTCATCCAGATCGTGAGGATTAACAAATGGAGATCTGTCAAATGGTTCGAATTCGTCCTCGTCATCCTCGTCGTCAACAAACGATTGGAACTCTTGATTATCTTCATCCTGCTCAATCGAATCGACGACATCCTCAGTGGAGGTCTGAGGCGTCGCTCTCCATGAGACTCGTAGCTGCGTTCTTTGTTGGGTATCTGGATTCCGCTGTCTCAGGGGTTTTTCCTGGTCAGAATGGGGGTTGTTGGAGTGTTGTCGGTGGCATAGGTGTCGATATTGGGCCTAGGGAATTGTCTATCGGTCCTACACGTTGCTCCTCCGGTCGTAGAGATTGTCTTGTCGGACCTAGAGGTTGTCTCATCGGTCCTGAGTCTGGGCTCTGTGGTCCTGAGACGATTGTTGTCGCTGTTGGCATCGGGGATAATGAACTGTCACGCTGCAGTGGCGATGCTGGGGATTGTGTTGATTCCGGGACCGGTGCTGGTGTTACGCTGGGTGATGGCGTGGGAAGAGCTGGATTGTTCAAACTCGTTGGTTTTATACCCATTACTGAGTCAATCATTGGTTTTTCTGGCGCCTTCTGCTTGTCATTCTCTTTGGTACTGCCTATTAATTCCAACGGTTTTGGTCTGTTTACCGTGATCCAGACTTCTTTCTTGCTTTCAAGCACCCTGTCCACCTCCTCAATGGACTGATCAGAGAATATAACAGCATGATCCAGTGCCTGTTCCTCTGGCAACTGGTTCTCGTCAGGCCCCAGAAACCTAACCGCGCTGGCTTTGATTAGTTGCTTATGCTCTGGGTCCCAGATATGAAAGATCCTTCAGTTCAAATCAGCATATCCAACCAAGTGTCCCCTCCTTGAATGCGCGGCAAACTTGTCCCCTTGCACTCGCCTCTCCTTCTTGATGTGGCAATAAGCTGTGCAATAATACGTTCTCAAGTGCTTAATGTTCGGTTTGGGGTTCGGAATACCAGCAGCTCTGCTGAGGACTTCGTGTGGGCTAATCAATGTACTCATCGTTAGCCTTTGTTGGTAGAAGGTTCATCACCTTAACCACGGAGTCAACGACCAAAGGCCATAACTCGATGGGGATATTGTGTTCCAAAATCGTGGCTCTCAACTTCTCCATCATTGCTCTGCCAGCTCTTTCCGGGGCGCCGTTTATCCACGGGGTATGAGCTGGCGTCTTTATAATCTCAATGCCTTCTTAACGTCCCCAAGCAACCACTTTATCGTTCTGGTAATCCTTGGATCCAAATCCAAACTCCGTACCTCCATCTAGGCCCAGAACCTTAAGCTGTAGGCCTGTCTGAAGCTCAACCCACCTCCTTCATTCCTTTATAGCCACAAATCCATCGCTCTTTTGCCGTATTATTTTGACCTAATGAAAACCTGAAACCATGCAGACGAAATGTACCACATGTCGACAACCCAAATGACCAGCCACGTTGTGACTCCATGTATCAATTCCCACGAACTCCAGTGGTTTGGTGGCCACTGGGTTAGAGACTTTGTGAATGATATCAGTTGGTTTGCTCCGGAAGCATTCGTCGCATTCAGTCTTCCCAGCATTTGCCAGCTTTATGCCCGCATCTTTACAGGCTTCAAAACCTGCTCCTTGCCTGCGTGCATGAGTCTTCGATGCATTGTCTCGTAATTAATCGTGGCCATCAGTGCCAATCTGGGTGCTTGGTTCTGGTATTTCTCGTCGATATCTCGCGGTGCTATCGTTGGGAGGACTGGTAGATTTGTGACCCAGTCGCATTGGATCTCCTCTCCCACGAACTTTCCTTTATTAAATGTGATCCTGTTTATCTCTATTGACTAAACTAAACCATGCCGCTATCCAGTAACCCAGTCTTCGTCAACAGATTAACTGGTATTGAGGGAGAAAGTATGACATCTCTGATCTCGACCAGTATCCTTTTGCCTGATTTGGTAGGGAGACTCAACTCCACCACCCCCATATGATATGATCTGGTCCTTTCACCGTTACTGACTTGATGGGTAACCGGTCTGGGTAGGGGTTGTAATTCTGTAAACCATTTGACGTCGTTGAAAATATTCGAACCGCATCCACTGTCGTATAGTACCATGTCTTGTGTTACGGTCATTGCCTCGGGGGCTTGTTAGACGTTGACAAAATTATATTGAACACTATCTGTCTGATCAACAACCGGTTCTACATCCGTCAGGAGCACTAGTGAAAATCCTCCTCCTCCCAATCATCATCAAATGACAAACCTCCAAGGCCGAACAGCAAGTTGGAGTTGATGGCAGACGACGCAGTCAAAGCCGTGGGAGGATTGTTGATGTTGCTGTTGTTTCCCGCAACGGCGGCCGTGGTGCCGCCCGTATTCTTGTTGAGATAACCCATCGCATTCTTCTTGTTGATCCAGGTATCAGGTGCCTTGTCGGGGTCGCACCACCAGCAGTCAGGGGTGCCTGGAACGCGATGATGGCCACAAGAGAAATGCTTCAAACCCTTGTAGACCTTCTTGCCGCAGACGTTACAGGCAACACGCTCATCTCCGTTGCTCTCAGTCTTGATCTCTTTAGTCTCCTTGGTCTTGACCTCCAGCTTCGCGGCAACCATGTTGGTGTAGTTCTTCTGAGTGTTGGCCAACGTAGAGAGTCTGGCCAAAAAGGACATGGTTGTCAACTCATTCTTGTTCATGTCCGCTGCCCACAACATGGCTTCATGGGGAAAAGAGCGCTTAACAGCGTTGAAGAGGTTGGTAAGCTCAACCTTATCGTCGATAATGTAGCCAACGTCCTTGACACGCTTGCGCAAAGTCTGCCAGCGCATGAGGAAGGCCTCCAAGGTAGCGAAAGAGGAACACTTGATGGTTTGATACTCGTCGAGGACATCGCTCTTGGCATCGTTGGTGACGCTGGAGATACTGTTCCTAATGAAGTCGAACAGATACTTCTCGTCCTTGTCCTTAGTCTTGTCATCAACCTTGGGCTCGGGAATAGTTTTGGTCACATAGAGCTTGAGTCCCTGGGAGGCGTGCTCAACCTTGAGGGCGCGGGCCCAGGCATCAAGGTTGTTCTCGCCCTTAAGGGCAATCAACGTGGCGGCGTTGAAAGGCATCTTGTCGGGATCTCTGTTGTTGTAAAATAGAAAGCTTGTCGCGGGGTCTTGATTGTTCTAATCTTCATGGGTGAAATGTCTTGTCTTGTGTTCTTGTCGCTTGACAATCTCAGTCTTGATCTCAGGGTCTTGTTCTTGTCGCTTGACAATGTCGTCTCGCTCTTGATGCTTGAATGCGACGCGCACTCGATGTTGCGACGACGCGGGGTCTTGTTCTCTGGGTTGACTCGCACTCGGTGTTGCTTGTCTCTTTGTCTCTGGGTTCTCAGTACTCGCGATAGCTGTGCGCAGCGATGCAATACGATGCGATCGCGTGCAGAGGGTTCATAACCTCTTGGAGTTTGTGGGCACAAGAAGTGTGTTGATTGTGTTAAACTAGGAAGACAAGAAAAGGAAAAGAAAATGTGGAGGGCTAAATACATGGTGGTGCGGGCTGGTGGGCCCACATGACAATGTCAGTGAATGAAGGTGGGACAGACCCCACCACAACAATCTTACGTTTCTCTACATTTCAAGACAATATGTTCAAACGTCTCCTTCGCTAACCCGCACCGGCAGTACGGTGTTGTCACTTCCGGCACTCTTCTCTTGAAGAGGAACGCCCGTAAGCCTATCTTGCCCGTTCTGATTTGCACCAGGAGTGAGCTCATAGCCTTCAAGAGGTAGTGCGGGTTCTAAATATTGGAAAGGATCTTGGAGCCAAATAATATAGTGGTACGAATAATTTGGATGTTTTGATTAATGTAAAGAGGGGGTTGTATTTTCACTAGAACCAAGTATAGAAACACTAAACCTCAAACATTTCGTACTTACGGTTTGGACGGAAGTAACTTTTTCTTTACCGGTAGAAATAAAAGGGTTTTTTACTGTTCAACGGGGAAGAAAACTTATTTTGCCGGTAATTATGATCTTGTTATCGGCGGAGGGTATTATTAACTTCATCATTATCAGTAATTGTGTAAAAATTAGTAATACTGGTTTCAATAGCGTTGTAGTGAGCGATTAAGAAACTATGCTACTTCTAGAGAGTAGCAAATTTCACATTAAAGTGGACGTAATTGAAGTTCCTCAAATTGAATTTATTTTACGCTTAATAATAATAATGAATTTTTCGACCTAGTATTTTACGGTTGTTTAGCGACAGAACGGGCAATACTCAAATTTTTCTCACTCTTTTCCAAATCGGTGGAAACGGGTTTTATTGAAAGAAAGATGGATATAATAAAGACGGTTAAGCGGAGTAATAATGGAGTAGAAAATTAGGTTTAAGATTAAATGAATTATATTCTTTAAATAAATATAAACAATTACTCACTTACTTTGATTGTCGTTAATTTGATGGTCGTTAATTCTCGTACAAAAATCGATACTGGCCAGGGTTTAAAGAACTTTGAAAAATGTGTCGCGATAAATAGTTATATCGAAAATTATAATTTCGTTAAACGTCTCGCGCCCCTTTCTAATTTTAAAACAGTTAATAGTAGCCGGGAGGGTACCGAAACCAGTGTCTTCCGGGGCGCCCGGCAGGATAGACAGAACCGCAGCCTGAAAAGAAGTCTATGAATAGATCCGAATATAAACTAAGGCTTATTATGTGCTGCAAGAATTTTTTTTCAATTTCTTTTACATTATCTTTCTTTACCTTTCTTTTTTTCTTTTTTTTTCCTTTCCTTTCTTGTTTCTTTTTTCTTTCTTCTTTTCTTTTTTCTCTTTTTCTTTTTTTTCGTCGTTCTTCTCTTCTTAAATTCACGTCGTTCTTATTCTTCTTATCTTATCTGCTTCATATTTCTTTGTTTCTGATTTTGAATTACCTTCCTCATAGAGATACCCAGGGGGACTCGCAAGAATCTTATTTTTAAATATAGGATAAAGTAAATAAAAGTGAAAAAAAAAACCCAAGATATTTTCCACTACCCGGGGAATACCTCCGGGGATCCCCATATACGGCCCGGACTACCCTCCAACATGCTAGCCAACAACAGAAATAAATTAAAAATCTAGCCAACCAATAAGTACGGAATAGTCCGAAATTAGACTAATAACAGTAGCGAATTGCGGTCTTAGCCAACCACTCACAGCGCGAGAAACCTTCAAGGATTATTAACATAGGTACAATTCCATAGAGAAAAGCTGCGCTAATAGCTCTACTCACTACGTGTTGTCACACTTCTTTCTCTCGACTATATTGAAGCTGTGCTCCAATTAAGGAAACTACCGTTAGAGTTGCTAATAAAGAGCGAACCGTGAACGCGGTTACTATTTGAATTACTAAACATTAAGCAATATATATTAAGAAGAAGGCAAATGCGTACAGCGAACTTTATTTACTAAATAAAGGGAGTCCGGTTCTATGGATTGAATGAGAGCTAGCAATCTTGAATAGTCGATGTGATTAAAATTCGGTATTAGGTTCAATATATATATATATATTGTCTTATCACACTAAACTACTTATACAGTCCAACTCTCTCCCTAAAATATTTTTCTTGGCACCCACTGTTAGTCGGTTGTTAGTGGTCGTGCCAGGATTACCCTGTTTTGGTGCAATAGATATCGGTGGCCTAACCTACCACTTTTCTATCGTTTTGAATTCGGGAAGATACATTCGAAACGACAACCACGACCACGATTGCGGCGTTTGGAGAGTTCAACGCCGTCTCGCCCCCAGCCATAGCTTTTGAAACCGAGCTTTTCAAAAGCATCTTGAGAATAAAGAGCGCCGGAGAGACGACAGCTCGTCGGGGGGCGAGCGACAACCACTCTTCGGAAACCTTCCCCTTAGAACGCCGCTTGCTGGACCCAAAACGGCTGGGCCGCATTCTAAGCGGAATCTTCTTCTCAACCTCTTTTCATTCAACATCGGAAAGGACGGCATTCTGCTCGGATAATATACACTTTTCAAAGCCTCGAAATGTCGGGGATAGCTTAGGAAAAGGGTCTTCCAAATGGTTTTTCCAAACCGCACAGAAATAAGGGTTTTTAACGCAAAGCCACGCCATGGTCCGACTTGGCTGACCGATGCTTTTCCCCCGCACTTATGTACTTATGCCCAGCCGCCGTCGCGGGGACGACTCATTATCTAGTATTGGTAGAACTTGGTCAAAAAATACATTCATTCATTCATTCATACTTACATAGTATACCCAGTGGGTATGCGGTGCTGCTTCCGTTCTTAGTCGGTGGGGAAAAAACGTACCGTAGCCGGATGAAAAGCCTCCGCTTCTCTGTTGCAACGACGCCGTGTCGACGCCGTGCCTTCGATGTTTATCATCCGCTCGGTATGACCTCACCGTCATTCCCGAGGCCCGATCTTTGATTCCGCTGCGTGGTCCCCCGACCTTATATTAGGTTCAATTATTCGTTAGCCGAAACGATCCCTATATACGCGCGCAATCGATGAAAGCAATTGTATAATAAAATAAAGGTTTTGCCCTATAAGTGCAACAGCTAAAAAGTGTAATTCACTATTACGGGCATGAATGAATGAAGGAATGAATTTTTCGACTGCGTTTTACCAGTACTAGATAATAAGTCGTGCCTGCAATGGCGGCGTGGCACTGGAACATAAAACAGGGGAAAAGCCCCATAGATCAGCTAGGTCGGTCCCTAGCGTGGCCGTGCGCTGGAAAAACCCTAACTTCTGTGCGGTTTCAAAAACCTCTCAGGCCCCAAAAGCCTTCATTTTCCTATTCCTGTCCCTGGCATTGCGAGGTTCCAAAAGTGTATATTTTCCAAGGAGATCGCCGTCCTTTCCTTTCCGATGTTGAAATGAAAATGTATCGAAAAGAAAATTCCGATTAGAATGCAGCCCAGCCGTTTTGGGTCCAGCAAACGGCGTTCTAAGGGGGAGGTTTCGAAGAATGGTTGTCGCTCGCCCCCCGACGAGCTGTCATCTCTCCGGCGCTCTTTCTTTTTCGAAGTACTTTTGAAGAGCTTGGTTTCAAAAGCTATCGGCTGTGAGGGACGAGACGGCGGTAAACTCTCCAAAGGCCGCCGCCGTAGTTGTTGTTACTGTCGTTCGAATTGTATCTTCCCGAATTCAAAACAATGAAAAAGTGGTGGGTTAGGCCACTGATAGCCCTAAGGCACCCATTGCACCAAAAACAGGGTAATTTTGGCCTGGCCTCTAACAACCGACTAACAGAGGGTGCCAAGAAAAATATTTTCGGGGGAAAGTTGCGGTACGATAGTAATTAGCGAACGATTCGCCTCTTTCATTACTCCCAAGTAGCCATTTGGAAACGAATATTTCTCTTACGCGGTCATTTATACCAATTAGACCGAACTAGCTTGTTTGCAAGAGAGGGATAGGTTATCTCTGCCCGATGAACCGCAAGTGGCAAAATAAGAATTTTGAACCAACAGTGTTTATTATTTTACCCTTTGTTATTGATCTTTTAAAAGAAAAGCTACATATATTAGTAGTAAAATATTCCACTTTCCAAAAAAGCGTACCAATACGAATCAATGTGACCCTGGATGGGAAAGTTGTTACTGATTGACTACCACAGCGGGAAAGGGGGGTGCGTAGCCTGTATTTTGATTGGGCGGGATATAGTGTCTAATTATCGTACACTAATAGGAACCGGGCTGATTGAAGAATGCTCTAAATACGTCAACAGCTTCAAATAATCTTTCACCTTCAACTGGTTCTCCGCACCCATTTCAGTGGAAATAATAAGAATCCACCGCCACTACCCCTCCGGACAATAGCCTTCCTGCAGCAATATACCTCAAAAGCGGCAACCACTAATACACACGGATCTAAGCCGTGCGTCGCACAATGGTTGATACAATTAACAAATACTTACAGGTCGGTTGCATAAAACGAATATAACAATTAGAACTATAATAACGAGAAAGGGAAGTAGAGAAGCTGAATAAAGGCTACCTTATCAAACCCAATAGAGTAAGAACAACAAAAAAATCATCCCGTATGAAAAACTTCTCATCCTTGATCTTTCCACCATCCATCCAAAATCTTCTGCTATTTTGTACCCAACGAACAGAAGAAATACCGATCGGAAATCCCAGCTTGAGAATTCGCAATAAGAATGGTGCGTGCGCGTTCGACATATGTTGTATAACGCTCATCCGCATTGGAGTATCCTTTGTCCTTGTGCTCTTCCGCAAGAGACTTCAAATCGGCGATTGCTAAGAAACAAGAAACTTCTGCAAACCCCTCCGTATCAACTAAGCATTCCCGAGAAGCGGCATACGTAGCATTCCACCTAGCCATAGCCGCTATACGGCCATTTGCTGATTGTCTTCCAATAATGTGACCGATAATGGCATAGCCAAGACTAATACGGAAGAAAGCCCTCCTCTTAACCTTGGACGTAGGACCTTCCAAGCGTCTGTATTCTTTGAAAAGAGGAGTAAAAGCTGCTTCCGCAGTTTCGTCATATGTCAACCGGTTCTTTTCAAAATCTTCTGGATCCTTTGAAAAAGAATCCAAAGTTTTAGCCAACCATAATTCTGCCTGTGCCACTCTGAGGATGCGAGACTGTACATCCGTCCACACCGGTGTACTGGCTGAGAGTGATTGAGCCTCTTTGTAGTTACCGAGTTCCGAATAAACGGATAAAAGCTGAATGCAGCTTCGAAACGTCGTCGTCCAACCGGTTTCTTGGAAAGCAATCGGTGAAAGGAGGCCTAACGCGGCTTCAAAATTGCCTTGAAACCGGTGCAGTTTCCCCTTCGCATAATTTATCTTCCAGTCCGTTTCGGATGGTGGACTGGTATGAACGGGCGATAGTAGAGATTGTAGCTGCTTTTCCGCTTCGTCTAATTGTCCCTGCTCTATACAGGTTCGTGACGATAGAATGACGAATTCTGTAAATTGTCTTTTGTTCTTCGGAGGCGGCGGTAATTTGGGTGTGTTTCCCCTGATTATATCGAGTTCGATTTTTCTTAGTTGGATGTTGATCGTCCATAATTTCGACGCTTCGTATTTAGACGCTAGTTCTTCGGCGAGGTGAACGAGTTCAAGCTTGGTTACCATATTACCAAAGTTCGACGCCGCTAGACAAACCCCAATAATATAGTGAATCTGCGTCTTGCTGCATTGGTCGATAAGATATGTCTTGGAAGCACGAGCCTCTGAAATTTTAGACCAGGTGATAGTACGATTGGCCGCCCCGTAGAAAACTAAATTATGAATTAGTACACAGATTTAAAACTCATTAGGAACGAAAATCCAATACATACTCTTCGTCGTACTTATCAGTTGGGTACGTATGAGCAATAAAGAGAAGGGCTTTCAGTTCATATGTAGGCAGACAGGAAGTGACGATCAAATTTTTTTTGATCACGTCTCTTGATTTGTGATTGAGCTCAAAGTCATGGTTCGACCACCGGAATCGATTATGAATAATTGACTTCGGCGTATCTTTAATAGCTGGGTTCCTGTTTTGGTTGAGAAGCTTGTTCAAGATCGAATCCAACTTTTGGATATCTGGGACGTGAGCGGGGTATGAGAAAACAGGTTCCTCAATCTTACTCCCATCCTCAGACAAAAGCTTGGAGAAGTGACAACCCCGGTAGAGGAGATCGCCATGTTTACCTCTCTTAGGCAAGCATGTCATCAGACGTAGCAGCTCTTTGTCAGCGTCCTCACAAGCTGGACAGCCTCGCGTATGACGTAGTAACAAACCAGTACTTTGGTAAGAGTTACTACAATAGCACCAATATTGTCCCGACTGAATTGAGGGGCTAGAAGTTTGCATGTTGTCGGATGTGGAAAACGATGTACGACCAAAGGGTTAATGTTGAATAAGCGGGGTGAAGTAAGAAAGAGCCGCATACGTGGCAGATCATGCACGGGCCTCGGAAAGTGACTCGAATCACGTGCAATGACCCAATTGAAAATTGGATAGAGAATTTGTGCTACCTATAGAGGGTAGTTTGCAGCCTAGTGTGATGGCAGCCCTGCAGCTGTGCTTCTTGACTGCCATCGCAACTGTCTACAACCACTTGAGCGACCGAATTCCCAGCTTTGGTTACTTATATCCTTTTGGAACATACCCTAGTGGTATAATGGTCCGCCAGCGCTGTGACATTTATAGCTAGAAAGAACCAACCTTAAGGTTAGAAATAACCATTTGGCTTGGTGGCCAAGTGGTTAATCAGGTAGTTCTTTATTTGCATTCGCGCTGGTGACCTTCGAGAGCTTCCTGACCGACCGAAAAGGGAGTCTCTTCTTCGACGGAAAATCATCGCGGGAGTTTCAGGTGCCCACAGGGGTGCCGCAGGGCTCCCCCCTCTCACCAATCCTCTTCTTGATCTTCATATACGCCCTCACCCTCCCACAGAGAGCAAATAAGACACCCCTCCACCTCTTGAAGGTGAACAGGGCGATAGAGAAACAAGCCCCGACCCCCTATCCCAATGATAGACGGGCTTAGGGTTACATCCGTGAACGTCCAGAAGTCCCTAGCGAATACTGACGGCATTCTCGAATGGGTAATCACCAGCCGGACCCCTGTGATCTGCATACAAGAACCAGCCATAACCCAAGGCAGAATCCGCAGACACCCCGGCTACCACACAATCGGCCACGATGACCGAGAAACAAGAACGGCAATATACATCGCCAAAACACACGACTTCCAAGTGCTACTCATCCCACAAACACATACCACTACGGCGTCGGTGAACGGCGCCAACATCACGTCGCGTTCGGCACAGAGAGGGCATACATGAGAGTAGGCACATGGGTCTCGGATCACCGCAAACTAGTCATCACAATCCTGGCCAACGAGACCCTCCCCCCTCAGAAGAAATACATCCTCCCACCTACACATGCGGAGGAAGCGTACCAGGCAGGCACTGATGCGAAGACTTCCGAGGACCACCCAGACCCCACAAAAGCCAGAAGACCTTGAAGAACTTGCATGGTCCTTCACGGATACGTTCGAGGGCACGATCAAAGAACACACTCCATTACGCTCGGAAGGAAACCAAAGAGTATGCCATGGTGGAATGAACACCTAGTAGAGGCAAGAGACGAGTGCCCAATAATCTACCGCGAAAGGAGTTCGAACCCCCAACAATGTCATCGTCAACACCAGAAGAACCCCAGACAAAATGTGGCGCCCCAGATTGCCCGCCCCCGGCACCGAAAAACAGACACGCCGGCCCGGACAATGGACCTTGCCGCCCGAATCGGACCCAGAGCGATACTGGGCCAGCAACAAACCACACAGCGTTGCGGACCAACCATGGTACAAGGACAACAACCCATACCTCGGACTACCACGCAAATACCTAGGTATTACGAGGAGGAGGTTACCACGGGATAGGGGTGGCGAGAGCCAAAACCCCCCGACCCGGACGACGAGCCACTGCCATTCGCAGAGGTGCTTGATCTCCCGGGGTCAGGAGGCCTGGAATAAAAGTGGAAACACACAGAAAGGATTAGGGGTTTTCCAGCCCACGGCCACGCAGGCGCCTGACCTAAGTGGCTTTTTTTCCCGCACTTATGTACCTATGCCCAGCCGCCGTCGAGGGCATGACTTATTATCTAGTATTGGTAGAACGTAGTCGAAAAACTCATTCATTCCTTCATCGGATCAATCTACCACATCTATCGATTTGCTGTTGTTATTCGTGATCTCACAAATATTCTTCTTCCTATACGCAACCTTCTCTAAATGAGATTTTTTCAAGTTAAAAGATACGGAATCAGTTTACTCGGGATTATGAACAAGGTAAGTACTTTTACATTATTCAACAAGTTTTCCCCAATTTAAATTTTTGTATCCCTTTAATTAACTGCTTAATCCTTTACTAATATTTTTCAGTTCGTTCTTAACCTATTGCAACTCGATAATAATTTTATTATTGTTATTCGAACAGGCTACGAAGTTATTCTTCTTTAAAAATCCTTTAAAGAACCTGAAGATTTCTTTTTCTAGTAAATCTGTACTTAGGGGTCGTTTCTTTAGTAGTAGAATGAATGAATCAACGAACTTTACGACTACGTTCTACGAATATTAGATAATGTGTTGTGCCAGCGACTGCGGCTGGGCTTGTCATCAACAGATTCGCTGGCGTTGACGGGGAGTATATCGCATCATTGATTTTGACTAAGATGTAGTCTCCTGTTGTTGTGGGGAGCTTCAACTCAACCACCCCAATATAACAAGACCTAGATGACTGGCCGTTACCCACTTGATGGCTCACTGACCTTGGTAAAGGCTGCAGTTCAGTAAACCATCTAACATCGATGAAGATATTTGATGCAGATCCACTATGAATATCATCATATTTCTATATAAGATATATTGTCTTATGACGCTAAACTATTTACATAATCTACCCAGTGGTTATGCGGTACTGCTTCCGTTCTTAGTCGGTGGGAAAAACAGTACCGTAGCCGGATGAAAATCCTCCGCTTCTCTATTGCAACGACGCCTACAGTTTTCTGGAGAATTGCTATGGGTAGCGGCTAATATTTATATCAAAAGCAGGATTTAAGAAACAATTAGTAAAGTAATTCATAAATTCTTTCCTAATTTTCCAACACTAACTCTTCACGATAGGGTTAATTCAAATAATTTCTAAGTTATTTTCAATACTGGAAAGAAATTTTTAAGCTAAATAATACGATAATACAAATGATGTTAACGTTATCGTCAACGTAGAGCAGGGCATTATACCTTTCCTAGAATTGGATATAGAAATAGGTTTAAAAATCTTATGTTTACGGGCGGAAGTAACCTTCTTTCTACTTATAAAGATACGTGGTTTTCTACCGTTTAATGTGGACGGGTAGTTATTTTATTGCTAAGAGTGGTGGTATCGTTTGCAGAGAGGTATTATTAACTTGATAATTATCGATAACTGTCGGAAAATTAGTATTAGAACCTTTAATACTATCATAATCCGCAATTAGGGCGTTATACTATTTCTAAAAGATAGTAGACTGCACTTCCACCTGGACGTAAGCGAAATTCTTTGAATCGAAGTCATTTTGAAAATCATTCATAATAAAACGAATAATACTTAAATCACTTTCAGTTCTTTCACAATCAGTAGGCATATTTTTGCAGAAGGACAATTAGATATAGTAAACCGGTCAAACAAAATGATGATAGAATAGAAAATTGAGGTTAAAATTAATCAAATCATATTATTACAATCAATATCAGGAAGTATTCATTCATTTTTATCATTATTATTTCTAGCTAAACAGTTAATAGTAGTGGGGGTTTAAGGAAGTTCGAAAAGCGCTACACAGTAAATACTTGTATTAACAATAAAAGCTTTATCAAACAGGTCGCGGATTCCTTCAAAATTAAAAAGGTTAGTAGTAGCGGGAAGGATACCAAAAGCTAGGATATTACTATTGTAATTATTCCCAAAGCGCAAAAAGTACATAGAGTCGCTATTTACATTACTGATTATTAGATCGTAAAATAAGAAGAGAATGGCGTAAAGTAAGCCTTATTCATTAAAGGTTAGCAATTTTAGATAGTTGCAATATCGGCTATCGATACTCAGTATGAGGCTTAGTTATTCACCGGCCGAAGTAGTCCCTATACGCGCGTATAATCAATAAAAGTAATTGTGCAATAGATGTGACGGCGCGGCTCAACCGCTGGTCAGCATTGCTCCTATGGCTGCATGGTTCTTGGCAGTGCACAGTATATCCTTTGCACAATATATTCTTTGCGCCGCAGCCATTCTTGGTATTCTAGTTCTTCTTTTTCCTCATCTTTCGATCTTCACTCAATAGTAGGGTCATTGTCGCTTTGTCGCATTCCTCCCCTCTATTCGCCGTGACAATCGAGAGATCAAATAAACTCATAAGGGACGATCTAAAACATCTCACCTTTTTTCCAGAAGATTGATCGCACGCGACAAGACAGTTGCCCGCACCCCATGACAAGAACGTCAACCCAGACCCAGACTTGAAGAATTTGAATATTTGGACTCCAGACACTAAGAGGGCGCGCGACTCCGAGGAAGCCGCCCAGATGAAGGCGCAAGCCATCCAAGAAGTTACCTTTGACTTCGCTAAGTTGAACCAGAAAGATCCTGTCGCAAAGACGCGTCTGAGCCGCAAGTCCATCGACCAACGCCGCGTCTCAACCATCCATAAAACCCAGACTGCAACTCTCAAGGCGGTCGAAGGAGCTGGAGACGGTGAGGTGACTGACAACGCTACTTTTGAGTACTACGTTGAGAATGTGCTCCCCCAAGTTCAAAGCCTCCGCTTCCCAGACACGACGGACGACATGCTCGAAGACTTACAAGCCAAGTCCAAGAGATGGCCGCCCGGTACACATCCAGTAGCAAGGGACCTTGCTTCCCTCTCCAGCCCATCTTCGACATGGGAGCGGACCGCGTTCGCTTCAATGACTTGATGGGATACGGTGACTTCGTTTCGGAGGTCCAGAAGCATCCCAAGGTTATGTTTTTGGAGATAAAGGCCCGCGCTCTTGCTATGCTGGCCTACAAAAAACAAGAAGAAAGAGGTCTTCGTCATTGCGCATCGTCTGGATCGCACTACGGTCTACCTGCACAACTGGATTATGCACTTCAAGGAGCTCTATGCTGAGGCTCCCGAGAAGTCGGACAAGGCTGGACCCCGCACCACCATCGAGAACGACGAGGATGACCGCAGTGACGAACGCACCGCCCATCCTGAGGGTGTGGAGGCGGCCATCGACAGAGCCAACCGCGAGAAAGCCCGCCGCCTACGCGACCAAGGTATTGAGCCTGCCTTTGAGGAGGAGGACGACGCGACCAACCGGGCTCGTTCTCAACGCGAGATGGTGGAAGATTTGCTGGCCATCCTCGATGCCAAAGAGAACGAGCTGGCCAAGGCCAAGGGGGAAATTGATTCCCTGAACCAGACCATCGTTGACGTCGTTCGCGACCCCAGCCGTTGCAGTGCTACTCCCGGTTCGATCTCTGTCACTTCGGCCAGAGGCAAATCCTCTAAGATTTCTGACCCGCCTGTGTTTTACGCGGACAAATCCAAGGACACGGTCACTTTCGAGGTTTGGTACCGCTCCGTCGCTAACAAGTTGAAAGTCAATGCCGACCACTTTGCCGACGAAGAGGCTAGACAAGCTTACATTGAGAACCGCCTTGCTGGTTATGCGACCAAAGACTTGCAACCCTACCAGCGCGACACCCATCCGAACCAGATTACAACGTCCAAAGCCTTGATGGCACATCTCAAGCGTCAATACGACAACCCGAACACGGCTCGTTAAGCCATGGAGGACTTTGAGAAGCTGCGTATGTATCAAGAAGACTTTCATATCTTCAAGACAAATTCGTGCGTCTAGCTGGCGAGTGCCAACTAGCCCAGTCCCAATGGAAGGAGGCTTTTCACCGCCGTCTCTCCCCGGAGCTCCAAGTGGGAATGGCTCTCTATGTTACGCTGGACGTGGTCGACTTTGACGGCTACGTGAAGACCGCGGAGCAGGTTGCGTACTCCCAAAAGGCAGCCAAGCGGTCTATCACGTCGAACAACTTCTCTGCCAGTGCTAGGGGAAGGAACAACACGGAGGGACGGGGAGGAAGAGGCTCCTCGTCGACTGGAGGTAATTCCAACTCGTCCAACCAGAAGACGCCCAGCAAGGAAGAAATTGACGAGATGTATCAGAAGGGCATGTGCTTCATTTGCAAGCAGCAAGGCCACCGCGCCAAGGAGTGCCCTGATAAGAATGGATAGAACAAGGGAGGACCTACCGCGAGCAAAGCAGACCGCCACACTCGCCTTCAGGCTGTATACGCTCGTTACGGTATCCAGGATTCCGATGAGACTCTGAAGGAGGACAAGCCTGCTGATGAGGAGAAGGGAAACTAAATACCCTGAACAAAGAAGGCTCCTGTTCAAGGGAGCAGTTTATATGTTCCGGCAAGGAAAGCCGCCTAATGGCACCAAACAAGACTTCTTGGGAAAGTTATTTGGGGGGTCCCCCCTTTGCATTGACTGCCAAAGTAGGTAGTAATAGAATCTCGTTGACCATCAAAGAAGCCATCATAGACTCGGGAGCAGCTGCACATATTTTGATCAGTGAAAAGACTGCCGCCAAGTTAATCCAATGTTTAAAACCAGAAGTAAACCATCAGTTCAAGCCCGTATACATCGGAGGGCCATTCTCCGGAGACGAAAGCAAGAAGATCACGCGGGCCATCAACGCCAACGTTACGTTCCAACATCGCACCGCCTACAACGAGTGGCTCGTAGTCGTCGACATCCACCACGACATGATCATCGAGCGTCTGTGGTTTGAGCATCACGATGTGGGTATCGACTGCCATTGCCGTCGATTGTTATTTGACGACTCTTGGTCCAAGGATCCCAATTGGATCCAGAATATTCACGTCGAATACCGGAATACGAAACCTGAACCATCACACCAGGCTGATGCTGAGAGGAGAAGCCTTGATGGAAAAGGATGATAAGAGACACCGTAATGGAGCCGCTGTCAAGAGGAGATACAACAATTGGAGGCGTTGTCCGGGTCTCTGGTCACCGTGACACCCCGCCCCCGCCAGTTGGCAATACTCCAATACAGATATTGCAGCGACCGAACCTCGTCAAGTCTGATGACCCGGTCATACGCGAAATAGCCCGCATAGAGCGTGAATTAGCGGAGAACCTATCAGATGGTCCACTGCCTCTTATTGACAAGAAAGCAGACAGAGAGGTATGGCGAGAGCGACAGAAAGATTTGAAGGAGGACCTAAGGCGGTATCAGAAGGAGCTGGAGCATAAGGGTGAACGAGGCTACAGCAATGGCATTCAGAAGGACGAGGAGGGCTATTTCCGCTGGCGGAGAGGAGCGGCTTGGTACAAGGAACGTATGCCTGATATGGCTATATCATCGGATCCGTTGGGTTGATGTCGATGGCGGAGAGGGAACACCTCGGAGCGACAAGCCTGTACGAGATTGATCGCTTTATCGAGGAAAGGAGGGCGCAGGAAAGCGGGGGTACGGATAAAGAGGAGGCAGAGTTGATGGCCCGGGCTCGTGAGAAGGTGCCAGAGTATTGTCACCAATACTTGAGAGTGTCCAGCAAGCGACAATCGGACACCTCCCAGAACCTGGAAACAGCAACCATCGAATCAAGTTGAACGAGGACAGCCGGCCTGAAGACCTAGGATACCGTTCACTATACAAGATGAGTGCCGATGAACTGGAGGCGTGCCGCCTATACATTGTCGAGAATTTCAACAAAGGCTTCATCAAGAGCAGTGCTGCGCCCTAGGCCGCACCTATCCTGTTCCTTCCTAAGGCTAACGGGAAACTGAGGTTCTGCGTGGACTACCGGAAGTTGAACGCCATTACCAGGAAAGACAGATACCCATTGCCCTTGATTAAGGAAACACTTTGCCGGATTTCTCAAGCGAGGTTCTTTACAAAGATCGGCATTCGCCAGGCTTTCCATCGCATCAGAATGCACCCTGACGATGAGGAGTTGACAACATTCAGGACCCGATACGGGGCATACAAGTACAAGGTCCTTCCCTTCGGGTTGACAAATGGGCCTTCGACATTTCAGCGGTACATCAACGATGCTTTGATGGGGTACCTGGACGACTTCTGCAGCGCGTACATTGACGATATCCTCATTTACTCCAATACGCTGGGAGAACATAAGAGTCACGTTCTGAAAGTTCTGCAGCGCCTCAAGGCTGCCGGGCTACAAGCGGATCTAGACAAATGCGAATTCCATGTCCAAGAGACGAAATTCTTGGGGTTCATCATCGGCGTCAACGGAGTATCGGTGGATCCCGTGAAGGTCGCGGTTGTGAAGGATTGGAAAGAACCAACCACGGTGAAGGGGGTCCAGTCCTTCTTAGGGTTCTGCAACTTCTACCGGAAATTCGTGAGGAAATATGACCGTGTGGCAAGGCCCTTGACAAGGCCGACAAAGAAGGGGGAAGCTTTTGAGTGGTCTAAGGATTGCCGGATTGTTTTTGACGAGCTGAAGAGGAGACTCCTGGAGGCTCCAGTCTTAGCCCATTTCGAGTATGGGCATGCAACGAGGATGGAAACAGATGCTTCAGACGGTGTGTTGGCTGGTGTGTTGTCGCAAGAGCATGAAGACGGTTGGCACCCGGTGGCCTTCTATTCGGAAACTATGCAAAAAGCGGAGCATAATTACCCGATTCACAATAAGGAGATGCTGGCAGTCATGCGAGCACCTTTGTGTTGGCGGGCGGAACTCATAGGGCTTCAACAGTGGCCTTTTACCATCTTCACGGATCACGGAGCACTCAAGTATTTCAGTACAAAGAGGTTGTTGAGCTCCCGGCAGGCCGCATGGGCCGGGATTCTTTCCCAGTATAATTTTCACATTACCCACCGGCCAGAGAAGGAGAATGCCGCGGCGGACGCTCTGTCTAGGAAGGCGGTGGACTTGAAGACACAGAAAGATAAGGATGCGCAGCGTCATATGCGCCTTTTCAAACCGCTCGAAGCGCCCAAGGGGGGGGGGGGGGGGGGGGGGGGGGGGGGGGGGGGGGGAAGGTGCGCTGCCTCCCGTCTGCACACTGGATCCGGCGAATGACGACGACACACGTTTGGCGGGGACAGGTTACGAGGTGGTTACAGATTTACTGAAGGCTAACAAGGAAGACCCAGCCCTTGAGGGCTACCGCCACAAGGCTACAGAGTAGGACTCCGGATTCACACTACTACAGGACCAGATCTTGCTCTACCAAGGACGACTGGTGGTGCCGGAACAGAATGATCTGAGGACACGAGCCATACGGGAATGCCATGATGGCATTGGCACCGCCCACCCCGGCCGGAACAAAACGAGACGACTGGTAGCCACGAGGTATTGGTGGCCAGGACTGTCAGGGGATGTGGACCGCTATGTGGCAAACTGCTTGATGTGCCACGCTTCTAAGCACCCACGAGACAAGACCCCGGGAGAATTACAGCCGATGGAGGTGCAGAGAAGACCGTGGCGCCGGATCGTCATTGACTTCAAGAAGATGCCCTTGCATAGGCACCGATATGACAACATTTTCAGCATTATCGACCCGTTATCCAAAGGAAGTTAGCTGATCCCCTGCCGGAGCAATATCACTGACAAAGAAGCATGTCGCTTGTATTATGAAGGGGCCTTTTAGACTCCTTGGCCCCCCGCGGGAAATTGTAAGCGACCAAGGCCCCCAATTTAAGTCGGCGTTTAGTTAAGAAATGTCTAGCATTATGGGCACCAAATGGTCCTTTGCATCGCCAGGGCACTCACAGACGGCTGGACAGGTAGAAAATCTGCATGAATATTTAGACCAGAGACTTCGCCCTTTCATCAACCATGCACAAGACAACTGGTCTGAATTGATCCCAGCTCTGGACTATGCACAGAATGGCTTATACTACGAAATTACAGGCCTGCAACCCCATGAAGTCATGTTCAAATTCCCCATGTCCGCCTTTGCAGAATGGAAGACTTTCACACCCTTGGAGGACCTCCCTACGGCGGAACGACTGTCGCGTCAGGAAGCCAGAGACGCAGCCCTTAAAATACAGGGTCATGTCGAACAAGCCCGAGCCACCATTATCCAAGCACAGCGCGTCAACTCTGCCTTAGGATGCCGCTTGCCGGACCCAAAACGGCTGGGCCGCATTCTAATCGCTATATCTTCTTCAATCCTCAATGATATCGACAACCACATCGACTATCTCCTTTTCAACTAAGGGAGGATGGCGGACCAATTTTGGAGGTTTCTCCCCTTGAGGTTTCCCTCCAACGGCGTTGACCTCTATTACTTCAAATCAGCTACGGGATTTGTGGGAGTCCGTGCACGGGCGCGGACAGGAGGGCTCAGCCCGAGCAGCAAATGCGGATTGGGGCTCCTAATTAAGGTATCTCTTTTCGGGGGCAACGAATTTATCTGGCTTTAAGCCGTGGTTTGCGCTCTACTTTTTGGGGTTATAGAGGGAGGATTTGGGCTCTTCCTTGTATCTATTCTGGTAGCGGTCGCACGTCTCATGCCCTTCGGGAGGCGGAAGTAGACGTTAAAAATAACAACAACAACAACAAGAACAACAACAACAACCAAGCACAGCGCAAACAAGTGATACAAGCGAACAAGCATCGGCGGATTCCGGACTTCGATGTAGGTGATGAGGTTTCCATCATTAAGAAGAATTGGTCTACCGACGGAAGGCCTAGCGACAAATTGGACTTCCCTCGGACTAGAAAAGTCTTTCGGACCATTGAGAAAGTGGGACACGCTTACAAGTTGGACCTTCCCCCAAACTGGAAGGTGACAAACCAGTTCTCACCGGACCGCTTACGCCGTTACCCAAACAACCCTTTGCCAGGCCAGGCCGCCGAATCCCCTGAAGGCGAAATGATCAACGACAACGAGGAATGGGAAGTGGACCATGTTGTCGCGTCACGCGTCCACTACGGCAAGCTCGAGTACCAGGTGCAATGGCGGGGCTGGGACCCTGACCCGACATGGTGGCCTGCACGAGATTTCAAGAATGCGGCTTTTTGTTGTTCTTGTTATTTTAACGTCTACTTCCGCCTCTCGTAGGGCATGAGACGTGCCGCACCGGTGAGTCTAGCATACAAAATTAAGAGCACTGCCCTAATTTTCCACCAAAACCATTAATCCGAGGGCAAACCGAGGCCTACTGCCAATGTAAATCATGTGTTGCCCATAGCGTAAACGCGGCCCAACACTTATAATCGTATCGCCCAGTGGGCGAGCCGCCAGTATATGACGGAACCTGTAGCACAGTTACTCTTTCAAGAATGCGGCTACGGGAATTAAAGAGTTCCACAACGACAACCCAACAGCTCCAGGACCGCCGGTAAGGGTACAGGCATGGTTCCAGGCGGCAGCGGAAGACAAGTTCTTGGAGGACGACGACGATGACGATAGCCCGGCACAACAAGGAGTGAGACGAAGATCGCCACGGGCGCGGAGGAAGTAGGCTTGGTATTGTGGTCGTTTATTAATGAGAGGTTGTCGGTTCGAGTCGGTGTGCGCGCACCAGAATTATTATTTTTTTACGGTAGACTCGAGGCGAGTCTTTTTTTTTTTTTGAGGGGGGGTGATGTGACGGCGCGGCTCAACTGCTGGTCAGCATTGCTCCTATGGCTGCATGGTTCTTGGCAGTGCACAGTATATCCTTTGCGTCGCAGCCATTCTTTGTATTCTAGTTCTTCTTTTTCCTCACCTTTTGATCTTCATTCATAGTAGGGTCATTGTCGCTTTGTCGTATTCCTTTCCTCCATTCGCCGTGACAAAAGACAATAGTATTTACAATACAAATATAATAATTAAAAAGTGTAATTAATTATCATGGGAAAGGGGTAGATAGTAGATGTAATTATACGTAATTGTACGAAAGAATAAGAAAGAGAGTGTAAATACATGCCTAGAACGATGGCTTTATATTGGCCCACGTATAGGATCTACCTGGTTGGTAGATCTATAGTACTTGGGCTCTTATTAGCCAATCCCTACCGTAACTATGGTAGTAGTTGCAATTGTGACCACGACCGTAGCAGCGGTTATGACATTACTGTAATCTTAGAAGCTACAGCACTGTCGCCAGACATGTAACAACACAACACAGGCTAACCCTGTGACAATTACTATCGGTATTAAACTCAATAGTAGTTTTATGCTTCTCTTTTAACGATTTGGAATTACCTTTGTTGCTAATATTATCCAGGTAAAGCGTTTAATTGCTTTTTTCCTCGAAGTAATCGTCGTCGGAACTATTAGTAGCTTCGTAATACTTAACGTTGAGGTTAATACTTTTACTACTACAAATAGTATGGGGAGTTATAATTAGTAATCTTCTTATTGATAATTGTAGTATGTTAAACTATCAATTCGGATTCTATTATCCGTTTGTTTTAGAATTTATCCTTCCTAAGAATGAATAAATCGATCTGAAAGAACGCAAGGGTATAAGATAGGAAAATTGAAGGCAAAGCTAGGATTCTATTTATATTAGAACATTTTAGATAGGGAAAGAAAAAAAAAAGGGGGGGAATTACATATATGCGTGCGAAACCGGTCTTAAATACCCTGTCACGGAAGCAACTACGGGGCCCACTTACCGGTCGTCATTTACTAATCTTTTATTTCCATGCCCATTTACTTGCAGGGCAAACTATAGCAAACAACCCTAAAGCGGCTTAGTCTCGCCGCACCCGTCTTAGCGCCAAGACCTTCTTCATCAACGCATTCCTCCTACTTTCATAACACCTTTGGCGTAAACCTCCATGGGCATAGGTAGGCATGGCGGCATGGCCGGCGCCGTCACATCTTTGTTCAAAGCTTCCCTAGCTAGGAAGTGGACGCGTTAACGTATTTTACATATTTAAAATGATTTAAAAAATATCTTTCAGATCATCTGGAAACAAATATGTTTAGAAGAGAACTTCTAGAGAGCTTGTAAGTAGCGTAGAAGCTGTATCTTAGAAAAGAATTGTAAAAATTATGAACCAATTTCAGTAACAGTTGGTCTTCATTTGAGCGAGCTACTAAGAAAATGAAAATCTCGACCGCTGTACAAATAAACTTTCGCCACCGTACAAATGGACCTCTAAACAAAACAAATACGGCGCTGTGTAACTACTTCACAATATCTCAAGTCCAGTAGTACGGCCAGTGTAAAACAACTACGCAAGGCTCGGCCACTTTCTTGACATTGTGACTAATGTTCGTATTAGTGTTCTTATACTCTTAATAGTCGTGAGATTATAGTTTTTACTTACTAAACACGAGCAAGAGGGAAATTTTCAATTACTACGCTGTACAGCCACAATGTAGCCATTGTACCAAACATGATCCGTCTCTCATGCTGTCCTAAAACCGTACACGTCTTGGCTTTAATACTATACGCAGTACTAAGTTAGTAAATATATTCAGACAACGGGATAGAAAAGTACTTACTTCTCGCAGTCGCAGTATGATGTGGTAATAGCCTTCTAGGCTCGGGCTGTGGGTATTCCTATAGGTACGACTAGTAAGAGTTATCTCTGTCATCCGATGTGTGTAGATACTAACATGTTGGCTGGTGGCGTGGTTAATTCCGTCAAGGATGAGTAGTAGTACGGGTAGGAGTAGCGTGACGAGCTTGGAGAGGGAGATGAATAAAATTCTTAATACCTGATGTTGAAGGCCATATGTATCTATATTAGTAAAGTCCTCTATCAGCCTCACAATGCCCTAGAAGAATAACAGGAGTCCTTGAAGCAACCGGATGAAACCATACGTCACCAAGAGTATTCCTGAGCCCAAAGTTAACGACAAAACCAAGGATGAAGACGAGAAGCGCCTTCACTAGTGGATGATGGATCGCGCTAAGGCGATGTCTATTATTGACTCTACCATTCGCGACAAGAAGGTCTAGAACGTTCTGTCTATCAACGGCTGGGACGAGGATAGCGACGATCCAAAGTATCTATTCGATTTCATCAAGAACAGCATTTCCAGTGTCACCAATGAGGCCAAGAGCGATGTTCTCGACGAGTACCAGACCATCAAGTGTGCCTCCTTCGCTACCTTGGAGGCCTTTCTCATGCGCTGTCATTCATTCATTCATGCGCTGGCAGTCTCTTCGCAAGCGTGTCAAGGACGTCGGCTACAAGATCGACGACACTGTCGAGCTTACCAACCTTTTCAATGCGGTGAAACACTCCTTTCCCAACGAGGCTTTATTGTGGGCCGCCGACATGAACAAGAACAAATTGACTACCATAACCTTCCTGGCGAGGCTCTCTACCCTGGCCAACACCCAGAAAAACTATACCAATATGGTTGCTGCGAAGGTCGAGGTTAAGACGAAGGATACCACGAAGGAGGTTAAGACTGAGACCAACGGAGATGAGCGTGTCACCTGTGACGTCTGCGGCAAGAAGATCTACAAGAATTTGAAACATTTTCTATGTGGCTACCATCGCGTTCCCGGCACTACCGACTGCTGGTGGTGCGATCCCTACAAGGCTCCTGATACCCTGGATCAACAAGAAGAAGGCGATCGGTTGGCTCAAGAACACCAGAACCACGGCCGCCATCGCGGGCAACAACAGCAACATCAACAACCCGCCTACGATCGCTGGCGTCAACTCCAACCTGATCTTTGGCCTGGGAGGACTGTCGTTTGATGACAATCTTGAGGAGGATTTTCACTCGAGCTCCTGACAGGTGTAGAACCTATTCAGACAGATAGCGTTCAATATAACTTCGTCAAAGTCCAACAAGCTCCCGAGGCAACAAATGTGAATAGAGATACCGTGCTATTCGATAGCGGATGTGGATCCAATATCTTCAACGATGTGAAATGGTTTACAGAGTTACAGCCACTCCCACGATCAATCAGTCACCAAGTCGGTAACGGCCAGATAACTAAATCATATCATATGGGTGTCGTGAAACTGAGTCTCCCCACTATATCAGGCAAACAGATTACGGTCGAGATCAGAGATGCGATTTTATCGCCATCAACACCAGTCAACCTTCTCACGACAACCGGGTTACTGGATGGTGGAATGGTTTGGTCCATGGAGACGAACAAGATCAAATTCAATAAGGGAAAATACATGGGAGAAGAGATACAATGCAACTGGATAGCCAACCTTCCAATCTTACCGACAATGGCACCGAGAGATATCGACGAGAGATATCAGGCCCAAGCACCAAGGCTTGCCTTATTAGCGTCTATCAACTACGATACGATGCATAAACGACTAATGCATGCAGGAAAAGAACAAGTCATAAAGGCTTGCCGTGACGCGGGTATTACCCTGTCAAATATCGGAAAAACGAATTGTGATGCGTGCCTTCGAAGTAAGGGAACCGGCATTGTCTACAAGGTGTCAAATCCAGTTGCGACGAGACCACTTGAGTGCGTAAGGATCGATACGTGGAGCCACAACGTTGCAGGTCACATGGGGATTAGGCACGTTGTGCACTTTGTCTGCATGGTATCCGGTTTTCACTGGGTAAAGATGATAAGACAGAAGAGCGAGGGGTTGATAGCCATTAAGGAATGGCAGAGATGGGTTGAACTCCAGACCGGCCTGAAGGTAAAGGTTCTGGGGATGGATGGAGGCACAGAGTTTGGCTTTGGTACGAAGGAGTTCCAGAACAGTGAAATCGTGGCTTGAGGACGACAAAAAGGGGTTGAATTCATAAAGACACCACCACACATCCCGTGGATGAATGGCGCACCAGAAAGAGTAGGAAGAGCGATGATGGAAAAATCAAGAGCGACAATAATCGAGCACGACATCCCTATCGTACTATGGCCTTTGGTCGTCGATGCGGTAGTCAGGGTCATGAACATACTTCCAACAAAATCCAACAAAGAGTACATCAGTCCTCATGAAGTTCTCAGCAGAGCAGCAGGCATCCTGAATCCGAAGCCCAGTATCCATCATTTCCGAACGTATTATTGCACGGCATATTACCATATCAAGAAAGAAAGAAGGGTACAAGGCGACAAATGGGCGGAGCATTCGAGACGAGGCCACTTCGTTGGTTATGCAGACTTGAATGGGAGGATCTTCTACATCTGGGACCCAGAATATCAACAACTGGTCAAAGCGAGTGCCGTAAGGTTCCTTGAACATTCATCTAGTCAGTCAGACGAGGAGAGGGCCGTCAAGCATAGTGTATTCTTCTCAGACCAGTCGATGGAGGAGGTGGATAAGGTTCTGCGGAGCAAAAAGGAAGTCTGGATGACAGCAAAATGTCCCAAACCCGAGGAGCTGATAAATGGACCAAGTGTTACATCTGAGCCACATGGGGCGGTGACACAGAGGAGTCAGGGAAAAGAGAAAGAGGTTACCATGACAGATCAACAACAGGAGGAACACACGATTGATTCAATCTTAGGCCTTAACCCGACAAAACATATCTCAACACTTCCAACACCATCACCAAGTGTAACGCCAGCGCCAGAATTAGCTTAACAACCATCTCCAACAACAACAACACTACCTACGATACAAGAAGAACCCAAATCACCATCCCCGGCCCCATCGAAAACATCAACAGAAACAACTTCCTCCGAGGAGTCAACCCCGTCACCAGGCCCGACTCAACAACTTCTGGGTCCGGACCAACCCTCCCTAGGTTCGCGGGCTTCAACTCCAGGCCTGACATCAATTCCTCTAGGATCGTCGAGACAAGTCCAGGGTCCGGGGGCACAACAGAGCGTTCCAAGGTTGGAACTACAAGAACCCGGAACACAACCCCGAGTGTCCTGGAAAGCAACCCCGCAGTATGCGAACCAAGATGTGATAACCTCAATTGAGCAAGACCAAGAGGATGACTTCCAGTCTTTCGATGGCGATGACGAGTTTGAGCCATTCGATAACTTACCCTATATTAACCCTCATGATCTTGACGAAGAAGACCCTATCCCACCGAGGCAAAACCAGATCAGATCAGCATCCTCATCCCCAGATCCACTCCAGGATACTCCGTTGAAACCACCAAGAATCACGCAACAACTAAAAGTAATAACCGACCAAGAATCAGCACCCACGGAGCTAGAACAGGCGACAACGGAGTCGGAGAAGGCGTTGCCGGAGTCGGAGGGGGGGGCTGTCAGCAGAGAAAGAACCAACAACAGACCAATCTACCGCATCCGCGGGGGCGGAGGTGACAAGAACGGGGAGACCGAGACGCCAGGCGGCACCGCAACCGGGTACGCTAACCGAAAAGCAAATTGTCGTCGACAGCAACAACAAACCCACTAGTGAACTCCCTATCTTTTACCATGGTCTTCCAGAGAGGGGAGTGATTCTTGACAAAGTGGAGACCCTGTGTTTGACAGCGGTTAAGGTGATGATGCATGATCTTGAGACTCATTTATCCTCCATTCCAAAGAACTACCGCCAAGCAAAGAAACGCGAAAACTTCGAGATATACTGGAAGCCGGCTATGGAGAAGCAGTTGGCAGCATTGGAGGAGAGGGGTGTTTATGGTCTGGTTCCTTTTGAACCAGGCATGGAAGAAGTCCTCCCTGGGAAATGGGTTTATGGTGAGAAAGAAAATCTGGACTTGAAGACAATGGACCCAAGGGCACGATGGGTGGCTTGTGGCAACTTTGAGCAAGGCTCATGGGATATTGAAGATGTCTACTCGGCTGTGGCAAACGCAGCGAGCGTAAAGATCTTCCTTGCACCATGGCAGTCCTGGACCTCGAGTGCCATCAGTTTGACTTCAATACGGCGTTATTAAACGCCCCCATACCTGCAGAAAAGCGGTATTACGTGGAGCAACCGACTGGTTTGGAAAAAGGACCAAGGGGGTGTAAATCGCTTGGTTTGCCTACTAAGAAGAGCTCTGTATGAATTGACAGCCAGTCCTCTTTATTGGTTTAATATCTTATTGCCCATCTTGAGAGGATTGGGCTTTGAACCAGTGAACTCGGATACTTGCAGAGTTTACCAACCTTGTTCCAACAGCCAAGTCACTTCAGTGGATCGCACATGTGATGGAGGAACTGGGATACGGCCAACCGCCTTTGAAAATCCTTTACACGGACAGCAAGAACGCCAGGGACCGGGTGTTGAATCGAAACAATGCTGGTCGTAACCGATGTATAGATGTACGGTTCAAATGGATCATGGAACAGGTGGAAGCAAAAGAGTTCGACATTTTACATATCAAGGGCGAGGATATGATTGCGGATGGACTGACAAAACCACTGAAAGCGGACAAGCACGCAAGATTCGTAGGATTGCTGGGATTGGAGGAGAAGGAGATTCCATGGATGAAGGCTCGAAAGAAGGTTATAACCATGGGTTGATCTCAACACCATGGGAGTCTGTTTGTTTACAAGATGATGGACCCCTGAGAGCTGTTTCGGGCTACGGAGGCGTGTTGTGGTGAGGCCTGTCCCACCTCTGCCATTCACTGGCCTTTGTTATGTGGGTCCATGAGCTCACACCACCATTGTATTTAGCCCTCCACATTTCTTTTCCTTTCTTGTCTCCTGAGCTTAACACAATCAACACACTTCTTGTGCCCACGAGTCCAAGAGGAAGAGACTTGTGCCTCGGGGTAGGATGGCATGCTTCGAAGGGAAGTTCTGACGGCTGTGGATGAGGAAATTCAAGTGTTGCAAAGACTGATCACATGATGATTCTGATCTCCCAATTGCTCATTGAAGAAGACGACAGGGTCTGGGGCAATGTGTTGATGGAGTTCTGGCGGCGTTGATGAAGAAGATCCAAGTGTTGCAAGGGCTGATCACATGATGATTGTGATCCCCCATTTTTTGGAGAAGACAGGGCGAGGTGTTGATGGTGTTGGTCCATGTCGAAAAAGCAGAAGACGCGACATGGAGTGAACGAACTCAACTGAAGACGTGCAAGGACCGAACAGTGGGGAAATGGGCTCCGTGTGTACATGACATAGAGAAGATCTGACTTACGAGAGCAGGCCAAAGAGGTGTTACTGATGTTGAGGTGTAACTGATGTTGAAGAAAAAGAGGAAAAGTTCATCCCGACTCCGAGCAGTAGCTGCCAACCTGAGCCAGAGCGTGTTGAGTTCTTGCTCTCGTCAAGTTTATCTCGCGATGTTCCACTTGCAGTGGCCTGGTGGTTTCCTGTTGGCAGTCACAAACTGAAGTCTGCAGAAAACGGAAGTTGCGCCTTAAGAGTGACCTGTTTGGTACCTCTCCATGTGCCTCTATTGACCGCTTCAGCAGTACCAACCCAGAAGAAAAGTCAGTGTCTGGTTTCCTTAATTGCTTTTGAGGCAAGTCCGGCAGTAAATGAGGGCGGTGGACCTCCATCCGAGTTCTCTGACTTAGTTTTGATCTTTTCAGCAATGGAGTGTCGAGAATTTCCACCTGGCAACATGAAGGCGTCGAAGGCGTCCGGAGTCCGGAAACCTTCCCCCCTCTTCTTTTTCGAGAAGTCCTCGTCGTTGTACTTGTCAGCACCTGCTCACTTCCCCTTCCCCGATTGCCCTACTGAAAGTGTTGTTTCCTTGAGGTTCCCTTCCCCTACCTTCCTCTATCCCTCCTTCCTCCCTTCTTAACCTGCTATCTTCCCTCCTGCCCTTCCCTGCCGATACCGGGTTTGATGCATTCCGTTGGGGTGGCCTGACGACGGTCGAGGACTTGTGGCTCGTGACAGGTACGTTTCGCCCTTGGCAGATCAGACAGGACCTCGTCGTCATTCTGATCCAAGTATCGCGCCGCCGAGGAAATGTCATCGCGATTCCGATTGGCATACCGGGGGCGGGGAACGCTTCACGACGGGAGAGTGGGTATTGCAGAGCGCCTAGGGACCGTTTGCCGTGAGCCTTGAGATCACCCTCTACCGGTGCCTCCTCCTCCCGTCAACATCTTACGAGTTGGAGAACACGTGGGATTGAGCCCCCCAAGGAGATAAAGACGATGTTTGAAGAAGGAATGACAGACCCTGACATCCACAACTAGGTATGTTGTTGCGCATGGCGCTTGCCCAAAAGCCCAAGAGTGACAGAACAGATGAAGGAGTGGAGGAGGGGTTGAGTGCCAGTTGGAATGAGCACAGGTTGATTCCTGCTGGTTTTTCCGTTGACTTCCACTTGGTTGCCAGTTTGACATGAAGTTGCTGTCAATGAGGAAAAAAGGAAAGCAAGTACCGCACTGTACCTCAAAGCAAGGTATCGGACGCGTCACGATCGAACATTGAAAAAAGATGGAGAAGGATAGAAAAAGATGGGGCCACCCGGGGATTGAACCCGGGACCTCTCGCAACGATGCTCAGGATTGAACCCTAAGCGAGAATCATACCACTAGACCAGCGGCCCATTGATTTGTGAAATCCCATAGTCAGAATAGGCTCTCAGATACCTCCAGCCAGTGACCTGTTCAGTCTCACGTGAGTGTTGTGTGACGCTGCAAACCATAACATGGAGCTATGCAGGAAATCTCAAAAGGTCGCTACGTGATTGCTGTTGCTGTAAAAAGAAATTCCGGACAGTGTTAGTCGCCATTGGCTGTATGTAGCCTGCAGACGCCAGACGGGGAAGCGGGACGAATGCACGTGCTCAGGCACCCAGGGTCCGTCTGAATGGGGGCAACAGAGGTTGGGTGCCTGCCAAGCCAGCTGAGATGAGATGGGACGGCGACCCCTGCTGTGCCGGCGGTACCTGCTTTGCACGACACGCCACCAGCAAGCCACCGAATGTCAAGGGTCGACATGTGCGACGGGATCTGCTGATTAGCTACCCCTTTCCCAATTTTTTTTATCTTTTCTTTCATCCGCGTGTAGGCGCACGTTTCTGTTGTTTACATCCGCTGCATGCATCGGACGGATCTGGCAAGATGGACGCAGCTTTGGAGATTCTCGATCCTATTGTGCTGGACAGACTTTACGCATACCTGTTGCCAGCTGCCACGACTCCCACGGCCGACGGCGGCGTGCTAAGCAATGGCTTCGGCAACAACACGTCTGGATTTTCAAAATCACCATCGCAGACTTCAAGTTTGTACGAGTCGGCATGGCCACGGGACAACATCCTTCGACAATGCGCTTCCATCCTGTTGATCACCCAGGTTGGTGCTACGCTCCTGTACTGGGTGTTCAGCGCCTTCTCGTACTACTTCATTTTCGACCGCCGTCTGGAGTACCACCCGCGCTTCCTCAAGAACCAGATTCGCCAGGAGATCATGTCGTCCATGACCGCCGTCCCTTGGATCAACATCATGACCCTGCCGTTTTTCCTGGCCGAGGTGCGCGGCAAGAGCTTGCTCTACACCCGCGTGGATGACTATGGCTGGGCATGGATGGGCATCTCGACGGTGCTCTTCATGATCTGGAATGATTTCATGATTTACTGGATCCATCGACTTGAGCACCACCCCAGTGTCTACAAGTACATTCACAAGCCGCACCACAAGTGGATTGGTAAGCGCGGACATTCTGCACGGTATCCCAGTATTGTCCAGCTAACACGACATAGTGCCGACGCCGTGGGCAGCCCTGGCTTTCCACCCACTGGATGGATACGTTCAATCCCTCCCTTACCAGTGAGTTCCTTGCCTCCCCCTGGGCTTCATTATGGGCGATGTTTTAACACGGTGATAGCGTGTTTGTCTTCTTCTGCCCGGTGCAAAAGTACTTGTACATGGTTCTTTTCATTCTGGTGCAAGTTTGGACGATTTTCATCCACGATGGTGACATGATCTCAGGCCACTGGCTTGAGAAGTACATCAACAGCCCGGCCCACCACACGTTGCATCACATGTACTTCACCGTCAACTATGGGCAGTACTTTACATGGGCGGACAATTACTTCCAGTCCCATCGGGCGCCTTGTCCCGATTTGGATCCGCTTCATGACGCGCTCAAAGTCATGAGAGAGAAGGGGCTGGTAGACGAAAAGGGAAACCCAATTCCCCAGAAGAATAAAAAGGACGAGTAGATATGGTGCGACGGATCACGGAAGACGAGGAAGATCAGTAACGGATGAGGTTGTACATGCGATTGATGTCTTGTAATAATGGAGAGTACTCACGTGCTAGGGAACGCCTGTCGCCCTTACACCAAACATATAGACTTCACTGCTACTATTGGAGCTAACTAACTATAATATTTAAACACTATTACACCGGAGGTATTTTGCCTTGACTCTACCTATGTATCAGCCATGTCTCATCTGCTGTGCTTTATTATGAATCCCGTCATATACCTTTACCGCCGGAGGGAGACCTTGCGCTTATCGCCGAGGATTGGAAAAGAGGATTACCGGCCCACTAACAATCTTGTGTCAAATCTTCATCCAGCTCTGTTAGCGCATCCCGCTTACTAAGCCTCGGGATCGTCCAGTGTTTGTAGGTAGTAGCCAGAAGCTGCAGGCGCAGGCAGCAGCACCTGCACAGTAACGGCATCCCCACTTCATCCATTCAACTACCTAATCAACACCGTCGTAAAAACATCCAGACGACCCCAGGGATCCTTCATGGGGCTCAAGTAACAAACAGCAGCATCCTGCACGTCTCCGGCCATGCCGCGACAACTGCCGTGGAAAGTTGACCCAACCCAAAGAAAGTCCAGCGGGAGAAGCGTTGGCGTGAGGGGTGCGACAGGTCAATCGTCATCTACCTCTGCTCTCACCCGAGAACCTAGCGCATCCTCATCTTTGGTTCGCGCCGCGCAACCATCCAGTAAGGCGAAGTTGAAGTCGAGTACGACGGGCGCAGATGGGCTTGGTATTGTACCTAGCAAAACAGCACGGGGCTCAGACACAAACCGTCGTCCCCCTCGATCCCCCTCCCCGTCGACTTCGCCGCCACCCCAGCCTTTGAGAGAGGAGTGTATGATCGAAGGCCCCCGCTACGATGATAGGTATCGCATGGTGGAGGACGAGTTTCTCGCAGTGGCCGGCGAGTTCACCCGGCATTTGCACGCCGCCGAGTACCAGCGTCTGAAGAATCTTGCCAGCTCCAAGAATGCCGAGACGATTGATGACATCTCACGCCCTGTCACTGGCGCACCGACAGATGCCGTGAGACGAAGGCATGCTAAACTTGAGACGGCCGCCAAACAACAGAGAGGATTGACCAAGATATTGGGGAAACGGGTTGACCACGACTCGGACTTTGGA
Source organism: Sordaria macrospora (assembly GCF_033870435.1). Classification (NCBI taxonomy): domain Eukaryota; kingdom Fungi; phylum Ascomycota; class Sordariomycetes; order Sordariales; family Sordariaceae; genus Sordaria; species Sordaria macrospora. The sequence goes on along the minus strand of NC_089373.1, from coordinate 4,767,116 downwards.
GACAAGCCGTGGACAGGCACCTCGCTCCAGGGCCTGATGGACAGCCCCAGGAAGAAGAAGGTCCCATTACATCGCTCGTTGAGTTCCTTGAGCGCTTCGGCCTCTGGATTCCGAGCTGCAAGACGTTCGAGTCCGTCGCTGGATCGGGCTATACATATGCAAGGGCGACCAGGCAAGCGAAGGCTACCAAATGAGGACGAGACCGATGACAACGGAGATGACGACTCGGCTTTGGATGCGCATACGACATGGTCCCCAAAGCTCCATAGGGCTCGAGCCACCGACATATCGTCGGTCTCAACGCTGTCTGCCTGGAATACCACCGAAAGTAGGCCGCCTCAGATATCGGCGCATGCTTCGCGTGCCTTCAGGGATAAAGGAACGCAGTCAACTAGGTTTTCTCGTCCCATCGCTCATTCTCCAAAACAGACCAGCGCGCTCAACAAGTATCCTAATTCCAGCGATGAATATGAAGACGAAGACGACGTTGATTTATTCTCTCGAATCCGTTCCCGCAGGGCAGGCCAGCGGCGAAGACCCGGTTCACCGAGTATAAAAACGGAGATCAAGACGGAGGATAGCCAAAGTGCCACCTCATTGCACGAAATACCGTTTCTCTGAAACCACACCGCATCTGGATAGACCCGACTCCATACACAAAACAAGCTCGCTAAAATACAACACAAAAAACAACCTCAAAAAAACAACGCTTCTCGAATATCGTCAACACAAACCCACTCACTCAACTGCCTCGCCCACCCCCTAGGCCTTGGCCTGGAACGGAGTCTCATACGGCCTCTCAGCCTGGGGGGTGATTCTGGCCAAATGCCTCCTCTGGCCGTCCTTCCAGTCCACGAGGGCGGAGTGTTGAGTAACTCTGTTATCCCAAACCACTACAGTGTCCTAGAAGGGAATTAGCAATCATTCATTAATGAACAACAAGATCAAAAGAGCAATTACCTCCTCCCACTTGATGCGGGCTTGGAAGTCGGCACCATAGGCAAGATGGTCGTATAGGAACTTCAGAAGGGTATCAGACTCCTCCTTCTTGAGACCGACAATCTCACGGGTGACTGCGGGAGCGTGGTGTGCAGGTTAGCTTCTGTCTGGAACGTGTTGTCGATCTCCTCTAGGCGGTGAGAGCAGCCGGGAGCAGGAGGGCGACTTACACTGAGGGTTGACATAGATCGCCTTCTCGCCTGTGGCGGGGTGTGTCCTGATGATGGGATGCTCGTTCACAACAGGTTCACGTCTCTTGATGCCACCTCTGGCAGCCGCCGAGTTGACCTGCTCGATGCCAGAGTGGGTGGCCTTGAGGCCGTGCAGACGCTCCTGGAACAGGGGGCTGAGGCGGTTATAGGCCTCCACGGCATCGACGAAGAGGGTGTCACCACCGGTCTCGGGCTTCTCGAGGATGTATAGGAACGTGGTTCCAGGGGGTTGCTGCTCGTACGAGACGTCGCTGTGCCAGGCGACTGAGGAGGTCTGGTTATGTTAGGCGGACCCTTCCACTGAAAAAGCTAGGCGAAGGAGGGCTTACTCGGTTGGCGAAGAAGAGGTCGACGCTGTTGTCACCGGCGCTACGATGGACCAAGTGGATCTCGGGGAAGCCTTCAGGAGAGCCTGATGTGGGATGAATGTGATGACTGTTCCCAATATCATCAGTCAGCTTACCTTCTCGGGCCGAAGCATGATTGGGAGATGTGCAACACGTACCGACCAAAGTATTCGCCAACCTTGAGGGCCTCCTCGATGGGCAAATCCGCGAAATCCTGTTGTCTGAAGGCGACAACCTTGCGCTCCGCGATGAACCGAGCAAGCTCGTCCTTGCCGGCGCTGGTCAAGGCGCTGAGCTGGATGCCCTTTACCTCAGTGCCAATGGTGGGAGTGAGGTGAGTTACGGTTGTGCCCTCTGGGAGGAGGTTCTTGTATGAGGTGTCGGCATCCTTGCCGTGCTCGTAGTGCTCGAAAGGCTCCAACGCAGGATACTTTTGCTCTGGGTTCCAGGTGGGGAGGTAATGGGGATACTGCACAACATGATCGAGTCAACAACTTCCTTCATGAAACAGCCATATTTACCCATCTATGCCGTCCGCAGGATTTGATAGTTCGTACCTTGGCAGCCTGGAAGCCTTCCTTCCCAGCCAACTCGGCCTCTTTGTCGAAGGCGACAGGGGCGAGCTCCTTGTAGACGCCTCTATGGTGCGCAGACTGGAGCTTCGCGGGGTTCACCTCAGGAACCGGAACGGTGATGGTCTCGACGGCGGAAGGGGCCATATTGTGGAGGGTTAACTTTGTCTGATGTTGTTGGTTGGTGTGGTGCGCAGTGAGTAGTTTCCTTATGCCAGTCAGGACGGGTGCCGATTTCCTTTTATACAGCTCACCATGGCCTTAGCATCCGTATTTTCGAGCTGTTGACTGAAAGGACGTCGGTTCAGCGTTTGCGGGGTTGATTGAAGATGTCCATGATGAGGTGCATGGATGATATTGCGTGAGGGAGCTATGTCCCAATCAAGGGTGTTGCTGATTATGAGCAATGCATACACGGCTTTCTATTATGGGCCGTTGCTTTCAACTCTATGCGATCCGGTGCCGATCCGGTGCCTTCTTGGAGGATATGGGCGGCTACTGAGTGGTGGTAGGGTGTGTGTGTGTGTGTGGGGGGGGGGGGGGGGGGGGGGGGGGGGGGGGGGGGGGGCGCGCCATGATGGTATTGTCTAGACCCTACATAGTAAAAGCCAGCCCGATGAGGAAGTGCATTTGTAGGCCGTTCAACCTTCATACCGAATCGGCATGGCATGCGTCGTCAATCAGAGCTTCCCAGGAGCAGATGTCGCGTGGTGTAGCGTGCGTATCATTGGGCATTGGTGTAAAGGTGGTGATGTGAGACGCGGAGAGGATCACGCAATCGCGTCTAGTGGTCAAGAGGCGCACGTCATGGCCTTTGACGATAGACAGCACGCGAGATGAGGCAAGATAAACTTATCGAGAGTCGAGATAGCCCGCAAATCTGATGCTTGGTAATCGGTTGTAGATGAGAAACAGTTGAAGGAACGTGGCTTCTTGCTTTCAGTAACGGTTTACGTGGGACAAATGACCCCCAAATATCATTCATCATCCTACATGCTCTGAGGAAGGAGAGAGCTCGAAGTGACATCAAATTCGTTAGGGACCTCCCTACATCTTCCCAATTTTGAATGAAACCCATCAAATGATCACAAAACCAGCTGATCTAATGCTATGATTCCTGTCGTAAATTCGTCTGGTGTCCTTGAATCGTGCTGAAGTTGGGCTTGGGGGAAAGTTTGGTCTTGGCGGAGGGGCCGAAGGCATAGCGGGATAATGATGCATGGACAGTCATCGCTTTGTTTCCAGCGCTTCTACTGTTGTGGACTAGTTCGGCATCCTATAATGTCGAATCCGTGATCAACAAAACAGGAGCGAGTTTTGATATTCGATTGCGCTTTCTAGGTTTTACGTGATGTTAGCTCGCTCTTACGTCACTTAGCGATGTGGAAAAGGGCATGCTAAGGAAAAACCAATGAAGCTCAACGGTCTGTTTCGAAACTCTGACTTGTCTTCGGCTAAGGGTGTGTTCTAATACCACTCAAATACAACCCCCAAAAAAAAGAGAAAAAAAAAAAAGGAGAAAACAAAAAAAAAAAAAAAGATAAATCAGCCCAGGAGATTGATTTGCTAACCTTGAAGCCAGCGTATCACTGAAAACCGCTTGTTTTGCACCACTATGTAGGTCTCAATCCACCTTACTTCGAGCCTTCCTGTTAACATAACATGACCCCTAGGTAAGCCACTCCCGCACGCCGCTGGGCAGTTGAAGGGCTAAGCAGGCAACTCGTTGATGTGACGAAGGTGATCCCCACCGTACGGTTTGTACGCATGTCCCATTGCATAGCCCTGACCTTCCGAGGCTTCAGACATCATTGGGGATGGTTGGAACGAGGCATGACTTGTGGTTGCTGGAGAAAAGGCTGAGGGCGACACCGTGTTTCCGTGTAATTCTGAACGCAGAGACCAGGGACGGTCGGCCTGAGAGTCGAGTTCACTAATCATTGGGGACGCATGAAGACCTTGCGAGTTTCCACCTGGTGAGATTGGTGACTTGGACTCCTTTCCTGGCGCATCATCGGCTGTGTTCGAAGATTCGTCGGTACCAGACGGGTTGGGCTCATGCTCTGCTCTCCGTCGGCGAACTATGAAGAAAATGGCAAGGCCAACCAGTATCAAAATAGCCAGAGCGCCTACACCGACTCCTATGCCCACAATGGCGCCGGTGCTGAGATTCGAGGAGTCATCAGTCGAGGAAGTTGCTGTCGGTCCAGGTGGGACAGCGGATGGGGTAGACGTGGAAAAAGCCGTGCCGGTTGTGAGGGTCGTCTTGGAGTATGTTGAATCGGGAGAGGAAATGATTGTCTGGATCTTGGTGGTGCTGGCTTCGTGATATACCGCCGATGGGTCGGATACGAGCCAGCTGAGGCTTCTCTCGTCCTGGTCGTAATTGAGCCAGCCGATGTCGGGGATCCGGTTGGCAGTGAAGGTGGGAAAGACAGCAGCGACGTCGGCGTTGGTACAGACTTTGGCCTTATCACAATCGGCTGGCTTTTTCGTGATGTATTCTATTATACCGAATCAATACAAGTACTCTCGTGTATCTGCACTCAACTCTTGCTCCTACCTGGATAGTCGTTATTCTGGATACAGGGCTTCCATTCGTGTTCGGAGTCACAGTAGATGAGGCCTAACCAGACGGCGGCTTCAAACGCCTTTTGGGGGCAGCTGGCATCTTGGTATTCCTCATCAGTGCATCCACTAATATAAGTTGTTCCAAACGTAGTATTGTAACATGCCCCGAATTCTAGACACTTATCACCAGCCTGACAGCATCCAACGTGGCCAATGGCGCTATTGCCGCAGGGAATATAATGGTCAGGAAGCTCTTTGACGCCCGTCCCGGTCTTCCTGTAGCATGTGCCGTTGCTGATGTTCGGGTCAAAGCCGTCGATGGGACCGCCGAGGTCGCGAGGAAGGAGATGACTTGGTAGGCCGGCCATCGCGATAGTCCAGGCAGTACCTTAGGTTTTCTCTGACGCAGAGGCGAGTAGGGCCGGGAAAAGGTAGCAGTGGGAGACTGCCGTGAGAGAGAGCAGGGGCAACAGCTGAAAGCGAAGCCAAGTCTGAGATCCGGGGCGAGGTCGAAGAAAGTGGCGATAGTCGAGGCAATCGTCAATTGTAGCAGATGGCAGGCGCAATTCTGTCGTGTTCCAATATCACCCGACCGTACTCCATCCAGCAAGTATTGCAGTCGAAAACGGAAGGAGCGTGCCGGAGAGGAAGGAAGTGAGAGGGGCGAGGAAGGTGCAGTGGACAGACGAACACACTGGATAGGCGAGGCCTGGTACAAAAGGCGGCCAGACTGAACTAAAGGGGGCTCCTTCCCTGGGTGCTTTCCTGGAAGTTTGATGAAGGCCGGTGACCATGCAGATTGCCGTCTCAGGTTCCATGTCGTCCAAACCCTCAAAGTTTCCACCTTGGCGGTCCTTGTTTGTTTGCCTCACGGACCTCCCTCGCCGCCAGTCAATTTTCAGCTTCAGGCACTTTTTGGTCCGATGGGACGGTGCACACTGCCAGGTGATTGGAACACTTGTTGTCCTCGATGCAGGATTCCGTTCTCTGTTCAAATATTGTTCCCTCCCCGTCGCCATCGTGGCCACCATAAGACCGCATCAGTCTGCCGTTGTCGTCCATTTAAGACAGGCCGTTGTCACTTTGAACACGCCTGTCACATCCCGTGTAAGTGACAGGAGAGAGCACCGGAGCATTGGCCAGACAAAAGACCGCCCAAGTTGTTGGCTTCTTTGCGGCACCGCAGTGTCGATGAGAGCGGGGGGAGTGAGCCAGATGGAGCTTTAAAGCAGTCGAAATCTCTTGGGAACGCGGAGCATTGTATGAATGAATGCCAACACTCATAGCATGCATGCAGTGGATGATCCAGAGGGACGACTGCCTCCAAATAAGAAACGGGATCTTGTACGTCATCTGTCTGGTCTAGTGGCTAGGCTGCAGTGTTGCGCTCATTGCTGAAACATGGGTCGGAGACGATACATCTGGAGGGGAAAGAGCCGCGTTGAAGTGGACGAGACAACGGTGGTGGATGGACGGGTATTCCATCCTTTTGCAACCCGTCATCCCCGAGTTACCGCCTGGTACCCGAGCCCGACCATGCCGAGACAGCAGCAATCTCAAACCTTACACGGCAGCCCAAGATAATGTGCTCAACCTACCCGTCACGGGATGAAAAAGGAGGGACGAAAAATCCAAAATGGCCATTAGAAGCGTTGCCCCGTCAGCGCTGCCCACCTCGCCGCCTTGGAAGCCCGCTCAGCTCTCTGCGACTTGATCTGGACCACTGCCCTGTCCTCATGTTGACTTTGCCGCTCGTCATCTCAACCCAAACATCACCACCCCTTCTATCCTGATCAACAGCGAAGCAACCTGAACCATGGCGGACTCGACAGATTTGGTCGCAACTCCTCGCGTCGAGAACCCGGTCGTTGAGCAGCAGCGCGACCCTGATGAGGCGTACCACACGGTCGCAAAAAACCCCGACGTCGAACAACAGAAGAAGGAAGGCAAATCCAAGAGCCGGAGCCCGAGCCAGACCCTTGATATCCAGGAGGAACCGTTCGAGTTCGAGGACGCACCCGATGGTGGCGTCAAGGCCTGGCTTGTCGCAGCTGGCGGCTCTGCCATTTTCTTTTGCTGTCTGGGATTCGCCAACTCGTTCGGAACCTTTGAGCAGTACTACCTCACCCATCAGCTCAAGCAGCGTTCACCCGACGCCATTGCCTGGATTGGCTCTTTGTCCGTCTACATGCAATTTGCCTCGGGCATGTTGGGAGGACCGCTTTTCGACCGATTCGGTGCTGCCGTAAGTACCCCATCCTAACAAACTTGGTCTCTGTTCTTGCATAGTTTCTGACGAGAACAAATGCCTATCATTAGGTTATCCGCCCCGCCGCCATCCTTCACCTGTTGTGCGTCATGCTGCTGAGTCTTTGCGACACGTACTGGCAAGTCATGCTCGTCCAGGGAGTGCTGATGGGCATCGCCATGGGCTGCCTGCAGATTCCCGCAATCGCAGCAGTATCCCAGCACTTTGACAAAAAACGAGCGGCCGCACTAGGCGTGGTGGTTTCCGGATCGTCTGTTGGCGGTATCGTCATCCCCATTGCTTTGTCCCGCATGCTCAACAGCTCCAATCTCGGGTTCCAATGGTCCGTCCGCATCACGGGCTTCCTCATGATGCCCTTCATGCTCTTCTCTTGCATCGTCGTCAAGGCCCGTCTGCCCTCGAGAGCCACCAACTTCTGGATCCCGGCCGCTTACAAAGACGCCAAGTATCTTCTGCTGATCGCATCTCTGTTCTTTGTCTTCACGGGCATGTTCACCCCGCTCTTCTTCATACCCACATATGCCGTCGCTCGAGGCATGAATGCTACATTGGCCGGATATCTGCTCGCTATCCTTAATGCCGCCTCGACCTTTGGCCGTATCATACCCGGTATCTTGGCCGACAAGTACGGAAGGCTCAACCTTTATGCCCTCGGAGCCATTTCCACGGGGGTCATTATCTTCTGCATGAACTCGGCTGTGAGCAACGCGGCGCTCATTGTCTATTCGGTCGCGTTCGGTTTCGGATCTGGCACCATCATCTCCGGCGCATCGGCCGCCTTTTCCGTGTGCCCCAAGAGCCAGCAAGACATAGGAACTTATATGGGAATGGGCTTGGCCATTAGCGCGCTTGGAGGCTTGATCGGCCCGCCCATCAACGGTGCTTTCATCAGCAAATTCGGAGGCTTCTTCGAAGTTTCCATGTTCAGTGGTGCCGTTTGTTTGTTGGGAGGTTTTGTTGCGGTTGCCACCAAGTTGGCAACTCCGGAAGGCTTTTTGGGAAAGGTCTGAGTTGTTGTCGCGGGATGCGGCTGCGAGCGCAGTAGTTGTATGGATGCATATGTACTGGAGTTGAAATCTATGGTCGAGTCAGATACTATCTAATGTAGACATCCTTGTATCTTGCTTCACTCAAGGTATTACCTGATATTGTCAAGACACACGGTTTTCCGATGTGTATTGTAGCTCGACATGGTAACACAGGGCGGCGTAGTGGTGTGTTTCGTAGGGCTGCACAAGATGTCAATCTGTATACCCATGAGGTGGCTGGCTTGACCAACGCGAGGCGGATCATAGAAATACGAGCAACTATAGGTAGAAGCCTGAAGTTGAAGCAGTGGCTCAACAACTGCGTCTGGCCGATGTTTGTAGCTACGCACATTTTTCAGCTGTCAGGACTCTTGATATGCCATACACCTTCTGAAGCAGCCTCAATGAAGCCCCTATATCAGATTCGAGTCCCAATCCATCAGTCCGCGATGGTGTGAACGTCGATGTCGAGTGGTGTCAGTTCGGAGGTGAGTTAGCCCGTCTTATGGTCAGCCAGCATCTTGGCGCTCTCGGCAAGCTTCCCGTTAATGCAGCATTTCCCCTGGCCCTGAGGTTCAGCTATGTCTACTTATAAATTTTGAGGACTGTGATTGTCACTTACAATACTTGTTTATACACCGAGCCGACATCGATTGGCCACTTACCCCTAAGCCACAATATGGGGTACATAAGACGTTGATCTTGGGTAACATGTGTCTCATTGAGGCGTGGGGCTGGACTGAGTTGGGGGTTGACATGGTATTATTGTTGGTCAACGACCACCTCCGCTGAATATTAAGGGTCTCCACATTCGACAAGGAGACATACCAGTCCCCAGATAACTGGCTCCAGTTGGTCAAAATGCCTGGATCAAAGGTAAGGCTGGAACCTGAACTATGATCAACTCTGAACTGGCTCGGTTCTGACCCTCTTGATGCCAAAGGAAGCTGCTATTTTTGCAGCAGTAACACGCGAAGCGGTAGAAAGAAACTCGGCGGCATACGTTCCGAGGAGTTGATCCATAGACTTTCAAGTCTATATAAACCCCCAAGACCCCATCGCCATCTCGACTTGAAATCACACCATCATCGTCTTCTCATCATCAAAAAACACACAACCAGAGTCCTGACTTCAGACACTCAAGTCCCTCTTTAGCTTTGGCCTCTCTTCAGCTTCAGCCTCTCTTCAGATTTCGAGTCGTACCCCCCCTCTTGATCCCGAAAATGAAGACCACCTTCTTCCTCGTCCTCGCCACCGTCGCCTCCGGCATCCTGGCCTCCCCGGCCGGTGTCTCCGAGAACCCGGGCTCGTTCCCCAAGCTCGTCGAGCGCAAGGCGTGCTACCACTCGAGTGACTGCAGCTGGTTCTACGCGGCCAAGTGTGAGCAGTACTGTCGCAAGTGGGGCCAGAACGTCGGGGTCGACCGCATGGAGAAGTGCAACCTGTTGAACCAGAAGAGGTGCTGCTGCACTTCTTGAGTTCCAACTTGGTTTGATCCGTCTTTGAAAAGGTACGTACGTCTGCCATGAGCGTGTCTGAGGTGTGCTGAGACCATGTGTCTTTGAGAGGATGAAGACTGATGGGTTTTCGTTTGAGACAGAACGCCTTGGCAGAGATGGCAAACGAGTTATGGTTAAGGGATGGGAAAGGTGGAACAAGGAAAGGTACACTGAACACAGGAGAAGGAGAGAAGGATTGAGATATGACTAGGTTGAGATTCAAGGAGAGACAATAATGATGCTCATGGTGTGTCTTTGGATGAGGGGGAAGCGGGAATAATGTGCCCCTTTGATCGGACTTTACCCACCCCAGTCAACTCTTTCCTTCATTATGATGTCCACAACTTGGAAGCAATTAGGCAATGCTTGAATACAAGCCTGATGCTCCAACCTCCCTGACCCAAAGCTCCCACGGTCGACTGATTGTACCAGATAACGTTTCTCCTGCGTTCCAAGCTTCTGATCGATTGAGGTACCGAATGGCTGGTGACGGCGAGAAGTTATTCGTTGCGGCCGATGCTGCACTCAGTGACAAGGTAGCTGACTGTATGGCCGCATTCTTCATAGTGTAGACGGCCCTAAACACGGCATCCTCGATGGATGAGGATACAGTAGTGAACCCATGGCCACGCATCAAAGTCACAACGTTTCCATCATCGAATGACTTGGCAAGACTTCTCCCTAGATGCTCATGACGGACAAGCATATCAGGGATATCGCTGCGGAGAAAGTGGTCGGCAATGTCCCAGACAGGCGGCCCATCAGTGCCGAGGAAGCCAGCCATGTGGTAACAGGGACGAAGAGGGACGCCGGAAATAGTGAACGGGATGACAGCTTCCGCATGGGCATGGACAACGGCAGTGACATCGTTATGTCGCTTGTAGATCTCGGAATGAATGCGGCGCTCGACATAGCCTTTCGGAGCACCCTCTTCAACAGGCTCAGCGTTTTCGACCCAGTATTGAATCAGATCGTCTTGCGAGGAGACGGCGGCCGGGGGCATGTTCTTGGCCATAATAAATATCTGTGGCCGGAGTGGATGTCTGAAAGAGAGGTGCCCGTATGCATCGACCACGCCATGGTAGTGAAGAATATGACATCCTTGAATGAACTTGCGGATAGAACTCTCCACGATCGCAGCGGCTTCTGTGCCTGTCATTGCTGTTGTGGGCATTGTTGCATCAGTCGGATCACTGGTGCTGAAGATGGACTGGGTGATCATCTCACAGGACCCTCAGTTCGGAGAAGACACACGGGGTATAAGATCAGTCGAATCCCCTTGGAAACTCAGAGTCATACCGGAGTAAGAGGCATAACCGTAACACAAGTGGATCTTCGTCTCGGGATATTAGCCAGTTGGTGGTGGGAGTACAGGGCGTCGTGAACAGCCTTTCTGACGATATATGCCAATCACATCTTCGGGTAGAGAGGAAATTAACTATGCAAGAGCTATGTTTGTGTTGTACGTCCAATGAGTGTGGTGTGAGTTATGTGCCCATGCGATACACAAAGTGGTGATGCAGTTTTCGGAATGAGAAACTAGGGAAAGGGGAGATGAAAGGATTGAGGTCAGATTTTGGTATTCTGAAAATGGATGCCATACAGAGCCCTAACCCGGATCCGTCCACCTGCTGGCTGGACCAGCGACGTCAATTGCGGGGTTGATGTTTGGCGATCAGGAACCGAGTGAATCCAGAATCCACACCGTTGCAGGCGGTAACCCCACTAAAAATTCACTGGCTTGCCCCACCCATTGGTAGCTTGTGGCTGCTTCGACGGTGGCATTGGAGAGCTTCCTTCATTGTATCTTCACCTTTGTATCAACCTTAATTATAAAAGACGGAAATTGTGGAAATTCAAACATCTCGACTTCAGAAACCCTATACGAGAACAAGAAGCATCACTTGGCTTGACATCGATACAAGCATCGTTAGTCATGAGCTGTATCCAGACGAGCTGACCTTGACCGGCATCGTTCAAGTTTTGTTTTCCTGACTTGTCTGTCTGTGCCTTGCAACTGCACTGGAGCATATCGACGACAAACCGAATACCCAAAGGGTGCGAACAGAGACGGAGCCGGAAAGGGGACACGCCGAAGGCCAAGCGAGGGTCTTTGCTCACCAACATGGCTCGCCGAACCACACGAGGCATAAAAAAGAGTTATGTCGAGGCTCCCATTGTTTTCGATGACGAGGACGAACCCATCCCCATCGCATCTAGGGACTCTGACGATGATGAGTTCGCTGCCCCGGAGCCAGCCCAGGAGGAAGAGGAGGATAACGATGAAGAAGCCGACATGGCCGAACCCACCAGTGAAGAAGACGAGGCCGAGGACGAGGACGATGAGGCTGATGGCGACGCTGGCGGCAAAAAGAACGATCCGTCCTCCCAGCCAAAGAAACACCGTAATACGGGCGCTGGCATGATTCAGAGCCGCAAAGGCTTCCATGACATTCCTCATTATCCTCTCGAGACACGCATTGTAACCCGTGTCTACGCAGGTCCCTTGAGACGGTATGCGCGGTATAGCGCGCTGCGGGACTCCATGTACGGCCCAGAGTACAATCGAATCAAGATAATATGGGATTTAGAGATGCGATGGGCCGAATTTCCCGCTCTGCCACCCAGGTACATGCCTCATGAGCCCCAGGGTATCTGTCCCAGTCCATGGCTCCCGCCCGCCTTCGAGCGCACACAGGAACAAAACGCTGCTCGATGGTACAGGAACTACTACGCCAAGAGTCCTGACGTACAACAGTCCCATTTGCTTTCGAGCCACGATGGCGAGCATCTTATTCCTCAGTCTGGAGGCGACCTTGTCACCTTCATTGGGCCCTGGGATCGTCAGGGAGAGTTTCGGTTTACGCAAGGCCAAAGTTTACCGATAACGGCTTCTGGTCTTCCAACGGGCACATCCGAAGATCAAGACAACGAGGACTCGACCGGCTGGATGCTTGACATTGGAAGTATTCCGCTTGCCATGGGCTGGGTTCCATCACTCGTCAACACAAAGCAAGTTCTCGCCGTAGCAAGCATACCCTTCACGGACCAAGAACCCCGGCGACAAGAAGACGGTGCAGATAAGCACGAGGCTCCTGATGCCATGACAGAAGGCTGCGTCCAACTTTGGGAGTTCACCCCCAAAGAAGAGGCAGGCAAAACGTTGGCTCGACCTTCCGCCACCCCAGCGCGGCTGACCAGGACATTGTGCTTTGACTGGGGCCGGCCAAAGAGACTGCAGTGGTGCCCCGTGCCTTACGAGTCAGTCGGCAGTTATGGCTTACTAGCTATACTAACAGGAGATGGAAAGGCGCGAGTTGTTGATGTTAAGATGGTCGAAGAAGGGAGCGCCCCCATTTACGGTAAGCTGGACGCATTCAGGTCCTTCTTCCACGTCTTACTTCCCAGGACTTGCTGACTGAAATAACATTGATTCAGAGTGGGTACAATCTCCTGTTGTCACCCTTGGCATCGACGATGATTACAACAACAAGGTGACCTGTCTAAGCTGGGTAAATATCAACCGCATCGCCCTCGGTCACTCGGACGGTTCTGTCACACTGTGGTCTATCTTCCCTCGAAAAATGCTGCAAAGGGTCGGAGTACACACCACGTATGTGATCGACATCTGTTCGGCTTACCCGTCGAATCCCTATTTGGTCGCCTCGATTCCAGTCGGCGGATGTGCAACCTTGACCGACTTGTCCCAACCAAGTTCAGAGCTCACCTACTTCCCTGTGCCCGCCATCAGCTTTCAGCCTAACATGCTTTGCTGGAACGAGTCCATGCAGGGGTTCATGGCTCTCTACCCATCCTCCACGCCTAACACGACCATTGCGTTCCTTCACCACCGCTTCTTCTGTCAGGCGCGTAGTATCTGCACGGGACCAAACACCATTACGTGCATTTCTGCTGGAACAACACACCCCTTCGTGTTGGCCGGCTGTGCAGACGGCTCGTTGTTCTCTTGCAACGCTCTGCAGAAGCTCTTCAAGCAGAAAGGGGAGCCTTTGCAGAAAATTAAAGTCATGGAGCACGAGTACAGGCCTATCAGACGTCCCGAGCTTCAAGGAACCGATAACGGACGTCCCGTGAGAGGCGCGGTCCGGATCTTGCAAGGCTTCCTGCCGGAGCCAAATGACGATCCCAGGACGGAGAAGCGCAAGGAGCTCGACAGGAAGAAGAAGCTAGAAAGAATGAAGACGGCGTCTGGAAAGAAGAAGGGCCGACCCAGGAAGAACGGAAGCAACACTATGGAGGATATCAATCGGGAGGCCGAGCTCGACGACAAGCTTGCATCGCGCGTGGTCACGCATGAGCCATTAACCAGGTTGACGACGATTGTATGGGATCCGAACATGCAATTCAGCTGCTGGGCGGCGTGTGCAATGGCTTCAGGTATCATCAAGGTCATGGATCTTGGAGTGCAGTAAACTAAGGATCTGTTAACTTATGCTAGCCTCGGAGCGAGTAATGCCTGGGCAACAAAAACGAGAAGGCTAGGTATTCGTATGATCAAAATAGGGTATGCACTTGGACTGGGGAGTACACGTCAAGCTCGCAAGTTAACTGCGAATCACGACAGCGCGAATTGTATACCAATAATAAAGCTTGCTGCTTATTACAATCGTCGAACCACATCACTTGCCCTAGGCGGTGTCAGTTTTGGAAGGATGATTAAGTCTATCACATCTATCTATCGATCTATCTTTCCACACTCTATGTTCTCTAGTGTGTTTTGACATGCGATGCTCGCGCTGAGTCTCAGCAAGTGCCTCCCATGACTGCATGATGGTAGTCGAAAGCCTTGGCTATGCCATACAAGTGGGTGGCTGCGGCCAGAACCACAAAGACATGGAAGATCTGATGGGAACTGCCCCAAATGTCAAAACGGCCGGGATACCGGCATTCTGGGAACCGGACCTAGTGTTCACTCTAGTTAGAAACCGGCAATGACAATGAAGAGCCATAGAAGTGGGAAGACTTACAGCATAGAGGAAGGCACCGAAGATGTACATGGCTCCCTGAAGCATGACCCATCTGAGGCCCATGCGGTCATCCAACTGGGCGAAAGAGTTGAAGGTCAAGGCATGAAGGATGGGAACGACTCCGGATGCGCCGAGACCGACGAACATCATGGCGCGGTAAGGGCGCCAGGCGGGAGTGCGGAAATGCTCAAACCAAGAGACGGTGATGCATCCAAGACCCAGGAGACAGATCTGCGCATTGTTAGTTATATCGGCTTGACAAGCATCTTGCAGTAATCATCAAGACTTACCGTGCCCAGGTAAAAGGTCAGCAAATTAGGATAACAAAAGAAGCCATAGTACATGGTTGGCACATAGCTTCCGACAATGAGAAAGACGATTCCGGTGTAATCCAGCTTGTTTCCCCACTTGGCCACCGCGGGACTGTGGTTGCTCAGGGTGTGGTAAGTCGCGCTCATTCCCAGGCAGCAGAAAGCGCCCAAGAAGAAGCAGGCAAAGACGAGCACGTCCGACTCGGAGGCGGGCTCATATCTCGGGGCAATGACGTTGTACAGAAAGAAGCCGCCAAAGGTGAACAGGATGGCGCCCAGGAGATGAGTCCAGACGTTGACAAACTCATTGTGCAGGTAGAAGATGGACCAGAAGGATTTCTGATAGCTGTTGGAAGTGCTGCGGTAGCCTGTGTGGATGAAGTGGTTGTCGCGGCGCCAATGGGGGAGTTCATCCCATAGCATCAGCAGGGCGTCCTCGACCCGTTGTTCAACATCCTTGGCGGTTTCCAACAGGGAGTCGGCGGCGGAAGCAAATACCTCGGCGGAACCGGTCGATGCGGTTGAGGGGCGGCGGCGTTCCCGGAGCGAGGCGTCGGGCTGCCGGGGGTCGGATCCCGAGTCTCCGGCTGTCATCTTTTTTTATTGCGGTTTCGCTTGGATGGTGTTTGTAGTTGTTGGTTTGTTATTGGTTTTCGAGTCAAAGCAGTGGTTGTAAAGTATCAGGATGCAGCGAGATCAGAATCAATTTGCTAGCAGAGCTATACTTGTAGACAATGTTTAACGCACATGTCAAAAGGCAGGTTCCAACTTTCTGTTGAGCTGGCCTTGGTGGGCTGTCATGTTTCCATGATGCTCAACTGTTTCCACCATCACGGATCCGGACGGAGGCAACGGGAAAGCTTCAGGCCAGTGTCCCCACAGGCCCGCCGAACCGCGGTGTTACCTATTCCAGTGAAAGCATGCAGTGATCGCTACAAGAAAAGAGGTATACTTGGCGACTTGTACGACCTTTTGAAGTGGTAGCGTTACAGAATAAACTGTAATAAGACCATACTCAAATCATCTGGTTGGCAGCCCTTGCGCTGTATGGAATCACTTGCTTCGGGGAAAAAAGTAGTCCTTGTTGGGAATACATAGCGTCGGTTGTGTCTATCGTAACACTTTTGATGCTCCCATTTCATGTTGGTCGCTTTTTTGTTGGGTGGAAACTTGCTGTGTCGAGCGCACATCCTTTCACAAGTCAGAACGAAAGAGTCTTGGCCGAGGCATGGGCTCTCAAGGGCTGACAGCTGATTGCCGCCTGGTGGCCGTCTGGCAGTGTCCTGGCAGCGGCGTGGTGTTTGGACGCTGTGGTGCGGAGGAAGGAACACTGAACGACTTCACTGTTGAGGAAGGATCGACTCAGATCGGAAGCGATTTTCTCACTGGAATCCCCTCCATTGCATGCATGTCATTTCCCTTTTAACCTTTCAAGAACTTGGCCCTCTTTCTTCATCTCGCCAACCCGATTTCTCTCCGCTGATTCCCTCCCGTCACCCTTCGCTTCATGGCCCCTCCGGGCAGACAAAAATCGCCCAAGCGGACAACACTCCGTCGCCGTTCCCTATCTGGCTACCACCTGCCAAATTACTCCTCAAAATGATGGGACCCAGAGTGCGATTGGCTTCGAATTCTTTATTGTCGATGCAAGTGCATAAATCCATTCACTAACGATGCCGACCACAAAATTATTATTTTTTGCCCCTTATCCCAATGAATGACAGGAGAGGAATGGGTCGTCAAATGGTCTGTTCCTATTTCTGTGCCTCTCGGCCCAAACTTTGGCAGTCAGCCCAAGTGCCGATGGGAGCAACACAGACAGCATAGCTAGCAAGACTCACGGATACACGAGGTGAGAACCTAAACCTACCCACGATCGTGTTCCTGGCAGATTCCCTCGTGCTGTGCCGTACGAGCAGCTTCCCCGGAAAAGTCAACAGTCCCAGTCTCAGATAACACCGGAGGGGAAATGGAAACCCAACGACTCTGGTTACCATGCAGGCAACTTTATTAACCCATCCAGACTCTCTGTTTACCTGGATAACCTTGATACACCAACACATACGGAGCAACTTTATCTCTATTCTTGGAAACAAATTTGTGCAATCATCAGTCTCGGCCCTTCTTCACTATTCGCCTTCGTTATCACATTGGCTTGGTTGGTCCTCGTTTGTTCATCCCCTATGAGGTTCTTGGTCATGCTCGACAAGGACAAGTGTCTATGAAAAGTTCAATGGCACCTTCAAGTCCGGTTAAAAGACATCATACGCTCACGAACACCCAATTGACATCAGGCAGAAGAAGAGCCAAAATACTGATCAAGTGTCGAAGACGAGTGTCTGTTTGATGAGAGACGGCTGAGGGCTGTCGGTGAAAGACAGACACGCAGGTCGCCGACTCTCATCACTACGGCATCATCAATCTCTTACAGAGCGAAAATGTTCCAAATGCTACGCGGCTTCCATCTCCCAACTCCTGGGGACAAGTCTTACGGGTCGCCGGGAGGGTACGCTGCAATATCTACCGTGTTTTATACCTACATGAACCATGGATGGAAAGCAGCACGTCGTCCGCGCCAAGTTGGGTCAAGGCGCGTGAAAACACCACTTCAGTCCAAAAATAGCCCGCCCCTTTGCCCTTATCCATCCCTTGGCCTGAACCCCGACCAGACCACAATACGGTTGGCCACGGCCTTAAGTCGCCGCTCGACCCAAAACTCCAAGCTAACGTCGACTTCACATTGTCAGTCTAAGGGTCTGCATGGCCAGCTTCGAACCTGGGCCACGGATCAGCAAAGCTTGGAACCTTGGGCCCTTGGGTGACGATGCCGGCCAGCCGGGTAAATAAAGCGGTTTATATCACCACCGGGCCTGCAACACTTGGGATTTCATCTATTCCATATTGCCCCGATATTGTCGCCACCAAACTTCCATCACCATATCGCCATATCGCAACATGACCCACGTCTCATGCTTTCTCGGCCACGATATGGAACGAATATGGTCCAAAATGTCGCTATCGATATGCTATTAATATTTTTGGGGCTTCGGGGGACGTTAATGATGGCCACGCTGGTCCTTGGCATACGTTGAGCGACGAGCACCCTGCGACGCCGCGTCTATATCAACAAGACCAAGACCCGTGCCTCAATCGTGCTCAGGAGTTGCTCTGTACGGACATGGACTTTGCCCAGATCTGACGGCCACCAACAACAACTAGCACCGGCAGTCCTCCCACTTCTCCGCCATCATGGTCGGATCAAGCATCACTCTGTCATTGCTCGGCCTTGGTGTCGTCCACGCCCTGCCAGCTTCCAAGAAGGTGGAAGAGCGCCAGACTCTCATAGGAGGTGGCTGGAGCGACTTCCATCCTGGTGGCACCATTCCAACCTGCTCCATCAACATCCCCATCTCTCAGCAACCCCCCTGCATCTTCTTCCCCATCCCGGGCACCATCAGACCCGGCAAGGAGAAACGACAGATTGCCGGACCTGGCTGGAGCGACTTTTATCCGGGTACTGGCCCCAATATTCCCCGGTGTGAAATATCCCTTCCCATCAGCCAGCAACCACCATGCTTCTTTTACCCTATCCCTGGACAAATCATCCCGGGAAAAGCAAAGCGGCAAATCATCATCGGGCCCGGTAATGGTGGCTTCCATCCCGGTGATAGTGAAGAGATCCCTACCTGTGAGATTTCTCTTCCCATCAACGAACAGCCACCCTGCATCTTTTTCCCGATCCCGGGGGAGATCAGGCCAGGAAAGCGATCCTTCAGCCTTCCGGCGGACTATGCCACCAACACCAAGCAAGTGATCCTGCAGCTTGAGAAGCAGCTGGTGGCTCTCCAAAACAAGAAGAACAAGACTTCCGAGGACATCGCCGATATCCGTGCCATCAAGGCTGCCCTCAAGTACTTGGCGAATATTGATAAGATTTCCGCACCGCCTGGATCTGAGACTGGCTTCGTTCCCGGAAAGCGGTCCTTCTCCCTGCCTGGCGATTACGCGAGCGACACCAAGAAGGTTATCCTGCAACTCGAGAAGCAGTTGATTGCCCTCCAGAACAAGAGGAACAAGACTGATGAAGACCTGGCTGATATCCGAGCCATCAAATCCGCACTGAAGTTTCTGGCCGGCATTGATCAAATCTCTGCGCCCCCAGGAACTGAGACTGGTTTCGTTCCGGGAAAGCGTGATGCGTCTTCTGTTGGCGCTTACGCTTCAGTCTGCCCCGGCCTGGAAGGTGCCGAGATTGCTCTCGAGACCCTCTTGCACAAGCCCAAGCCAACGGTACAGGAGTACATCATCATCCAGAAGTTGACTAACTTTCTTGCCGGATGTGGGATCGCCATCGTCAAGTCTCCTGATGGCACATGGACGATCCTCAAGCCCTCCGACAAGAAGCGAGGTGTCGACACCGATGTCGCGGTTGCCACTCCTAAGCTTGTCGCTGACTTTGACCTTACTGGTTTAGAGGAGTCGTACCACCTGCTCCTTGAGTCGACCCAAGGCCGCCAGCCCTCTTTCGTCACCTGGCTTGCCCTCCGACAGATCGCTGATCTGCTCGAACTGTACGGTGCTCCTGTTGATGGCGCCGTCTCCTCTGTCTCCGCCACCTCCAAGCGCCAGATCACCATCGGCACAGGCAGCTGCCAGCTCCTGGATGTTCTTGGTCTCAAGGCTGCGCTTGCCGCTCTGTTGACCGTCTATGGGGACCCCACCAAGGCGCCAACCAACATCTTCCTCATTGAGCAGATCCTCGTTACGGCCATCCAGCTTTGTGGTCAGGGTGTTCCTGGCTGGACCAACCTCGCACCTGGTAACCCAATCCCCGGCGGGCCGCTTGTTCCCGACCCAACTATTCCCGGAGGACCCATCACGCCCGATCCGTATGTCCCTGGCGGGCCCATCAGGCCAGGCCGCAGACAAGAGGACGCGCTTGATGATCCTACGACTTTGCTGGATACGTTGCAGGTCCTCGAGACGCATTATGGAGACTACGAGTCTGGAACTATTCCTGCGCCGTTACTCTTGATCATGCTCAACCTCGTGACCATCCTCCAGGAGGTGTATGGTGTGACTGTAAGGGGATGGCCTACTTTGGGACAAGAAACTGTGGTTTTGACCCCTTCCACTTGAGAGCAGGGTGACCTCTGAGAGGGGTGGAGTTTGGTAAGAGGATATTGCAAAACGGGGGTACAGCGGTGGTGTCCAGGGGAGAGGGAAAAGAGGTTGCCGGTGGTTTGGGCGCAGTGGGTAGTGATGAAGCGCCAATAATGGGAGCAGCGCACAACAGCAGCTCATGGAAGGATGATGAATCCTGTCGGTGTTTACCGCCGACGGTTTGGACGAGGAGGGAGAAGGAGACCTTGGCCACTCCTTTCTCGACGTGTCAACACCGGCCTTTACTACAATTTGTCCCATCTTTTCCCTTCTCTAAGACGAAAAGTTCTCTTGTATTTTCTTTTTTTCTTTTAAGAGTACCACCAAAGGCTTGATTGATCTCTTACCTTCTGAACCCAAAATCCCTGTGCCGTGAGAGTTCGTGCCTTGATCCCAAGAGTCTCAAGATTGTTCCTGCCCCGAGGTATAAATGTTCTCGCCGGTAATTTGCCATAGCCTGGAGATAGTTTCCAGCTGGTTCTCTGTGTACCGCACATCCAACCCTTCCGCCATGAAGATTGGACTTTGCAGGGGCATATAAGGTCCAGCTTTATCCGTCGAGATTTAAATCAAAGGTTCGTTGTCCCAACGAGCTACTCCACTGTCAGCTACAAGACTGCTGCAAGAACACTCATTGTCAACGACTGATAATCTGACATCGACAAGGTCCAAGACATATCTGATGTCATACATGATGATCAACCTTGCCTTCATGCACGAAGCCATGGGATTGCGGATGTGCACGCTCCCGACGCTCCCGGGACAACCGTATGCTATAGCCGAGGTGCAGAAGGGCGAAGCAGCGCTGTCGTTGGGTAAGCGCTGCCGCCCGATATAACAGAGCCGCAACCGACCAGCCAACCTTACCCAGGGGTGACTCGTAACCCTGGAGGAAACTCTAACGTACGTCATCATCTTGGTATCCAAAGTGGCCTCTCTCGGATGCTAAGAACATATGGACTCACATGTACGAAGTGCCCTCAAAGCTACGACAATACTCGCAAGGAGACTCGATGGTCCGTATTTGTTCCCGAGCCATTGAGGAAAACCTTGGGCAGTTGCCCCCTTAACATCCTCCCACAACTATCTGCTATCTATTGTCACATGACAACACGGTCGATGGACACACATGCCTGATTATTCCAACCGGAGACAATAGGAATCCCTAATATTCTCCCAGGTTTACCGTCTGCATATGGTTACGGCTACCGCCTTTGATGAGTCGAGTGTCTGCCGTTCGGGTGGACTTGGACCCCGAAGCACTCATTATGCAAATAATGGGAACGCGTAGCATAAGACGTGAATCAGCCATCCGATAGATGACTTCAAGCTCCCTTCCCAGACACAGACCCTCAACAGTGTCTCGCGGCTCGGTGAGTAAGGCTCGAGGGACAACTGATATTGGGTTGACTACCCTGAGTACCTACCTATGAAACACTGAAGACGGAACCGCGCAGTGTGCTTTCTTCTGTGCATGAGACATGCGGCAGAAATTGATGGTCTTGAATTACCTCGCTCGAACACCTTACTTCATATGTTAAAGCGTCTGACTGACTGCCGTTTCTAGAACAACTACAAGACTCATGTTTCAATCTACGGTTGCGGATACGGAAATTCGCAAGAACGACAGCGTATGGACACATGGTCTCAAGCGATGGACAATGGGTGATTCCTCGACTAACGTTGGCTAGGTACCCATACCTTGAACGATATCAATTTCAATCTGTCGTGATCATCAACTGCTGGACTCACACATTCGCCGAGGGCGCACTTCTTGCCGTATTCGAACAAAGACGAGGTTTGGCTTCGGCAGTGATCGTCTATAATTGTCTCAGTTAACCGACCTCTTGAAGCTTTCCCGTCGTGCCGACTGCACACATATGACCTGTGACATAAGATATGGCGCTTGAAGCCGCTTGCACCGGGAGGGAGCGGTTGACTTGAGCTTTAGTTGCCGGGCTGGTAAGGACCGGACTTCTGGGAATCATCGTGCTTCCGTTTCGTTCCCGTGCCTTTCGGTGCGCCATCTCGGCCATATCGCCTTGCTTCTCTTTGTCGTTACCCTGAAGTGGTAACTGCCGAAGTTCAACTGCTCAAGTGGCTAATCAATAAGGCCAAAGTCGAACAAGAGCGGCTTTACCTGTCTCCCTCATCTTCCTTTGTCTCTTCGCTTGTTCGGAAGCCACCGCCAACAGCTCGGACGGACTCTACCATTTTGAGGAAAAAGAGCCTCGTTCGATGCGTCACGCGTGTTAGCCTAGTCTAAGACAGACATTGATCAGCGAAACCAAGACCTCACAAGAAGAGTTAAGGGACTACATGTCTCGCATTCGAGACTACTTTAGATTATCAAGTGAGTACATCGACTGTCTACGAACTATACTCCAAACGCGTACTACCTCCGAAGCCTCGAGACACACCACCCATTCCATCTCGTGTGGTCTAAAACAAAGTCATGGAAGGAGGAGGCCAAAACACCATGACCGAGCCGCTTTTGGTCCACCCCGCTCTTTACCGTTGTTCACTTTCCCGTCTCACGGGCTCAGTGACTTCAGCCTCACTCTACCGTCATCCCGGGATGGACCAAGCTCGGAAAGTTTCTTGTTTATGCCTTGCCTTTGCCCTGCTTTATCTTAACACCTCCTTTCGAGAACTTGGTAACCAACCAACCGAGACCGATAGTGACACGCAAGAGTAAGCCGGCTGCAGATCCCGCCTGCTAAGACACGGCGCGGCTGAAGTTGGACCTTCTCCTTCCTGCCTTCCTCCCCTCTCCGAGCCTCCGAGACAAACGGTAAGCTGCAAGGCCATGCTTGTTTCATGGACGGGTGTACCACGCACGGCCTTACATGGCTATATCGTTTTCACCATGTCTAGGACTTCTAGGGAACCCACCCCAGATATACGGGAAGCTGAGCGTGCCGCTATAGATGGCGTGAGGGGATCGTGTCATTGGTGGACGTAAAGAATATAGACAAGCAAACACACAATATCTGACCACCGAAACATCGTCAGATGGTTGCTCCATGGGGGTAAGAATGAGTGTTGTGTTGTCAATACTCAGTGTACGGTAGAGAGAAGGATCAAGTCAAACATATCAGAATCATTATATATTGCAATCAGTCTCATGCGCCTCATTATCAACTAGCCACCACAAAGCAGCTGAAGTCACCAAAGATTGGACGTGGTGTACAGTCCAATATTCGTTTGTTTGTTAGCTCGAGACCTCCGGTCATTCTTCCTAGGCGTTAATATGCCTAATCGATCCGTTTCGTACCTTATCAAAGGCGTAATTTTATATTGCATATACCCTTTAGACTCTTCTCAATGCCTTTTCAAATTGTGCTTGGCTATTCAATACTGTCCTTATAGGGTTTAGGACAATTTGGGATAGATCGTGTCCAGTATGATAGGTGTACCGAGCTAACAAAAAAAATTAGGTTTGTATTGTACGCTTCGTTGCCACGCCTCGGTGGGAGTACTGATAATTGACATTGCTTATGCATAATTTGTGCTGCTCACAAAGAGGCACAGTCCATACAGAGCTGGTGTACGTAGCGCCAGCCAAGTGCATGTGCTTCCTTATGCCGTAGCTACACACTCCTTCGTCAACCAGAAGTAAACGGTGGCGGACGAGGCTGTGAAGGAGCAAGAAAAACGGACAGCCCGGCACACACCCTCCTAATCGGCAGCCCGGCCCTTCCGTCCCCTCCCCGCCGTCCACTTGAACTGCACACGACCGGAAACGGTCGAGACTGAACTGGAGACAACTCGCAAGCCGGGAGCCGAGATAAGAACGCCCAAGGGGGTCATGATACGATAGATCACCCAACCCACATCATCTTCCGGGGTGAAAGAGGCCCCTTGCAAGTTGTCCATCAAGGTTGCTAGCTCTACCTACACGTACCTACCTCCCGGTAGCAGCTCTTGACTTAGGTTCCAGGCGGGGATAGGTAGCGTAGATGGAGCAGTAAGACACGGACGCAAACGCCGTGAGGCCACAAGCCAACGACGACGACAAAAAGCACCAGTAGCATGATGGTATCCATAGTCAGTAACTCATGAGACGCCATAGACGGGGGCCCAAAGGGCTAGACTGTCCACTGCCTCCTTCACCGCCATGTGAGGGAGCATTTCCCCTCTTCCTGTGACAGAAGATGGGGGAGTTAGCGGCCGAGTACCCAGCAGTAGGTCTAGGAGACAGGAGCTCCAGCCAATCTCTGCCGGAAAGGTAGGTAGTAGCACCGATGAGATGCGATGGGGTGTGTTGATGGATCACCGGGCGCGGAGGGGCTCAGGGCGCGGCATAGGTAGCGGCCTTCTCTCTTTCGTCGGTCTCTCCCTCTCGTTCACGCTTCACGGTACGCCCGGGCCAGTGGGGTGGCATGCGAGATGCATCTTGGGATGGACGACGGTTGGTATGTGGTGTTGACGATGGTGGTTGGTGGTTGGGGTTATCCAGTCCCAGCTTGTATGCACGACAACAACTGTTGTTCATGCCGCTTGTCGGCTATCCCACCCAACCACCACTCAAAGTGCCTTCACACCCACGCACGCCCCATGGCACTTCATGCTCGGAAGGTGCCGCATCACGATTGGCTGACAACCCCGAGGGGCACGACGATGAAAGCTAAGTGTAGCCAACTGCTTGGCAGTCCAACAGGATGGAGAAAACGGCCGCGGCGGCGACGACGACGATGCCGATGATGCTGAGACAAGGACGGGTCCGACCCAGTGCAGTCTCACTTGTTTGACTGGACGAAAGGAGCCAAAACAGACGCCCGTCTCCTTCAATCCTTCTGCCACCGCGGACAGCCCCAAGCCCTTCCCAAGCCTCAAGATAATGCGCTAATGCAAGCACTTTAACACCTTGATCCATGAACGCGCGGAGCTAGGGCAGTTGTTGCTTTCTTACCGTGCTTACCCCATCCTCCTGATGCGGTCCAAGCTCTCCAAGGTCTAAGCTAACCCATGTACGTCGGCCCAGTCTGCCAGGTAGGTTTCTTGTCGTCCGAGGCATTCATGGTTTCAGGCCCTTTTTCATGCTTTCGTGGTCTTTTCGTCCCGTCTAGACCACTGCCGATCAATGATGTTCAGCGAGATGGCCCATTGGGAACTCGGAGATCTACTGTATCAGCTATATCGGTAACATCGCGGTAAATGTCGGCGGTTTTTCGTTTTTGTGTTTGAGAGATGGCGATCCCGTTTCGTCCGTTTCCCCCTTCCGGAGTCCATCAAATCATGCCGCTCTGGCATGACTGCACAGAACTAGGTAACTACTGCGTAGCATGTACGGGGAATGCAGGACAGCGTAGCAATACGAGACCGGCGATCCCGTAGGTAGAGCGGGCGGCACGAGAGCGGAAATATTAATGGCCTTGGAAGATGCTTAAGTGCTCAGCAGGCATGGGGCCGGATTTGGTGATAGTTCCCGGTCCGGCAGCCGCAGGAAAGCCCGCACGCACGATCCTCCCGAAATATTATGACGGACTTCCTGTCGAATAGTTGATGACACAAGCCGAGAGTTTCGGGCCCAAATTGAAGCGTCTAGAGGTAAAGTGTTGCTGAATAGACTCAACAAAGAGCGAGACAAACATGCACTTTACACATGGCACTGGGGGCGGCAGAGGCGCGGGATGTTTAGGTAGCTGGGCATCCCATCGGTTGTTGGAGGCTCAAGGCATAAGAGTCTGACTTACAAGTGCCGAAAACTTGTACTTCCGTTAGTACGAAGCAGGTATCTACACGTTAGCGCTAGCACTGAGTACACGAGCTGTAATCTATACCTAAGCCGTGGGGTGCTTGTTGCCGATCTCAAAGAGTGAAGCGTCAACTTGCTACCGGCAACCGAACATCCGGAAGTCCAAGGAATGCCCGACTGTAATGCCGGCAAACAGCTACGACGCCGTCGACACGGTGCGGAACTCGGGTACTGAATGAGCTGAAGACATCTGTCCACTGCGCTGCAAACGACCTGCAACGCTGACTCTTGCGGTGAGTATCGGAGTGAGCCCCGAAGACCTCAGTGGAGAAGGGACGATGGAACAACTCATCGGTTGTTGACAGTGATCACAGGGTTTGTGAGGGAGTTTCCACAAGAGCCAAACAGTCCAGTTGCAGATAGTGGTGAGAGCCTTTTTCTCTGAATGGAGACATCGGGAGACATGGTTGCAAAGACAACACAATGCCTGATTTGGTAATGAGAAAACAAACACGTTGTGGACTGACAAGCTCGATTGGCCAGAGACAAGAGCCATTTTCCCCAAAGACTCTGTGAGTGGCTACCATGGACTCTTCACCGACTTTCTGTGCTGTTGCTGCAACAGCTGCTGGCTTCTGGAGCCTCTTGCTAGCCAGCAGTAGTGCCAGCTGCCAGCCCAAAGTCGCTGCATCAGCAGTCTTTTTAGGCCCAAGCTTGGAGGGTAGTGATCTCTCAGTGGATGGTTTTTGGGAGTTGGGCGTTGGAGAGGGCATCACGGCATCAACAAAACTGGAGCCCTCCAGAGATTCTCCGTCTCCGCCCCGGAGGAACGAAACAGGTCGGAAACCGATGATCGATCAAACCAACCACAGGGGCATTCCACTTTGTGAGATAGGAGTGGATTCTCACTGTTTGGCAGAAGTGCCAGTGGGGTGCTTCTGGAACTCTCTTTTGCGTCCTTGCTTCTTCTGCCTTTCCCCATTTCTCAGCTCTGTTTCGGCAGCTCCTCAGCTCCGTCGTCTCCGCGGCTTTTGCCAATGCCATTGCTTTTTCCTTCTTTTTTCATTGTTTTTTGGTTGATGCTTGGCTGGGAATTGGATCAAGTACCCTTGGCTCTTGTTGATGCCCCTGACCTTGTCGTAGCGACAGTCAACAGTCCACAGTCCACACTCAGCCGAGAGGTCCAGCCAGAGGGGGTGTGTCGATTATCGGCCGGCGTCGGCAATATTTCTCTTTTGCTCCTTTTTTCGTATCTCATGATGGGCCATGAAACCGGAGAAAGTGAAAAACAAAAAGAAAACAAACCCCACCGTACCATCGTTTCGTTAGGCTTGCTTCCCCACTGTGAATCCCTCCCGCTAGCTTGCCGGCCCACGCCGTCGTGTTCCAGCTCCAGGGCAGAGGTAGTGTACAGAAGCGAGTTTCCACAGTTGGGCAACTTTCCGGTCCCAAAAGAGTCAAAGACCGTCCCAGCAATCATTCTCCCCTCGCTTGCGTGCAGTGCCGTGAAGTTGTGCACACACATGGCCGCACGTAACGGGCAAAGAGATCTTGATATCCCGAACAGGGATATCCCACGTCTTGTTTGATGTGTAATGATTTGAAAAGAGACAATATCACAACGTTGGAAATGAATCTGTTGTCAGAAACACGTAGATTAACTCACGGAAACGGCATAGTGGTCGGAGGTTAGCAGCCATATTCGTCAAAGATTACCGGTGTGGTTGTTTGGCTGAATTAAAGTGCTGAAAGTGATGATGATAACTGATGGTGGTGGTGCACGGTGATGATATTGATGATGTTGAATGAAGGTGGGCGTGGGGATCTTCCCCAACCACCAAGCCCCTTCCTCTTCAGAGCTCCTCCTAGGCATATTGCTTGAAGGCTGCACTGTGCCACAGCAATGATGATGATGGATGACGACCGTCCGACCGTCATCACCAGCTCGGGAAATTTGTCCGCAAATTTCTCTGTTGTTGTTGATCCCGTTGTGATAAGGAAGTCGGATAAAATGATGGATCGCAAAAACCCATGATGGATTCCGTATTGGGATGGATGGAGGGGCAGATATCGTCGAGGATGTCACCTGCTTCCTTCCATGCCTTGTTGCCTTGGCCGGGAAGCCATGATGTCTTGTGTCTCTCCTTGCTGTGCCGAGCAACGACGATGATGCCCTCGTCTTCCAGCCTTTCCTCTGAATGGAATCCTTTCCGTTCCCCCCTCCGCCCACTCTCCCAGTGTGTCTTCCCTGGCCCTCCTAAGGAACCCTACCCAGCAACCTCCTCTGGCCAATCACCGGCGTAGATGCAGGCAGCCAACATGCGAAGCAAGCCTCACTTTTCCTTCTGATTCGTCCTCCCATTCATCTCCAATTCTCAAGTGCCCGCCCGCTGTAGCACAGACTTCACACCCACCAGCCAGCCCACTCACACCACACACTTCTTTCGTCCCTCTCATTTTGTTCACATCCGTGCCCAGGAATTAAAAACCAAAAAGCAGGGCGAGGTAGCAGCAGCATATGCCAGCCAATCAGAGCCATTCACCTCTCTCAAACAGGTCAAGTCTCATCTCTTCTTCTGATGCTTCTCAGTCGTCGTCTTCGCTCTCTTTGCGGCTTTGGGTCCCCAACCACCACCAACACTGAGAGAAGGAGAGACAGAGGGGTCCTTTCTTCCTTCATTCTTCCTTCGATGGGACCCTTCTTTCTTTTGGCGGTAGTGATAGCCTGGTAGGTAGCCGTTATGTTCAGGTCAGTTCTGTTTTCGACATCGTGCATGATCCAAGCTTCAAGGTTGAGACACAACCTCACACCAGCATTCAAGATCCCATTACCTGTTCTGGTTATATCCTGCAAACGTAGCTGCAACGCTACTACTGCAGTATGCTTACAGGAAAGAAGGAATGAATCCCTTCTTCTTGCTGAACCTTGGGGTCTTTTTTGCTGGTGCCTTTGTATTCAGAAAGAGCGAAGTGCAGTAAGGCAGGCGCCCGCTCGATGCTATCGGGCGATACGCATACATCTTTCTAGGTAGGTAGCGAGCGGTAACAGGCAGTTGAAGGTAGGTACGGTACGGTTAGTACATACCTACAAGTGCATAGACAGGGACTGACTGGTCACTGCCCGCTAGAGCATAGGCTGTCAGTTAACTCCACATTTGAGGGCGCAGGGGCAATAACAAGCGGTTAGTTAAGGCGTTAAGACATGACATCTGATATCGCATCCTCCGAGCCTCTGTCGTCTTTGTTGTCTGTCTGTCTGTCTGTCTGTCTGTCTGTCTGTCTGTCTGTCTGGTTCGAGGGTCGGTCTGTTTCTGTTGTTGTCGCTTCCACTTGCGAGATAGCTGCATGAGAGTGGATGACTGCTAGAGTAGGTAACTGGGTGCCCGGTGGTGGTCTGCCCTGGTGAGTGCCCTGCCACCATTCATCCATTCCACAAAATGCACCTGTACCTTGGTTTCTTCTGGCAACTGCTGGGCGCTGTTGGAAACGCTGGGAACATCTGATAGTGGAGCGGGTGACACCGTGACAGTGGTGAGTGGGTGGTGTGGGAGTTGTGTGGGTATTTGTTAGTGAGCGATTTGTAACTTGTCTTGCCTTGCCGGTGAAAGATTGCATGTGTCACTGGGTGCAAAAATTAACAAATTTTGTCTGCGCGTCGTCGTGCATCGAGGCGCCCACCTCTCGCTGCAACCAACCCCTGAGAACGGGCCAGCCGGGTACCAGCAACGGAACCGGCCCTTTTGCCCACCGGTACGGCACTCGTTGCCCAGTTTTGATGCTGGGTCTTAGGAGGCCAATTCAGGAGTGGTAAACATTGGCATTGGCGGGACTCCGAACATCCAATACAACTATCACCAGCATCATCTCACTGCAAAAGTGCACAAATGCGTATGTTGTCATGTATCATTTGTATTTTCTCACCTCCCAGGCAACCGATAAAAATGCGGTTGCAGGAATGAAAAGCTGCTCTACCAAGCACATTTCTTGACCCCCATCCCTTTTCCATTCCGTAAGTACAAGTTTCTGCCAGAATGTAGGTAAAACGTATTTGGTTTTCGGCGCCCCAGAACCTCTTCCGAGGCCGCGCGCTATAGCACAAGGGCTCTTGACCCGAATAGTGTTGTAAAAAAAAATATGTTCATGTCCCATCATTTATGTCATTCATCCACGTCTTTTCATCCACCTCCGTCATGACCCAGTAAGAAAAGAAAATAGAAATTGCCAGCCCAAGTTTCGAGAACTTCAAAAAATTGAACAACGGGAAGTGGTATCATTCAGCAGAAACAACGCTCGCTAAACACCACTCCGTTTCGTTTCCCGAACTCCGTTTCTCTATGTTGCGCGCCAGACGGAAAACAGACTTTCTGTCTGCCGCAGAAAAACAAGAGTAGCCGACAACAAGGCTTGTGAAAGCACAAGCCGCCGAAGATGACAATCAAGGGGATAAAAAAACACATTGTCTTCTAGACCCCAAAACAGAGCGTAACGTCGCGTCGTGAAACCTCCAGATCTTTATATTCCTCCCCGATTTTGGTTTTTTTGCGCCGAAAACGTAAAAAGATGGTCGTCTTTTCGCCACCCAAGAAACCATGCAAAACAATGATGATGGTCGACACAAATCGACCCAGTTATCCTTCCCAACCTCTTTTTCCACATGTAGAAATGCGGTTGACAAAAACCCGAAACTCCAAACAGTGTATCCGAAAAAGCACAAGAGCCATCCTACCCCATCTTCGTATGTGTACAATAATACAGGTTGTTCTTTCAATGAAAACGTATAAAAAAAAGGAAACCAATTCCCACTGGGGAAACTCGCCGCTCCTCTTTATCCCGGACTCCTGGGTATCATAATCCGGACAAAGACCATCTATGTGGTGGTATATTAGTTTAATCGTGAAAAGAAAAAAAAAAAAACTCCGGCGCCTGTGTTTGCCATCGGCTGTGGCATGGAGAGATAAAAAGCTGAATGAGGTATAGCCTTTCGGCCAACCCCGAAAACGTATTGCGGAATCTTGCGACCGACTAATAACAGCCTTGAATATGTGAAAAGAAAGGAACCTGGTGAAAGGGAGCGTGGTTCGAATGCGTATAGTACTTGATCGTTTCCCAAAAGGTTCCAGACGGGTACTTTGATGGCGCATAGTTCGGCTGGACCGAAATGGGCATCATCGGCTGCTGGAGTGGTTGCGGGACCGTTGATGGGTAAGGCTGCTGGAAGTAGTCTTGCTTGTACTGCGGCATAACGTTGTGATCCTCCAACGATTCAAAGATTACCGGCTCCCTTCCCTGCAATGGTTGCTGTGGCGGCGGTGTCTTGATCTCCGGAATGTCCGAGGCCAGGTCATCATCATCGTCCTCCTCCAAGTCCTCAATGCTCGAGCATGCCGAGGTAAGCGACCCTTCATCCGAGGAGCAAGTAGAGCCCTCATCAGACATGGAGTCCGACGAAGAGGGCGACATGGGCGACGGGTATTCCTCGGCGTCGACATAGGTAACTTGCTGCTCAAGTGATGCGGGCGACTGGGTGAACCTGGAGCAAGCAAAAATCCGGGATCGCAGCTCTGGCAAGGTAATCCTGTGGTCGGGATTGGGGGTGAAGATCCTCGCCAAAATGTCGTTCAGTTCGTCCGACACCGGGAGAATGGTCTTGAGGAAATCCTTGCTTTTGACGTAGGCGCGGTAGGTAGAGTCCTCAAAAGACGCTTGCTTCCACGGGTTACGTCCACAGGTGAGGTTCACCAGGATGACTCCAAGGCTCCAGACATCATTCGGCGCGCAGTAATAGAAAGGCCTCCTTGCTGTTTGATCCAGGCACTCTAAATGAACAAGAAAAGGAAAAAGTCAGTGTGTTGCCCAGGGGAACGGATGGAAAGTGAGATATGAGAACGAGAAAATAGCATGGCGGAGATGGGCAAGGGGAGATTGACATAAGAAAGTTCGCAAAAGCATGAAAACCTACCTGGCGACATATAAAATGTTGAGCCACATCCGTAGTCCATGGATGTTGCCTGTTGAATGGCGAGGCCGAAATCTGCCAACTTGACAGTTTCGCCGTTGTCAGAGACGAGGATGTTCTCTGGCTTCAAGTCCCGGTGGTAAATTCCCCGGCTGTGGCAGTGTCCTACGGCATCCAGGATCTGGAGGAACACACTCTTGGCGAGCTCATCCTTACCAACATATTGCCCACGTTCGGTGATGTTATAGAACAAATCACCCTCCGGGCAGTACTCCAAGACAACGTAGATGCAGTCATGTTGTTCGATGATCTTGACCATCGACACTACATTGGGATGCCCAGAGGCCTGGTGGTGCAAACGGATCTCCTGGCGTTGAAACGTGATCTGGCGAGCATCCAACGGAGTCCCATCGGGGTTGAACTTGCTGAGGCACTTGACGGCATAGCGAACATTGTCCTTCAGGTCGACGGCTGAATAAACCACACCATATGCACCAGACCCCAGGATCCCTGAGAGTTGGAGCGTGTTGGTGATGAACATGCCTAGTCGGTCTTCCGCTGGCAAGGGGACATAGTGATGTTGCTGCAGCTGGTGAGGTGGGGGAAAGATATACTGCTGGTCGAATGATGCTGGTGATGCCGGCGGAGTGAGATATCCAAACTCTGACACATGATGCATGATCTGTTCTTGCTCCTTGACTCCTGATACTAACTCCTTTCAGACCTGGTTTAGGCTAAGCCGACGGTCGATGGGCGCAAATGAAGTCCGGAAAGGAGAAGAAATGGAAAGAGCAGACAAGCAAGAGAACAGAAAGACTGGATGGATCCTGCTCCTGGTTGGGTTATCCTCAAGAAGACCAAAGAAAATGAAAGTCCGGGTAACGTCCTTTTGCTCCTCTGGAATGGATGGAATGGCACTGGCTCGAGCTTTGTCCTGATGGGTTGACTGTAAATCCTAAAACTTCCGGGCTTTGGGTCGCAAACAATCCAGATGTTGACTTCGAGTGAACGGGTCAACAAGTATTGGGTGAAGTCGTATGTATGTAAGTCGTTGGTTGAGAGTTGTTGTTGAGTTAAGAAAGGCGGAATATCAGTCGTTGATGAAGTTGTTGTAAAAGAGAATAATATCCAGGGACACTGGATCTGGAAGAAGGACGGGGGAGTAGGGAGGTGAAGAGTTGATGCCAAGTAAAGTGAGTGTCGAGAAAAGTGACGATGGTGAACGAAGCCAACAGCACGAGGCAAGGGCGTAGCAAGATGCGGACCGGAGATCGTAGATATTTGACGATGCTCTCTTTCACTGGCTGGCGGGCGAGCTTATCCTGCCGCCCCGTTCTCTGTCAAAGGATGGCATGGTGCAATGCGACCCTCTTCGGCTTGCGTGGCCTGGGTGGCTTGATTGGCCCTCAAGTGCCCCATGTCAGGCTGGCTGTCCATCCACCCCCGAAGTCGTCCCAAAGACTGTGTGCAAGGGTAGGAGAGTACGAGGATACCGCGGTACCTACATGCAGGGTGTGCTCGGTACGACGGTACGATGGGAGGTACGAAGGCACGGAGGGTGTGAGACTTGGGGGGACTCTGAGGAGCACCGATTTGCCCACCACCCACTCACATCCCTCTCTCCTCTCTGTCGGTACCCTCTACTGCCCTCTCTGCCTCTCTTTCCTCTGTTGCTGGACGCTGTGGCCACCGGCCGGCTCAAACCAGCGCATCCTTCCCGTGAGTCCCATGGGACCACAATGCACCATCCTATTCTTAATCTTGGGTGGGCGGCACTAGAGCGAAACGAGCATGGCGGGAATGAGGGTGGATGGGGGTGAGGGAATAGAGGCGTGTGGGGCGTCTTGGAAGGTTGCGAAGGTCCATGGAGCACCAAGGAATGGCCCAATGCCTGCTTGGGGCGCCCGCTAATGCGCAGCAGAGTGATTTGTGACGACGAGCAATAACGAGGACAGGGGTTGTCTGACACAGATCACTCAAACGCCCTGTGTCACTGCCTCTCCATCTTGCCCATGCATGCCGACTAACGTTCCAATGCTCATCATACACACGCCCCCCTATTATCCTTGCCATGCGCCCCCAGGCCGTTGATTGCTCATCAAAGAAGCAAATGGGATGTGAAGGATGATGGGATGGCGTCCTAGTCAAAGAAGGAGGGGGGTGAGCCGAGCTGCTAGTATCAAGACGAGCACTGAGTGCAAGACGGAAAGGATCAGAGCGGCATCCACCGAACCGCATCGTTTCGTTCAACTGGAGAGGGCGAAAACTGAAAAGCAAAAGAGCCCAGCCCAGCGCGCGTGACGGCGTGTGACGCACTCGGTTGTGCCCATTCAGGCCATTCCGCTGTATGAACGTTTGCCTGGCGACGGCTCACCAACTTGCCCTTTGTGCTGAGAGCAATTCTTTGGTCGGCCCGTGACCTTGCAATTCTTACGCTTTCGCCGTTTGGGGTGATGAAAACGTGTTTTATGCCCGTTTACACACACACATCAGACGTTAGGTACTTCTATTTTCGCGCAGCGAAGTAAAGAACAGCGGAAATATGTACGCACACGGCCATGAACCGCGGATGCAGACACCTACACAACAGGCTGCACTCAGTCCCTAAATGAGCCCGACTTTCTGTTACTTGGTATCCGATGCCGTGCACTCGTAGGGCCAGCACTTCCAGCAAGGCGTCGTTCGAAGAAGCTGGCAAACGTGCTATTCGGTATTCATTGATGACCAAACAGGAAACAGGGGCGAACTACTGGCCGGACCAGAGATTTCTTGTGTGAGGTTTAAAGTTCTCGCCACCACCAAAAAAAACACGCTAACATTTATATCCATGCAGAGGTGTATGAGTCTGATGAGGTACTGGTCAGCAGGCCAAGGCTGGTTTGACCCGCCTGTGCGTTTTGTAAGCACTTGTGTGTTTACGATATGTTCTTTAGCATGACCGCAAGCTGGTGTAGGTGGCTCTGGCGGAAGGAGGCGCCGAATAATGCTGTTACTGATAGTCTGATACGCGTAGTGTTGATAGGAAGTGGCAAAAGTTGGACAACGGGAGGGAAGTTTGTGATTGGCATGCAGCATGTTTCTGATGGTTTCTGAAGCCAGCGGCCCTTGTAAGGGAACAAGTTGCAACACAATGCGGCCAAGCGGCTCCAGAATTCCGATGATGTCGGGGCTCGCGGGGCTGGTGGAAAACATGCCTTTGTCTGCTGACGAATAAGTCGCCGTTCCCGAGGCGAGCTGGTGAGAGAAGCCATACCGTATCTGCCGTATTGCATCTGCCGTATTGTGTGTCGAGCTCGTCTCGCTCACCGCAGTCACCTGGACGCCCCAACGCCTCTATGGCACCGTTAAAAGGAAGATGGGCGGCCTTTCGGCGGTCATCATTCATGCCGATGCCTGTCTTGCCATGTTTGATTCGACGGAGACGTCTTGACTCTTGAGGAGCTTACAGATCCATGCTTGATTGGCTGCGCAGCCCTGAGCCGAAACTTGATCTGTGACCATTTGCATCTCGGCTGAAGTGCCTGTTCTGATATGTGCAGATCGGCTATGATAACGCCTGCTGAAAGCCTGTATCAAGCACTATCAAGTTGTTATTGTAGGGGGTGGTTGGGGACCTTGTTCAGCTTTTCGTATGATTTCAACAGAAGCGAATTGATAGCCACCTTTTCAATCTTGCAAGGTTGGACATCAGCAAAGGTTCACAGATACCGAATGGTACTGATAATGTCACGACAGTAGCCGTCTCAGGGGAACACAATATACTTGCGCTGTGCGTGTTTAGCGCTTTAACATGGGCAAGCGACTCAAATTGCCGTACTTACATATGCCGTAAGAGCCAGTTCCGACATGTCCACGCGGTGATGTCCAAGTAGATACCTAGCGATCCTAGATATTGGACGGCTTGGTGGGCGAGGTGTGTCCATCCTGAGCTCTGTGTTCATGTGGAATTTCAAGTAGTGAGGCTCGGGGCTTCCATATCGGGTATAAGTGGTGAGCCAGTCCGGGCTCATAGTTCGATGGCTGGAGATAGCTCCCCTTGCCAGGCGTTTTGGGCAACAGGCACATACCTATTTCTCTATCACATAGCATGTCTCTTGTGAGCAAGGCGAGTCAGGCTCGTCGGGGGTTGTCCAAGCTCCGTCGGAGTCTGGAAGTCGAGCCAGAGTCGAATCTGGAGGTTCTGGTATCGGAGGCAATACACTAGGTGCAGTGTTTTTAGTGTGGGGGACGGTCAGGTTTCCTGGACGGGCCTGATGTTAGCGCAAGTTGCGGCTGGCTTCAGTGGTACGTAGAGGGTAGGAGACATGGGCATGGACATGGACCAAGTCCTGGTCCTAGAAGAGGAGGGTTGCAATTCCTGCACCCTTCTATTGACTGCGGATATTAGACAGTGGGCGGTGGGATGGGCATGATCGATGGCCGGAAATGAAGGCAATCAAGTGGAAGACTGTCGGTTGGTACATTGCGACAGTTGCGAATTCGAAGTCGGGGACGAAACTGGATTGGTCAAGAATTGGAACCTGTGAAGAAGGCTGAGAGATCTTGTTGTTGCGTTTGCTTTGTGGTTGGTGGAAGCCTCAGCGATTGGAAGCAACGTTGACGCCGAGTGTCAAGCCTTGTGTTTGAGTGACGTTTTAGTGAATGCCGGCCGATAACAACTTTGCTAGAGATCTGCGGCGCATACTGTTAGTGGATGGCAGGAGTCGGAGGAGTCGAAAGATGTCCCTTGAATCGGCAGGTGCCCCGCATCCTCTTGAACTTCAGTCACAAAACACCCCCGTGTCCGCTCCTGCCATGTGCAACTGGAAAACCGAAGAGTCTTTGCACTTGGGGTGTTTGATTGGCCAGGCAGCCATCATGAGCTCTTCAATCTAGAGAAAGTACGTGGGTAGTACCTCTAGGCAGAAGGTCGTTCCTTCTCATCTCCCCGCTAGAAGGAGGTAACGTGGAAGTCCCAGGGCATTTCGATTCCTTCTTCCTCTTTCCACGGATGAACTCTTGAAGTGATAGGATGCAACCACGCCCGCTCTTTCACGGTTCCATTGCAGCAAATGATGCGCAGCTTCCTGCAACCCTCATCCCTCATCCCTCGTCCTTCATTTCGAATTTTATCCTTTGTTGGATGCTCTCCGCCTGGGCGGGCGTCTAGGCAATTCCACCAGACTCTTCACAGTTTGATATCTCGAGCCGCTTGCAACATGGCCGTCGACGCCGTTGCCGCCATGGCAGCATCCTGTCAGGCTTCCAGGGCGCTATTCAGAAGTACAGCAGACCTGATATCTGCAAGACAAGACCCTCAACAAATGCTCATTTCACGCCCTACCTATTTCAGGAAGCATCGTCGACAAGCAGAAAGAAGCAACAATAACAAGTTGAACAGAAAGCTCCCTGGTGATCCAAGTCTACAGTATAGGGTTTCATTATTGGCCGCCTCCCTGCAATCCCTTCCATTCAAAGTGCCATCCGACTCACTCACACACCATGTACATGGCCCGGAAGAATTGGCAGAATGCACTCATCACACTGAGTGACGGCACAATATCAAATGGTGGACCAACAACCTTCTGGTCAGCCAAGGCCATCTCTTCCTTTTCTTCGATGACCATCGCCCATGCCCACGCCCACGGTCCCGCGGGTGACAATTGACGGCGCTGTGACGGCACTAACTGCGGCAGCTTGAGAGCCGGGTTCCATTTTGAATCCCGGGTCAAGACGTGGACAGCTCTGACAGCCTGCTCTGAGCGGCCCTCACGGCCCACGACGACAACGGCAGGATGGGCACAGCGACGAGCATGGCCTTAAGATCTGCCCCGCTCATACTACGCCGAGCACATCAACTAGTCCCCGCAAAATGCCCGTCAATCACGGCTCACAACATCATGCTGGCGAGCCCATGGGCTGCTGAGTAAGACATCAATCTCGTCTTGATATCATTTAAACCACGCTTGCTTCGAGAACCCTGACCGAAGGATCCGCGAACGTCAAGAGGTTCTCTAGTATACACTACATTGAGATATCCCTGCGCTTATCATCTCCGAGGCGAGCTAGCCACAGACTACCCCTCTCTCCTATATCTAGACTACCTAACTTCTTTGGGCATAACTTCTTAATGATTATGTGGGAGTTGTGGTGCGGCTTGTGACATTTCTCAATCTCCTCTTTATAAAAGAGAGAGAAATTTTTTTTTCAATAGGATAGCGAAATATTATGGAACAATCTGAAATGTTAGCGTATACTATAGAAAGATATTAGTAAATAGAGTCTAATATTCGCAATCACGCTTAATATTTTTCAAATTTTTTACTAAAAATTGTGAAGAGAAGAAAAGCTATAAAGATATTTCTCTTAGAGTTTTAAAAAAAATTTCCTAATTAGACAAATGGTAACTTTTGGTCTGTTATATTGACATCAAAGACCAATATTTTAATATTGCGGATCCGCTAAGCGAAGTTGCGCTTTAACAATTAAAAAATAAGCAACTCTCAGATATTTTACTAACGACTTGACCAAAATTGATGCAACTTTTAGAATCGCTCTATTAGAGCCTTTCTATTCTTTTCAAATTTTTTTTAATTTTTGAAAAATAGTAGTAATATTAAACGAGCGTTGCATCTTCTTACTAATAGTTTTTTTATAGCGCATCTTAATATTACAGGTATCCTATAATATTTCGCTGTCTCATTAAAAGATTTCTCCTTCTTTATAAAAAGATAGTTGAGAAAAGTCCCAGGCCGCACCACAACCCCCAAGCATCTTATCTTATCTGACACTAACACTTTTCTTACGCAACAGAGCTCAACCTTGTTAGCCCGCATTCCATTCTTTCTCAAGATTTTTCCAAGAAATAGTTGGTCACCCTCGTGGTCATTGGTCAAGGCACTTTCTACTAATGTACTTCCACCAAATGCACTCTCTTAAATTTAAAAAAGAGCTATTAAGTAAAATTCAATAAAAGAACAATCAAGTCTTTTGGATAGAGTAGTCTTTTTACTATCGTATTGGAAAAAGATTTTTGCAATGGGCATTGCTGCCGGGCTTCGATCGCATTAGATGCGCTGCCCGTTGGTGTCGTGAGGTTGGTCGTCAGTGTACGCCGAAAAAGGCGCTGGAAAGGGCTCTACATCGCTGGCGCTTCCAAAATTTTACAGGCTGGAGTCTGGACATCAAAATTTCCACGCCTTGGTTGCGGCTGTCAATCTCGTTTTTTGTACGGTTGAAAAATGACGGAAAGCCTTGCCTGAAGCGGTTAAGTAGTCTGGATATAAGGGAGGAGGGTAGTCTGTGGCTAGCCCGCCTCATCATCTCCGGGCACGCGTTTAAAACATGTTGTTGACGCACCGCAAGCGAAGATCTCGATGGAAGCTCCGTCACTCTCGTTAGGAACAGACAAGGCTGGGCAAATTACCATCCTGGACATTTACATCATTCGCAACCACTCACAAGTTGCTCCCTTGGGAGGGGAAGCTACAGCCGCACGTCATCGGTAACGGCCGATCTGTGACCATCCACCGACTCTGCATGGCGGTGATCAAAAGAAACACATGCCACCTTCCAACCA
The DNA here is from genome assembly GCF_033870435.1 of Sordaria macrospora. NCBI lineage: Eukaryota > Fungi > Ascomycota > Sordariomycetes > Sordariales > Sordariaceae > Sordaria > Sordaria macrospora. The sequence goes on along the minus strand of NC_089373.1, from coordinate 4,727,942 downwards.
AAAGCATCAAACGATTCCGAATTCCCGTCTAAGCCAGCCATGACCTAACCTCCAGCTACGCCGACCGGAGCCACCATGATTGTCATCGTATGCTCTTCTCGCTCCCATGTATGGCCTCCCCCGCCTCACAGCAACGCTCTACTGTACCAGTTACGGTCCATGGACGATGATGCCGTCCCCAAAGAAACGGAACGCACTTCCTCAAACTCCAATCGAACCCCGTCAGGCGTTATGTCAGGCATGAATGGGTGGTGGCTCTAAAAGGATAGTGTCGAGGGCGCGGCATATGTCTCACATCATCCAGCATGTCTATGTACGCACGTGTTCAGGCTGTCCGAAGGAGGACTTCGTGGAAATGCAAAGCTTCCACTACTCCTTCAATTCCAACAGCCCAACCGTGCAAGTGGCTCGGCCTTGGGAATGGGTTGGTTGTCTGTTCATAATCTAATAACCAACCGCAGAATTGAGTTCGATAAAGGGTTGAACGAGACACTAGTGAACGGTCAAGCACTCTCACCAATATCAACATGTTAATCAGCAAACACGGCATGTACAACCCCGTGACTTCCAAGACATGCAAATCAGCGTAGCCGCATTTCGCGCAGTCCAGAATGTCATCTCAGCGAGGGCCAATGCGAAACAATGACCGCCGCCTATCATGATGATGGCTCACCCGTCCCTTCTGGTCGGCTCATAGGAGAACCAAATATTCAGCAGGACCGTCTCTTGAGCAAGCCAATGATTTGACAAGTGCCATGATATTCCCTTTTGCTTCCTGGACCCGGCCACCTCCGATGTACACAAGTTTTCAAAGACAGGAGGCCCGTCATCTCACAAAAGTTCCAAGTCAGCATCAACAACTGGCAGCAATATGTCCGACAGTGTTGCTCCCCAATATCTTTTCGGTACGATTCTTAGAGTGACACAAGCAGTACTTTCAAAGAAATACGGCGAAGTCAACTAGAGGACCACTGTCCGATGAAAAATGAATATCGGCTCTGTCACAACGGTGCAGATGATTGAAAAGATGAGAGGGCGAAACCTGAGGCACTACTGTATGAGGATATTCGTACCAACCTGTCCGCAATTGGACTTAGAGGACAATCTTCTTCGAAACCCGTAACACTTGTGGTAGCCTCACCACAAAAATAATTAACGTGCTATGCCTTATATACGGAACCTCGGAGGTGAAATGCTACTGGAGCCCATTGGAATTGTACGACTCCGTTGGTGCCATAGGGGCGGTGTCCTTCCTTGTTGAAGATTCAAGTAGGTCGCTTCATCCGGGGATGAGTTTGTTTAACTGACCTGGATCACACCTCGATTCCACCACTCATCGACTCCGAACTCGCTGTTTGCTCATTCACAATTTCAGTGGCCGTCTTGCTTCATCCGGCCTGTTGCGCTACGCATACACCTACAAATGCCTCATATCGGTGTTTATCTGTGCCCTACAACGACGGCAATCGCACATTTTACCTTGTGGCACAGTCGGAAAGGGCAGCGTCAACTCAACATGACCGATCCCTGCCAAGCACTGGCTCCGAACCCAACAGCAGCATGCACGGCAGACAGGATGGAGTACGTAACAACGCGGTGGAACGGTTGAGGCCGCCGCAAGATCCTGTCGTGATACGCAACACTCCGCTCGAGGGTTGAAAAAATTGAACACACGAACCAACCAACTCCACGGTGAGACATGCGAGATCGGGTGGACGGTCTTTAGAGTTGAGATGGCAAATGGCTTTCTTCATCGACTTCGTATGCAGTGGCCCTCGGTATGTGGGGAGGAAAGTTGTTGGCGGTTGTCAGGTTCCAATCCAGGTCTAGCTTGATAACATCAGCCAGGAAGGGGCCATCGCCAGGAGCAAAGACATGATAAAGGCTTCTGGATCAAGCGCATCGAACCGGATGAATCTAACTTGCTTCCATTGTCTTCTCTCGGAGAGAGGATTTCCATGGACAAAAATGGGGAACAAAAACACGATTGAATCTACTAACCTGTTGGGTAGTATCTATACCCAGCTTGATTCTCACTTGAACTAATCTTTTCCCAAGTCACCAACTTCCTACTTCTGTGGTCCCAGCGTACGTACGGCTGAAGGAATATCAGGACAACCCTTGTATGGCCACGCACATTACGTAGCTATCCGCTCAGAAGCTACCCGCCGTTCCGGTGTGATAGTTGCAGCAACAGTAGCAGCACTTGAAGGCAGGGAGGACAATCGACTTCACAAACCATACGAATCTGAAATCGCATGGTGACTTATATTCTACCTCCCTTGCACCCAATATCATCAGTTCCTGCCGGTAGACGTCAATCTGAACGCTCTCTCGAAAGCAATAGTGGCCTATACCGTCATTAATCTGCCATCATCTCCTCCCTCCTTGTCGGCATCCTATCCCCAAGGACGTCCCGATGTGTCGCACATACACATCCCAAGCACTACGTTTGCATTACTTGGCTATTTGCCCTCTGCCTCTGCCTGAATGGGTTTTTGCCAGATGTACAACGCTGACTGCCTGCGCACAGTTATTTCCCGGGAATTGGACGACGTTGTGTCCGCTACATTCTCAGCTTCGTCGTGCCTGTCATCCGCCTTGCCCAGCAGCAACTGATCTAAACCCGTAGGTTTGTACGCCGCGGTATGCCCCGTATAGAGGCGGACACCTGTACCTGTGAGCCGACGAGAAGACAAGCTGCGTACGCACATTTTCTGCCTTTCTGTTCCCTTCTGGAGAGAATAGGCGGCAACGGTGACACTCAGTGATCGGTCGGTCGGGTCCGACTCAAGATGAGACAAAAACATGTCGTCTTTAGGTCGGACACTGAACGTTGTCCGGCTAAGTGGCTGAGTAACCTTTTCGGTGTTATGTTGGGCTGGATGGTTGACTTTCAATGCAGGTTGTGAGAAATGAATCTTTGCCACAGTTAGTTTTGCGTTGCTCATCATCTCTGGCTTGTAGAGGGCATTGCATTTTTCGTGCTCTCAGGATGGGTGCTCTTGTGTCGATAACCTGACGCTGATAATAGCCCTCCTGAAAAGGGCAAGTCAGTCAAGCCTCTGAGGTTAGTCGTGTCACCTGTAGAGCAGGAGCCTCTGGTTTATGACCTGTTAACACCTAGCCGCAACTCAATCTGCGCAGTAAGAATCACTGTTTGATCCATATTGATTCAGCCTCATGGACATACCACTTCCACTGAAGGTCTCATTCTCCGCGAGCAGCGGCGCTGGAGTTTCACTCCCGGGTTCTTGCCACCGCCACCCTTGAACAGTTGAAACACGCCCCATAGCCACGTTTTACCGTTGGTACTCGTTGCGGTGTTCATTAACATTAAATTAAACACCTAGTTTTGCTAGAGAAGCCGTGTGGCGGCGCCTCATCTCATAGATAGGTATCTAGCTCCGTCTCCCGCCTATCGCAGGATGTAACACGACAGAATGATGATGGTCTTGTTGGTTAGACAACTTTGCTCACTCAAGAGTCACGGCTCACGGATAGTATTATGTCACTTCTTCTACATTCCGGGGGTAACAAGTGAGGCCAAACACGCGAAGTCGCCGTCTCACTTGTGCATATCGCATCTGATCTCATTCCACTGCTGATGAGGATTTCACCAACGGCAGGCAGGCATTACGGCACAGTCGTCTGCAAATCGGAGTTTACATGGAATAGACGATATTTGAAGAAGTCCTATTGGTGTATGGCGACAAGCCAATAGTCAATTAACGGGCGGGTAAGGAGTCCTCACCATAAACTACACGGGAGATCTCCGCGCGGCTGACCATGTTGGTGGTGGGTAGGCATATAAAAAGACATAGCCAGCGAAGCGGTTGGTTGGTCAATCCCAACCGTTGCAGCCAACGTCAGGTGCGTTGGAAAACCGGAAAAACATTTCATACAATCAGCTTCCTAGTGCGGTCAGGTCAGTCTAACCTACCTCAAAGAATAGGTAGACATATCAACAAGATCATTAACTGGCTGTGTGGTAACAGAAACACCACAAACCGGCTCTAAAGAATGTTCCATCCGGAGCCCATCATCGTACAAAGCGTCACACAACCAGCAATGGTAAGGCGGATTTACTTTCCCGTAGTGTACTGCTCCTGCTGTGCATTGGAAACACAAATGGGTTCAGGACTGAAGTGGATAGAAGAGAGAGGCCTGTTACCAGACGGTCAAATGCGCTCAGGCTGGTACATAGGTTGGGCTCATTGCTGTGGCGATGGAGGTCCATTTTTCCGCCAAAGCAACTTTCCGCTTCTTGATCGGATGGTGATGAGCCAGCCAGCCAGCTTTGTACACCACTCGATCTCCAAGAGTCGGATATGCTGGGGTTGATGAGGGATCTACCGTGACACTTGATATCGCCGGGGCAATACCGCAGCAGCTCAATGCTCGAAAACTTGGCTTAGTCACTCGCTGCTTCCTATGGCGAACGTTGTCAACCAAGCACGACATCCCTCAAGAAGAAGAGGATAGAAGCCCCGGGTATCTATTCCGGGTAATAAACCCCGAAAGCATATCGCCCGACTAGTCACCATCTCAACCACCAAGACCAACACAGCGTCAAACACCAGTCACCCACTGCTTCCCGAACTGAAACCTGGACCAAACCCAAACCATATACATACATACCTCTATCCAAGAAGAGACATCGAAGGAAACACTCGTCGCTCCTTTCTGTTTGACAACAGATGAGATAGACAAACTGGCAAGACCTACAGACTTCCATACATAAAACCAGAAGGCTTCACCGCAAACTGAATCCGCCATCCACCATAAATGCACTGAACCGAACCGAACCGCCAGAGACACACACACCGAGGTCCGAAACAGGAAGCGATAGAATATCGTAGAGCATCAAGCACTTGGAGTACTAGTATCCCAGTAGCGTACAGGTGTACACAAGTACTACGGAGAATAGATTGCTATGTGCCACGGTATGGTGTCAGTTGTGTCAGTTATGACAGTGCGGTCGTCGGTCAGTCGGTCGGTAGATGGAAGGAGCCATGTTTGACCCTAGAGCCAGTCAATTGCAGGTCAGCCAGTCAGGAAAGGAAGTGAACACTGGAGCGGGTAAGTAAACACCACTGAACACTAAATACGGGGTCTGAATTCCCTTCAGGTACAGGTAAGTGAAGGCAGAAAGAAGTGAGCAAGTGAATGGCACGCCAGTCGCCCGTCTGAGATGTCTAATGTCTAATACCTGAAGCGGGTAACTACACCTCTGCCCTTTGACCTTGCTTACACCACATGAGAGTCAGAGAGACAGAGCCAGAGAGACAGAGCCAGAGAGACAGAGACATAGCAAAGCGGCTGGCTGCTGGTCCGGTAGCCTGAGCCGGGGCCTGGCGTGCGCGCGCGGCCTACCAGGCTGACTTGAGTGAGGCGCGCGGGAGGAATTGTTGTTGTTCACTTTCGGTTTGTGATTGATCAGTTTGTGACTTGTGTGTGCAAGTTTCAAGCCAAAATCCGAGGGTTGTGTTGAAGCGGGAAGCCTCGTTTTCAAGCTCTGGGGCTCTTATTTCGGGGCGGCCGCGGGAGAAAAGCTGTATCGGATTCAGATTTGGCATTGCCTTGGCGGGAGATTCGCGACTTTCTTTCTCGCCATGCCTGGTCGAACAGATGCGGAACTGCAGGTACTCGGGAAAATGGAAGGAAGCAACGGCGTGTGTTGAGACAGTCAAGTGACTTGAAGAAATTTCTTGGGTGGCCAGTTGGTGTGAGGCGCGCCTTCCATAACAACATTGCCACGGACGATGAAGTTTTGTTGGACACTTCGCGCCTTCCATCATTCGCAGAGTCATCACAGGCACCTTTCACGCTAGAGATGGCTTCATCTCTCAGTCGGAAAGAGCAACCAGCGGCCAAACATGCAGTCCAAATCCAGTCTTTCTCACAGTCCCTCGCCCATTCTGCCCTGGTAGTCCGACGCTCAACAGGTGGTTTCTTACGAGCCTCCAATTGAACATGAAGTCAAAGTCATTATTCCCACTCTGCTCTGACAACTTGTCGGAGAAATCAGATATCACCAACAAAGCCGAGCCTAGTTCGAAACCAAGTGCATCAAGATGGCAACATATATGAGCTACTGTAGCGACAACATCCCGCCATAAACCACCATGTGTACAAAACCATTGATGACCCGTGAAGGCCCGCAAAATCCAAGGGACGCGTAGCCGGCGACGATCATAAACCAACCGCCGTACTTCCCGTCCCTCTCTCCCGGAGGTTGGCTCCAGTCTGCCATGCTAACACGGCTAACGGAAGCAGCTATTGTGGTGTCAACCTAGCAAGATAGACATATCTCCAAGGCAAAAAGTAGAAATTATAGTTGGTATAGATTTGTACCGTATGTACCTGGAAGTAGTCCATCAACGTACAAGTCAGCCAACACAACACTACCGACAAGCTAGAATACCTCTATCCATCACCGCCACACTTCACCCCTTCATCCCTTCGCCCTTAGTCCTTCTCTCCTCCAGCCCCTGCCTTCTGTGCCTGCTTACTTACCCCCATCAATCAACTCAACTTAACTAGTTGGTGTTGGCCCGCAATATCAATATCTTGGGACATGAAACTGCACCAAGTAATAAATGTTGGAAATATAATAACAAGCCCCGGCCGACTATATGATAATTTTGTTGACCTGTCATTTTTTTTCACTACCTACCCGCTTGCTCTCGGCTCCCTGCAGATCCAAATAGGCACTAACAAGTAACAACACAAGTTGTTGGGAGACAACCGAGTGAATGAATATGTGATGTGATGTGACGTCCATCGGGATACGCTGCCATGCAGCTTCCCGGCGAGGCGAGCGAGATGCTGCTGTTGCTGCTGCTAGTTGGGACGGGAAGCGGCAAAAGGGAAGTTTGGAGAACGTCAAATGTGTGGATGGGATACGCAGCGAGATGACGGTTGCAGCATAGCATAGCACAGGAGAGCAGATCACGGCAGATTCCATCTAGCGGGACGAGAAAGGGAGAGCCAACAGACAACGAGTATGCTGTTGGACTGGAATGAAAGATTCAGCTTGGATGGATGGACGTACGGATGCATGGAAAAAGTAGTAATGAATGCACTTAAGCGATCAATTAACGCCGTTCGCCTCCTTCTATTTATGTTTTATGTTGCCTCGGTGTGTGTGTACCGCAGCTCTATGGAAGTCCCAATTCTGCCTGTCGCTCATAAAAAGACCGTATGCTATAGCTCTGCCTAACAGCATCTGCCTAGTCATATACAAAATTGATACCTTTACAGTATACCGATACACTATTCACAGCACGCCACCTAGTATCCGGGTCAAAAACAGGCCGCTACCTAAGCTCTAGCATGACCCGCCATGCGCTGCGCATGCGCATGAGCGTGTCCATGTGAGAAGTGACTCGAGGCCGACGGACCCGCTGCCGTCGCCGCCACCGCCTGCCCGAAGAATGGATGCTTGAGGGCCTCCAATGGCGTGATTCTCTTGTCCGGATTGAGCGCCAGGCAGCGTTCCAGGAGGTCAATAAAGTGGTTGAGCTCCTTGGTTTCCGCATCGCTCATGTCGCTGGAGGCGGCCAGGAGACGGGCCCGCAGATCGCGGGTCGGCTTAACGGTGGCCAGGGTCTTGACGGTAGTCTGTAGCAGGAAGGAGCAATAAAGTTAGTTTGATTCTCGATTCGGATAGGTATATTTGGTAAATATTGTTGGAAGAAGAAAGGAAATGAAAGGAGATGTGTGGTCGGGAAGTGGAGGTGTGAAGAAACCGTGTCCAAGAAGCAAAGAGTAGCAGTCGTCTCCCGCAAGCCGCCGTCACAAGAAACAACGACAACGGGAAGGACTGCATGCTCTCCAGTTGGGATAGGGGAAGAAGCGCCACGATGCCCCGGGAGTATGCGGGTGAAGTTACATCGCCAAGCGGTCAATGTCAAGGCGAGACACAGCACAACGCCCGCTGGGGATATCATCGAATCCTCTCTGTCCATCCCTTCTGTTATGCACGTCGGAAGATTGCTGAGCAAACCAACCACGCGGGATGTCCACATCGGATCTAGGATGCAAGCCGCCTGGCCTCATCATCCTCTCACATCAGATCTTCAGGATGTCGGAAGACCGAACCAACAAGGAAGGGAGATGATAAGGTGATACTCAGACAACACCGCAGATGAAGATGGGAGACATCATGCCGGGCCGCACACAAGCGCCGTCCTAACCAACCGACCTCCGCGTCCAGACCAAAAAAAGAAGCGCGGGAGAGTCGGCCAGAAAGACCGACCTGATGCCAGGGGCATCTTCAGTCAGACATGACCATCTTCCGTACACCCCTCCCCCATGAACAGAAGCGAACGTGGTGAACTCGGATGCTGACAATCGGGGAATATCATCTCATGGGTTGGTTACAATGTGATTGCCTCCGTGCCCCGTGCAGACGCAGGACGGAAGCGCTCAGAAAAATGAAAACAGACAGAAAGGAAACGACAAAATAACGTACCTTTCCAAGGACCTTGTCCCGCTCAACACTGAGGAAGTTGCCCATGTCGTCCCAGTGCATGCCCCATAAATCACCACGGCGGTACAACTTGGCGTTCAGTTTGCCACGGATCTCCATGATGGTCTTCAACATCTGGTTGTTGCTGTCGCCCGTAAATAGGATCTTGCCCGTGTACAGCTCATATAAGGTGCAGCCAATAGACCACATGTCTACAGAGTAGTCATATGGTATGCCTAGGATGACCTCTGGCGCGCGGTAGAATCGACTGACGAGATATGGAGTCACCTCCGTCGAGGCCGTGGCCGCGTCAGACCGGTCTATAGCCGTACCCAAATCACAGATCTTCAAGAGATTGCGCGCCTCGTTTACCTACATCAGGAATTAGCATATTGTCTCTCCCATCACAATGTGTTGGAGAGGACTCACCAGGATATTGTCAGGCTTCAAATCAGCATGGATGATGCTGCACTTGCGCATATGGGCAAGGGCAAGGAAGATCTGGTAAGCGTAAACGCGGGTGGCACGCAAATTGATGCCAACGTTGTTTCCGAACTTCTTCAGCACCTCGCGGAGGTTCATGCTTAGGTTCTCAAATACCATGCACAGATGGCCCTTGTACTCGAAGGATCGCTCAAACTTCACGATATGCTTCTTGTCCTCAGGATCAGCTTCGTTCAACTTCTGTAGAATGGCAATTTCCGTGAAGCCACCCTTCCGCAGAGCGTCGTTGTTACGCATGATCTTGATGGCGACAGTCTCCTGGGTCGTGAGGTCCAAAGCACGGGCGACTCCCGAGAACATACCACGGCCGAGAGCCGTCGACAGCTGGTATCGTCCGTCCAACAGCTCACCGGGCCTGATCTTGTAGTAACCATCTTTGTCATCACCTTCAAGCTTACCGCCGCCGCCATTGGCCTGGCCGTCATTTCCAGCTTTCTTCGAAGCTACAGGAGCCACAAGCTTCTCCTCGTCGAAGTCGTCTGCAAACATGTCAAACTCGTCGTCGTCGTCTCCGCCATTCTCAGGCTGCTTCTCCTCATCCTTCTGCTCCTCCTTGGCAGCGTCTGCCTGAGCAGGATGTTTAGCTTCCCCATGCAGTCCAACATGTCCGTGGCGCAGTTCGTCACGGCGCTCGTCTTCTTTCATATCAGCAGTGGGATCATAATCAGCGGCAGAGGGGCCATCAACTTCCACTTTATCGTTCACATTGGCTCTCGCAAGATCTTGCTCGGCCAGGAAGAAACTGAATGTAGAAGGAGACATGGCGTCTGGCAGCTGAACGGGTGACTGGGTGGGCGACGTGGTGACATTGGCTGAAAAAGGTTAGCAACTGGAGTAGACAAATAAACCGAAGATTAAAGAGACTTACTCGACTTGGGACTGCTGGGCTCTGTCTTCTGGGGAGCTGGAGTATTGAAGCGGCTCGACGAGGGGGTGGGCGATGGCTTATCACCTTGTAATGACTGGACACTGGGGCTTGCCGCACCTAGACCACGTTGAAGAGCAGCCTGTCTAGCTTTTCTTCGTCGCTCGATCTCGGCTTGGACACGAGCTTCCTCGTCCATTGCCTCGGACGGGTCCCAGTCCATGTCAGGTTCTGGTTCTTTGGATGCCTCCTGTTGAGGTTGACTATGGGGAATATCAGCAAGATATTCAACTAGCAACGCAAATAACAAGCAGATAACCTACCCGTTCTGTGAGATAGCAAGTTCCTTGACGCCTCGTTCAACCGGAACACCCTGACCAGATTTAGCATTTTCCTTGGAAGTATAAGAAGCCCCCATGTGAGCATTTCCTTTAGACATTTCTTGCCCACGCCTGTCATCTTTGCCATCTTGGTAGGTCCCTTCTGGTTGAAAGGTAACGGTACGGCCCCTATTATCGCGCCGCCCTCTGTTATTGTTATCGCGCCGTCCTCTGTTATTGTTATCGCGGCGACCGCCCCTGGGGGATCTGCTTCTGTTATTGCGAGGTCTCTTGACGGAATATGGATCGTAGTCGCGCTCGCGGTCGTAATCGAGTGGCTCGCGATCACGGCCACGGTCATCTACACGATCGGCAGCCGGACGAGTAGGAGGAGCGACGTCCCTGGCTGAGCCGTACCGATTACGGGTCGAAGATGACCGCTCGTCATCATAGTTTATCGTGCCGCGCGAGGGCGGACGGTCTAGGTCGCGGTACCGGTTACTACCCCTATCATCGTCGTAGTGAACGCGGAAGTGTCGGGGATCGCGGCGGTCCCGGTCTCGGTCTCGGTCATGGCGGTCGTCATCGCGCGGACGCTTGAAGCCCCTGGGCGAACGAGGAGGAGAGCGTGGCGACCTGCTGTGACGACTGAAGGAGCCTTGGCGGACGTGTCCAACTCTAGGTGACTGACGATGGTCAGGGAGCTTGGAGGGTTCGGGAGTGCGCTCGAGTCTGGCTCTTGGTCTGCCGGTCCGGTCAATATCACCGTTCAACTTAGAGTGAGGCAGGGGAGTTGCCTCTGCGATTTCCCCTCCATCCGAGCTAACATCGGGGAATGCCATTGTGTGCAAACCGACCGCTTGAATGTGGACGTCCGACGTAGAGAACTAACGCAAAAATAGCCTGTCTGGTTGTGCCAGCTTTCGAAGTCGAGAGAACTGAACAAGAAGCGATTTCGCTGCTGGCTGTTTTGGGGGAATGGGAGGTTGGGAGAGTGTCAGCTTCTTGATCGATAAAGCAGTGATTTGTTGAGACGGAGAGCAGAGCCCGACCAGTTTTAGCTTTGCAACTTTGTCAATTCTACCGCCGAAAGTGGTAGCGTTGAAGATGGGCGGGAGTTGAGAAGGTGTTGTAGGAGAATTGGTTGGAGTGGCCGAAGACGGTGCTGGATGGAGACTTTTGGATCGTCAGTCGTCGTGTCAGGGCCGCAGTCTGGCAATGGACGATAATGACGGAACGAGTTGCAATTCAATGCACTGAAGTCAGTCGCGCTTCAGGGGTTACGCAAAGCCTTACAGCATACTACACTAACAGTGAACCCTATTGACTGTAATACTGAATAGTTAACACCCTAACGCGGCCGAAGTTCAGCCGCGCCACCGCCCAGTCGCAAGGGTTCCTTCCTTTACCGTTCTAGCCTTCTTATCGTTGATCGGTGGGGCACTTTGTCTTTCTCGCCTGATCATTCCCCAAATCGTCAATTCTTCTCGCTTTTTGTTTGTCGCAAATACTTTGACGTCCTCACCAACACCACCTTATTGCTCTTTTTAACTCTCTATACCAACCTTAAACCGACAAAATGGGTGGCGCTGACAGAGCTGGTATGTTTCTTCCTTTCCACTCATTGTCCATCGCTCGCTGTGTTGTGCGACGGCGCCTACTATGGCGATCAGCGAAAATCTGGTGATAGCCTCACGCTGACATTCTTTTCTCTCCAGGTGGCAAGGCCAAGCCCCTCAAGGTACGTTTTTTTGTGTACCGATCCAAGATGACCAACTACGGACCAGAGCGACGACGACACACGATATCACTGAGACGCGACTACTGGAGGGATTAAACACTGGCTGGCGGCTCTCGTGAACAATCACTATAGCAGTTGCGAAAAGCCTCCATATGGTCTCACCCATGACAGAAAGGCTGGCACCTTTGAATGCGTGCACAATGGGCGCAAGGTCTCAGCTTTTTTGTCATGGGCTCGAAGATGATAGTGTCCAAACCCTCCACAGTCACGGCTCAGTTCGACGAAAACACCACACATCTTCGGCAACAACGAATAGAAGACTGACTCTGATCCACCAACAGGCTCCCAAGAAGGAGAAGAAGGACCTCGACGACGAGGACAAGGCTTTCCTCGAGAGAAAGAGGGCTGGTACGTTACCACCACTTTTTTCCCACTGCATCACCTATCACATGCCCATCCCATCCCAAACCAAATCCAGCAAGCACTTGGCTAACGCGTTCCTACCCGAACAACAGAGGAGAAGGCCCGCAAGGAGCTCGCCGCCAAGGCCGGCGGCAAGGGTCCCCTCAACACCGGTACCCAGGGCATCAAGAAGTCCGGCAAGAAGTAAACTCGCAGCAGCTTTTTAGACAAGAAAGACAAACTTGGAAGATCTCCCTTCCGACCGAAACAGTGAAGGAAGATCGAACGAACAACCAAAGAAGCAAGAAGCGACGAGTAACAGACCGACGGACGACATGAGACACGCATACACACAGTGGCGGCTGCTGGTCCTGGGAAGAAAGGCGAGAGGCGTTATCAAACTGAAAGGGTTTACAACGGGATGTTCTTTGCGTGTCTTCCATAGAGGCGCTTAAAGTCTTCCCTCGATTAAAGTTAAGAGCATGTAGCGAGGAGCGACAGAAGATGAGATACCAAATGGGAATATACAAGAATGGCACGTAAACAGTTTCGGGATACATTTTGCGCAGTGATTAGATGGATGGGTGCGATGTCTAGTCTACATGGAATGGCAGAGGTAAGAGTCTTTTTGTGTGAGGTCACTTGAGATGAAAAGACCAAAGACCAGACCGAAAGTCAGGGGATCCGACAAGTGTTGGCAGGTTGTGCCATAGCGCTATCACACTGCCCATCCATGAGTTTGCATACATTCGATAATCAGATGAGATGGAAGCAGTCGCTTACGGCTGTCTGAAAGATGGGAATGCCCGGCAAGACTACGAGGAACCCAATGTCCACCCACACATTACTACGCAGTTAATATAGTCCGAGTAACGTAGCTCGTCCTAGTAAGAGAAGATATGATGTAAAGCGTCTAATCAAAACATATTATGTATATATAGCACGTTCTTTTGACGCCTTCCTGGGCCTGCTGCTGGTCTCTCTCTCTCTCTCTCTCTCTCTCTCTCTCTCTCTCTCAGTCAAATTGAGAGTTCATATAGTACAGAAGGCACCAGCCCATCCTTTGCTTTTTGCCATCCAAAATCCAACAGCCCTTCTAGGGCCTTTCTAGATTTCTGATTCTCGTGACCTATCATTTCACACACACACACGCCCATATAAACAAACGCCGAAACAATGCTTGGTAAGGGACATAGTGTGCCCATAAAAATGCAAACTGCCCGTCCTAAGTCTCTTTCATTCATCTCCGTTTCCATGAGATGGGGAAGCCAGCCGTTCATGCTCCGACTCGGCAGTCCTCCTCCGCATCCAGAACCTAAGGATATCCCTCTTCCTCGCCTTATTCACCGAAGACGACTCAACGCCTTCACCAACCCCCCTTCGCGGTTTCCCTCTTCCAGGAACACGGATCTTCTAGTTCCCGCCCCAGAAGCTATTCCCACTCACGCTTCCGTTCGCGCCCCTACTTGGCGCACCAGGCCCAGGTCCCTGCCTTCTGTTCCCCCTGAAGTAGTCATACTGCATGGGGTCGTTCTGGCCCTGATTGGGCTGAAAAGGCGGGCCCTGCATCGCGCTCGGCGGCGTCTGCACCATGTCGTCGTCAGTTTGCGGTACGTTGCCGTAGCCATATCTGGAAGCGCCCAAGACGCCTGGCGCGCGTGGGTTGGGGATACTAAACCCGCCCAGTGGACCGCGAGACCTGGAGCTATCGAAACTCTGTTCGTGGTGGAGGCCGGCGTCCGAGACATCGAGACCCGCTGGTGTTGAAGTTGGCATGCCCGCCGCGTTGTAGACGAGGTTGCTCGAGCTATCATTGCCGTTGTCACCCATGTGATACAGGGGGCTTCGGCCTCTACCGGGCGCCTCGCCAGGAGTTAGCGTGGGCGGTGAATAGGGCGCCTGGTTGTTGTACGAGTATTGTTGCGACGGAGACATGTATCCGCCACCATAAGCAGTGTTGCCCATATCGGACTGGTTCGAAAAGAGCCTGCGGTTGTTGCCGAAGCCCATCCCCCCTACTGGTGTACCTGGTCGAGAGTTGTTGTCGGATCCCGTAGCTACGGTTCCTGGTGTGTCTGGCCGGACGATATCAGATGCTTGTCCGAACAACTCGCCGGCACCATGGTCAGCAGCGAATTCGTCACGATTCTTGTAGAACTCAAAGTCCAGTCGGGACTCGGGGACGACCTCGAACCCGGGCACCGCGGACGACACTTTCCCGACCTTTCCAGAAGCCATACTGTCCAGGGCGTAAGTGTCGCTATACCCGCTCACAGACATTGAGTCGCCAGGTCCTGCATCACGGCCGTCGGACAGTCTGCCCTGGTAAATGCTTGCCAGTATATTCTGAGCTTTGGCGTGCACCATGGGTGTGATCAGCGGCTTGTATAGGGCAGGGTGGCCGAAGCGCGAGGCCAGACGATCATTTTTGAGGCCTTGTTCTTTTAGGCCGAAACCCTCCTCAGCGTTGTCGTGCTTGATGATTCGCGTGGAGTAGTATGTGATCTTATTGTCGTACAGCCGTGAGCAGATGAGCTTGAAGATGATCATCAGAAATGGCAGCGGGGCGACGGAGTAAGCTAGAGTATGGTCCCCGTTTCTAACCCACACTACTAAGAAGACGACCAGGTGAGATAGCATCAATCCGAAAAGGACGCGGTTGAACAAGATGCGCCAGAACATTCCTCCACTCTCCGTTTTCGTGACGAAGACGTACATCAGCAAATACTTTTTGAGGGCAACGTCAATGGCGAAGTATACCCCTGCCGCCGGGAGAACAAGCGGCATGATGGGAGCGTAACAGAGGGCGGCTGTGGCGTAGAAGAGAAAGTAATTGTAGTAGCTAGCGTAATCAAAAGGGGGAGGTGCCGAGAGCTCGATGAGCTCTCTTGGGGTCGGGTTCGAAAACTTTCGCATTATAGAGCCGTAGATCAACTTCCAAAGCTGCGATAAGTCGATGGCAGCACCAAGCTGACGCTGGATGAGCCAAGAAACCCAGAAGGGAGAGATATTGCAAAGCGCGATGAGGACCGTGGTTCCAAAATTTGCGTTGAGGATAGCTCGCCATGCATTCTTATCCTCGCTGTCCATGGTGTCGCTAATCACCCTGCCCGCGAAGGACCAGAGCGCGCTGAACAGGGAAAATACAAACAGATTGTTGAAAACGAAGAAGGAATAAAGCTTGGCGACAACGTGGCGTTCACGACCGGTCTTGGTCATGTCGCCGGCCTTCATAGATAACCGCCGGAAAATGATGGGGAGCACCATGTAAACCAGGGAAGTCAAGGCTGGAGAAGCGATACCCTGTACAATGGCCCAGAAAGTTCTGTTCTCTTCCAGGGATTTCTGGAAGGTAGACCAAACAAGTGCGAGATTGCTCAGGTTGACCAAAAAGATGGCAATCATGGCGTTGGGGGCGACCCATACCACGGTGAGAACAGTAATCCATAAGTTATTCCATAGTCTCCTCATGGCGCGAGAGCCCGAGCTGAGTGGCATATTTTCCCAGACGATGTCGTTAGGCCTGGGAGCGAGAGTAACCCTTGCACCTTGCGGTTTCTTGCTTCGGCAGAGATAGGCAATCGCATGCGCTTCACTTATATCAGAATAAGACGCAAAGCCATACGGCATGGAGCCTCTCTTGTCAATCCGTTGGCGAACCTCCTTAATCTCCAGCTCCAGCAACTTGATACGTTGGGTGAGGTAGTCGATAGCATCCAGTTTCTTGTCCTTCGGATAGGTTGAGAACGAAGGGTCTTTCTTGGAGGGCCGGCAGACTGGCCTGGTAGGTGGGAGGTTCTTGGGGTCCTTGAGGTATTTGGCCAGCACTCGTTCCAGCTTCCGGACGGTCTCACCGTGCTGCTCGATCAAAGCGGGTAAAATCTTGACGTCGCGTGCGACAGCAGTCCTCGAGAAGGACGAGCTCGGTGCTACGCTGTCAATGATTCGGGCGATACCTTCATCCGAAGTCATATTTTTGGGGATATCGTACAACTGGCAGTCGTTTGGTTAAAACGGAGAACCGGTGCGATGGGGGACGGGTGTAACATACCATGAGCGTACGGGCGTGGAGGCTCTGCTGGTACTCCTCGCTTCTGAGATACTGGATCCTTAACTGACAAACCTTCCTGTAGTTCCACCAAAGAAAGAAGCACACAATCAGGGTAGTTACCCAGGACATGACAACTGTAGCCCATTGCCACTTGCCCCACACGTTCATGGGGGTCACCCTTTGCAGCCAAGGCGACTCAGGTGAGGCATTCTTATACCAATTTATGGGAATTTGAATGCAACAACACAGGACGGCAAGGGACAAGAAGATGTTGCGGCACATCCTGGTAAAGCGCATAAAGATGGTGGCGTCCATGCCAACCAGCTTCACCAAATCCTGCTCCGTGGTCGTCCACAGCGGCTTGATCCAGGAAAAGATGCCCTTCCCGAGCTGGGGCGGGGCGTGTTTTTCATCGGCATGTTTGAGTTTGGGAGCGTATACGACAGTATTGAGCGGCCTAACCAGGGAGAAACCAAGGGCAACGGCGGCGGTGATGCTGAAGGAAGAAACAATGGCAGCGTAGATGGAACTGGTAGAGAGCTGGAGAGCAGTAGGATCAGCAATGTGTACGTTACGGACATGACATAACGACATATCTCTGTGAATAAAGGTATGGCACTTACCTGCGAGGCAAAGGGGTTCTGCAGGAGTCTAAGGAACTCGGTAATAGCGTCATCACGGCTTTTGAGCACGTTGGCTAGTGTGTCCGGTAGTTCCACCATCTTGTTTGCCAGTAAGAAGCCCAAACAGGGCGGTCGAAGCAGAAGTTGTGATCAGAGCGACAGCGATCGAGGGGGGCGGGTTGTGGTTCGTCGTCGAGAGAGCCGTGTTAGCGCAGGCCCGTGAGTCGTCTGGTCGGCAAAGCCCAAGTTGGGATGAACTGGTTTCCCTTCTTTCCCCAGCTTTCGGTTGGTTCAACGAATTCGAAAAACACCGACAGATTCGAAAGCCCTTTCCCGTCTGCAGTTATCCCCAACGAAAGATGTTTGCTGTATGTAGGCGTCGAGTGTCGGGTGAAGGCGTGCTGTTGATGGCGAACGTGACCGGCCCTGTTTCAAAGGCGTGCCGCGCAAGTACAAAGAACGAGATCAGGAGTCCCTTTGGCGTCGACGATCAAAGAAAACAGTTTCGTTGTATGCTGTGCGCATCACAATTGGAACCGAACGATTGTCGTCGTGTGTAACTCGCGCCGGGGCAGTCAGATAGAATAGGGTCAATAAGAAAAAGACCACCACAATCTGGAACGAATGTGACGTATGGTGGATGCCAAGTCCCAGCGCTAACAAATTGATTCTGGAAAATCTGTGGCCGATCGGGACTCTGCCGCCAGTGCTGAATAGGAGGAGGGAGAGTCCAGCCAGTAAGCGAGAGGGGCGGACAAGAGACGGTATTAGTGAGGGTATTCAAGTAGGGTGCGCAAAGAAGGAAGCAAAGTCCTGAGGGTTATTGCTTTGCTCGAAGGTTGGGTACTGTGGGAAAAACGAAGGTGGTGTTGGTGGTCGTGGTCGTGGTGGTCGATGATGGGATGGAAGAGTTGGTTAAACGAGCGTCCAAGTCGAGTCCATCAGATCGGGCCCATGTCGATTGAGTGGTTGATTGATGGGGGTGGATGATGATATCAATCCGGCCACTTGTGCATGCGTGTCGCAAGATCGTCAAAAAGTATGATGGGCAGCGACAGACACTGGACTTGACGAGCACAGGCAAGCAACAGGCAAGTGGCAGCAAAACGATTGGGGATGGACGGGTTCTGGAAGGAGGGATGAACGGGCCAATGACCGCTCTTGCCCATCTTTGTGCGTCAATCATGGGGACGCCGGGGTGGCTTCGGGGCCGCTAAGAGGCTCGTGTGGTGGCTCCTTCCCCTTGCTCACATCCACATGCCGTTGGATCTGTGACTGCCCGTGGGGCCGGATTGTCAGACTCCATTGGCTGTGTGGTGCGCGTTGCAGCGACTGCAATGTGCTAAGAATGGAACTTGGAACTTTGCTTCCCGTCCGTCAATGGAGTTCAGGGTCTCGACGCCGTGCCCAGGGGTAGGCAAGCAACCAGGAACAGCCCATTCAGTGTTCATCTCGTCTTTTCTTCACTATTTCAGTCAATGCCGCCGCCCTCTTTAAGCATCTTTACCCCATATTCAACGCTTTCTTTTTCTTCTGGCTAACCTCGCCATCGTCCATCTTCAAAAGGGTTCCTCTGTTGCTCAAGGGATCCCATCACGCTTCAAGAGTTATTGGCTGCCCCTGACATAGCATGATCCACCAAACAGCAGCAAAGCGGCTCAAGAATGGACCTTTTAAATGGACACTCCGTGACTCCAAGACCTCACCCAAGACTGGCCGCGCCGCAAGGTTGCCGTCCTGCCGTCGTCAGGCATGGAAGTGGAAGCCGGGGAGGGTTTTGGCACCAGCCTGTAACAAGCAGACGACCCAATTAGGATCCAAGCAGGCCAATCATCGGTCAGACAAAGGTCTGTCACACGCTGCCAACTGGCCTCGTCAAGGGTGCCAGTGTGTGTCCACTGCGGGCACTTGAGCATGTCAGCATGTCCCACCACATTCCATTCGCACGCGCCCCCCTTCAAATAGAGAGAAGCACGAGGATTTGGATCCCTTTGACGATTTCGTACATAAAGATCTGACTGAGAACGCGATGCAACAAAGCCTCTTCACTAGTCCAGGCACCAGAAGCATTTTCGTACGAGACTGACCTTTTACAAGATTATTCATCGGTTGCCTCACTTTTTAGTTTTTGCTTCTTTCCATTTTCCACGACTCGAACGATACCGCCGAGTGTCCATCCGGCATGGTTTCCGCGTATGGGCCTCAATCCGCTACAAGATTGTTGCATCCACAAATAACTCCTCAGGACATCAACAAAGACCCATCCCATCGAAGAGATCGGCGCAAAATTAAGCAGGGTCGTTGACTCGTTTCGTCCTTCTCTTCACGACCTGCCATTCCAGCTCCTGGAGTTTGTTTGAGCCTTCTGGGTCTCAACAATGGCATCTATGAAGCTTCGGCACTGGTTCCTCGGTCTAAATTATATCGCTGCCGTCTCATCAAACATTCTAATCAAAGCCAGGGATCACTTCAACGGTGGCGAACCGCCGTCAGTTTGGACGGAATAAACAAAAAACGCATAGTCTTCGAGGTAACTATCATCGAGGGCATCCGTCCCAACAACGGTCGAGAACCGATCACCGTCAGATCCGGCTTAATATCCGGATTTCCATGTCCATCACGATTGAGCTTGAACTCGGGTCCGGGGGCAGAGAACGTACACTCACACCGGCCTCTAGGAGACAACACTTGAGCGCCTCCAGATAGACAGTTTGTTGAGTCGAAATACAGTCTAATCAAAAACTGGCCTACACAGTGTCATCGCCTCTCAAAGTGGTATTTCATCTGGCCGCTGGTTGATACTCATCCCCCGTTTTGTCATGGAGACGTCACTATTTAGACTTGGAATGTCGTGCGCTGAGAAAGGAGGCAACATCGTCCCCGACTTTCTCTGGTTTGTCCACAGACAGTTTCTTTAATCGATACTCATTGGTACCAGTATACCGCTTAGATCTTTCCTTTGAAGTTCAAGTTATGGGCGAACAAGCCCCAACGCTGTCAGCTGGTAACTGAGAGCTGGGCCAGAAACTCGGCGGTTCCATGGTTAGGTAATTTGAGTTGGAACGACACAGCACCTCGCTCCTTCCAGTTGGAGACAGAAAAAGGAAGGCACATCTGTCCGCCTGCCTGTCCGATCATTCCGTTTATCGTAATGATTGGCCGGTGATCCTGCATTGTCCCTTAACATGCGTGTCTCCCGTTGGTCAATCTTCCCGTTGAAGGACGCGGCGCTCTTACTTGCCATCTCCCTCTACTCGTCAGGTTTAGAAGCAACCCTCCCTCCAGCTCTGACGAGTAGGTGTGGTATCTCTGCTTATATAACATGGGGCTGGAGGTAGAATGAGCGGGGGAGCGAAGCTCTGCCCACTGCAACTATCTTGAGCTCAACACATCCATCGCAAGACTCCTCTCCAAAGAATTATCCTCCCTTTGTGATGAGTT
Source organism: Sordaria macrospora (assembly GCF_033870435.1). Taxonomy (NCBI): domain Eukaryota; kingdom Fungi; phylum Ascomycota; class Sordariomycetes; order Sordariales; family Sordariaceae; genus Sordaria; species Sordaria macrospora. The sequence goes on along the minus strand of NC_089373.1, from coordinate 4,707,519 downwards.
CCTTTATTTTCGATACCGACCTGAAGATGTTGCCTTGACAGACGTGGCTCCTTCTCTTCTCCTCCTACTGCCCTTCTCTTCTTACTGATTGATACCGTTGAAGATACTCTTTAACAACCCCGTTGAAAGCGACCACCTCGAATAGCGGGAGCTGCTTCTTATCATCCTCCATGATCGGGGCCAAGTATCGCGTACCTGATCACGGACGATGAACCCACCAGTCTAATGACGAGAGATGGCCCGCCAACACAGTCCTCAGGAGCTCGTCGTCCTACGTCGGGGAGCAGTGGTGTGGTACTCAACCGCCTATGCAGCCGGTGCTCATGGGCACTAAGAAGGACTGAGGCACATTGGCAATGAATACCCCCAATCAACTACAACATATCTGATCTGTCGCAACTACATTCTGGCCCAAGGGTCTACGAAACAGATGAGTTCGACAAACACCCGCATAGTCAGAATCGCAATGAGCTGTTGGAATCAATTGCTACCGGCTGCCATCTGTGTACACAAGTCGTCAATATTGAACAAATCGACGGTATGTGTGTTTTTTTGTAAGGCGCGGTGTTATCGATTACTGACGGCAAAGTAGGCGATCAGCATCTCTTACCTAAACGGCTACCAGACGGTTCGCGCGAAGCCTTCGGCCTCGTCTGTCACTGGCTGAATGACTGTCTCGAAAATTATCCGGAATGCAAAGGAGGAAACTTCGAAAGTCTCTCAACACGGCTCATCGACGTAGGCCGATCTGAACCACTCACGCCGCGAATATATGTCCCTGTGAGCCCCCAAACAACGGCCAAGACGCCATACCGCACCCTCAGCCGCCCTTGGGCGTTGACTGGAGATTCCCTGAGACTGACAACAGAAAATATCGACGAGTGGCAAGCTGGTGGGATACCACTTGATGGCTTAGCACAGACATTCTGTAATGCTATGCGTATCACACACCAGTTAGGCTATCGATATATTTGGATCGACTCTCTCTGTATCATGCAAGACTCCCATGAAGATTGGAATAGGGAGGCCCATACAATGGCCTCCGTCTACGGGAACTCCTTGCTCACCATTTTCGCTACCAGAATAGGCAAAACCGACACTTGCTTTGCCACGAGAAACCCTTTAGAAATATACCCCTGTGGACCCACTCTTACACCCGAAGCACTGCTTCGGCACGGCGGAGACGGTGCTAGCACAATTTCCTCATTTTTTGCTGTATCTGAAAGGCAAAAGGACAAGATCAGAATGCTATCCGATACTTGGAACCAACCCCCACTCCTATGCAGAGGTTGGGTTTTTCAAGAGCGCCTCCTATCTTGCCGCATCATCTACTATGGAGCCGAGGAGCTTTACTGGGAGTGTCTTCACCACGTGGTGTCCGAAAGTTATCCGTTTGGGAGGGTCCTGACACGTACTGGTTTCGAAGATTCTGATCACCACTACACCGTCAAGTCGGTCTACCAGGAGTTACTGAACAACAAATCAGGGATGGACGAGCTCCGCATGTCTAGAGTTGCTGCGGATTGGGCATTGCTGGTCCAGTATTACACTATAACAAATCATACGGATGCATCGGACAGACTCGTTGCGCTCGCTGGCATTGTTAGAGCAATCGAGCAAAGCAGAGGCTTTACCTACCTCTATGGGAGCTGGAGGGAGTTCTTCCCACTTGATTTACTCTGGTCCCTCGACAGTGGCCAACGTCTAGAACTTTTCGAAGCTTTGTAAAAGGCGGCGCGAAAGGGGTCCCAAAAACCGTCTAATGCGAGTAGCGCAAGCATGGGGCTCTCACAACGGAAATTACCCTCGTGGTCTTGAGCAGCTACAGAGGGGCCCAAATCATACCGGTTTTTGGGAGGATACCACCTTGAATACAAAGACGACGATCGCGGTGCTGGTCACTATGCTTGGAAGTGTCCGGTTGATGTCCTCGACTGCAATCAGGGTGGGTTCCCTTCAAGGATGCACGACAGGCTCTCAGACCAGGGGCACGAAGGAGCGAGCAGACACATGGCAACCCTGATATTGAAAACCTATTTGAAACCATTATATGGAGAGGTTAAATTTTAGACTCAAAAGATATCAAGCTCACCAAGTTTCTTCTTGTTATCTTGAAAGAAAAGAACAAAAAGCTGCAAAGGAATACACAAGTTGTGCACGCAACCTTTCGACTTCTTGACTTCCCTCCGCTCCATCCTTCTCCGACATGACATCGTGGGGCGTAGATCAAGTGCGGACATCATCATCCCCATTCAGCAACAAACAACCCCTTATACAGATGGCAAAAAGATCAGACAAAATGATATATACAGGCTAGCATGCATACTATGTGTATGTATTTTGTTATGTAAACTACATCAAGAAGATTATCCAAAGACATTAGGTTCAGACAGCCTGGTGCATGAACTACATCTATGGTACTTGCCCACAGGAGCCATGATTGCAACAGGAGAAAAAAGAACTGAAGAGAAGAAGATTCTATGTGATACCCATACGTATTCCTTTTCCTTAGAAACAGGTTATATACACCAAAATTATGAAAACTTTCAATTTCCCGAAAATGATTTTACCTCCCCCCTCTCTTCGAGTCTCCCGCTCATGGAAGTGACAAAAAACACAATCCGCGAACTGTTCCAAAACTAACACAACTACATGAGTGAGCCAACTGATGGAAACAACCACATACGACCATAGATGGTAGAAAACTCGGGATCCCGTCCGCTCTCCCATAGATAAGCTACCAATCGCCAGACTAGTAGTTGGGTCGGTGACGACCAGCGAATCCCTGGTGTTGTATGTTTTTTTGCCTATTTTTCGCTTCATTATTCTTTTCTTCTTCTTCTTTTTTTTCAACCCCGTCCTCGATTTTGACATAGTGCGTGTGTTTTGAGTCCAAATTCTTGCTGGTGTCCAGAATTTGGAGTTTTTTGGTGCTGCGTGGTGCAAAGAAAAGAAAATTGGACTTTGTTACTGTCCGGAGGCTCGCTATTTCGACACCGGTTACCTAACGAAGCTGTCGAGGAAGCCAATGGTATGTTACATGCATGAATTTGCACTTGAACTTCCAACCCATAACACAATCATTCTTGTTTCCAAGATGGACATTGAAAGAAAAAGACAGAGTAAAGATGTATAAAATGACAAAGACCTATTCGGCTATCATCCAGATTTCGCTTGTCTCCCTACCGGCCACATACCCATCCAGTTATAGCCACATTCCTGAACCATATACCACATCCGTCCCAAGCTAGGGAGACCAGCGTCTGGAACAAAAGCAAAGAAAGACGCAGCGGTCATAACTAGACGATTACTTCAAATTCAAGTAAACCTTCCATCGCTGCTGTCACCAGAGTATCAAGTGCCTGGGGCCAACCCGGCAACCCTTCCGCTATGACGCGGACGTTTCCCTCAAATCCCAAAATACGCCTCATCACCCAATTTCCACTTGCCTTCACTCATCGTACAACCTGATATCCCAACTTCCTATAACTTACCTTGTCCATCTCACTTCTTCCCCCATTTATTCACCCCCGAACAAACAATATGAAATCCCAAATTTAGGCAGGTCCCTGACTCCTCGTCTTCCTCTGCGTCAAACCCACCGGCTTCAGAATCTTCCTCGCCGCCTTCTCAACCTTCTCCGCCGCCGTCTTCTTGGGTCTTCCCGGCGCCCTCTTCACAGGGGATGATGCACCATCACCATTCGTCTCTCCCTCCCCAGTCTTGGCTCTCTTCGCATCGCCGTTGACCTCCTCCTCGTCGTCATCATTGTCCTCATCGTATTCTTCCGCCTTCCTCTTCTTACTAGCCAAAGAAGCCGGAGCAGGAGCAGGTGCAGCCTTGACTCCTGCCTGGGCTTGTGTCGGGTCCGAAGCCTTGGCGACGGTTTCCGAGGGGGCGGTCTTCATCTCCGTATCACCCTCCTCATCCTTCTTCGCGGCACCAGCCACTCCGTTCGTGCCATTCTCTCCCAGTGGTGCAGCGGCCAGCGCTTGATCCGGGCTGGTTGCGGCAGCCTCCTTTGCTTCGTTGACCTTCTTCTCGATCTTGCCTTCAGTAGACTCCTCCTTGGCAGCCTTTTCCAAGTCTGGAGCCGCCTCCCCGTTAGGCATGACCATCCCTGCGCCCGCGGGGCCACCGGCCGATGCATCTTCTGCAGATCCCGCCAAGCCGTCACCGGTCGGCACAGCATCCGAGCGAGGATTCTCGTGGACTTTCTCGGGAGCCGGGGCGGCGGCGGCGTCAAAGATGGCGGTGGTAGTAGGGGCAGAAGGAGTGGCGGTTTCGAAGCCGTGGAACTCAGAACCCGCGGCGGTGGGCTCTAGAGCCATCTTCTCGGCGACGACTTGTTCTTCGGTGGGGAAGGTTTTAGGTTTCTCGGCGGCATCCTTCTTGTCGTTGTCGGGATGAGCGTCGGTGGCGGGCTTGAGGTTGTCGGTTGCCGCCCCAGTGGGCTTACTTTCGGTGGTGGTGGTGGCGGCTACGTCTGCCATTGGGACGGGTGCGGAGGCCGAGGCGGAGCCCGTGTCGTCTGGTTTGGTGGTAGTGGTGGAGGGAGCGGTGGATTGCTGCTCAGCTGTATGATGAAGGCCAAGAGGAGGGAGGCTAGGTGTCAGTTTGACTGTAACTATTGTGTTTAAGGGTTTCTCGGGGGTTTGATTGATAATCGAATTGGGACGGGCAATGATAAATCGGGTCTTGATGGTGATGTTGATATTGAATAGGAGGTTGTTGTCAAGGGCGATGGTGGTGGTGAAGGGCGGTGATGGCGCGTGGGCGAATCAGAAGAGGAGCGCACAAGGATTCGCCAATGCGCTTCGTGTAGCAGGTAGATGGCGCGAAACCGTGTAATTCCGTCTCCTGATGATGAATTCGAAGCACCAGTCTGAATCCTAGATCCAATTGTTCTCATACAGAATACCGTGCTCGTGTCGCGAGGGCATCTCCGACTCACCTTTGTTGACTTGGGCGGACATTGTGATGGTGTGTGAAAAGAGGCGATGACGTAGTTCGGGAGGATACCGTGAAGAGGTCGGGGTGCGCTGTGTGATTTGAGTGGAGGAGGAAAGGCTCGGCGGGTCTAGAATCTGGGGAAATGCGCAGGGGTTGGTTCGACTGTTGGGAGGGATGGTGATGTTGACGATGGAAGCAAATGCTGATAGTGTCGATAATGGGTAGAAAGCACGCTAAAAAAGATGGTTGGTTGTAAAGATGAAGAATGTCTTAAAGGTCGAGTTAGGTCTGGGCAAGGTAAAGACTGTGTGTTGGTCAGGAACAGAAAGATGGACAAGGACCGCGGTCGCTTCCAGGGTTCCTGTTATGGCTGGTGATGTGCACTGATCAACTGTGAAATCCCCATTCGTTCCTTCAGAGTAGAGTCGACGAATCGGAAGACCAAAATAGTCGGAACAATAGAAGGGCCGGGAGCTGGTTGTACGAAGTCCATATCTCTTTACCGTGGTTGTGTTATGCAAAGCATTGATCATCACCATAAACTGGGAAAACTGTACAGAGGCATCCCTCTCTGCCGTTCCTAGTTGTGCATTGCAAGAAGCGAGGCAGATAAAGTAATTGTGTAATCTATAAAGTAATAGTATCTAACTAAAGAAGCAATGTACCTCAAATCCCATTTCTTTCTATTATTTGGCAGCCCTATGAATGCTAACAATGCGCTAAAAGAAGTGTTACAAATTATACGCAAGGAATATGGGCTAACTAAGCTACCGGTACACAACAGCCATATAAAAGCTAGGCAGTATAACTATGACAAGAAAGGAAGGCTCATAAAGGTAGGCCAAGCTCATGAAGGCGAGCTAGGCCCATAGAGTCAAGCCAAGCTCACGAAGATAAGCTAGCCTATAGGCAGTGAGCCAGTATTAAAGGGTTCACGTCTACGTGGACATCTAGAAATAGATATCTCGCAAAGGGCGAGCAGGTATAAAGGGACTACGGGAGAACTTAGATTGTCAGATAGTTCGACAGTAGTCAATAGATCATTATCACCGAAATCAGTATTACAAATATACTTGTTGTGAACATTTTAACTTTACTGAACAGTACTGATAGTTACTACCTTTAGCTATCTTATTTAGGCAGATCAGACTGCTGTTTGTCACAAGAAGTGCCTAAACAGTATTTAATAATAAACTTTTGAAATAAATTTGTTTTCGCTTGTCCAAATAGAAATTTAATTTAAAAGTAGGCAAAAGCAATAATATTCATTCAAATGTTCATCCGAGACTAGAGCGCTAAGGTACCCCGCTTATTATTGATAGCAATATTCAACCCTGAACTTATCTTTTACCATATACCTTAATATCTAAGAAATAGTTTAGAGAAATATCAATAAGAGAGAAGAGAAGAAAAAAAAAAACTAAAAAAAAAACTATTACTCTATACATCCTAAAGCCTTTTCTGCTTTAGTCTCTCAATGTCAATATTGTTGTTGATGTGCGACTCCTTTGGATTAAACACTGTTACTTTATTAGCTTATATAGCTACTTTATTCGTCTCGGGAAGAAATAACCAGCGTCTGCTAAAACTTCCTTTTATACCACATTTCTACTGCTTCATCTTCCAAGCAACGGCTAGCAAATTTGTACCTGCAGATCTTCTAGAACGTTCAGTGCGAATTTGTACCTGCAGATCTTCTAGAACCTTCAGTACGTTGGCCTGTTAGGCATACAAGAAAATGCCACCAGTGGTATAGAGCAGACGTCAGGACAACCTGCAAGCACTCTCACCTATGGCCAAGTTGCAGAGAGCTATGACCATCTCGTTCAGTTTCAGATGTGACTTGGCCAATAGCCTCCCAACTACCACCACTGCTACCGAAATCTTTGAAGACTGAATTGTTGTCTTTTATCCATAAAAACCCTATTAGATGGGCCACAGAACACTTCGTTGTTCAAGACATGTGTCATTCGAATGTCGTCTTGCTCGGTCTTTGGTCGGTGTTTACTCCATGCATGGTGCCATTGTATATCAAGGGACCACCGCACATATACAGTAGGTACACCATGGTACACTACAGTACCTACCTCCACCTACCGTGGGGAGCTTTCCCCGCCATGACGTGTGCTCCGAGCTGTTACCTACACCACCTGAGCTCTGCTAACACTCTAACTCAACACATAACACAACGCTTTTGACGCTTTTGAAGCTTTGTCTGCCTCATCACAAGCTGAACTGGGCTGATGGAGCTGAATGCCTTCCAGAAGGCTGACCATTTCCACCAAAGATATTGACCTTCCCAATTCTGTTAGGATCCCAACCAAAGGTAAGCGTATCTCGTGGTCGAGATCCCTTGGCTGCTTTCCCAAGAATGCAAAACCAAGACCCCGTCGGGTGCATATCAAAGGGTCCGGTGGATTTGCTCGAGGGAGAACAAAAAAAATTATCAATGGCGTCAGTTTGGGGTGTCACTTACGGTTCGCTCTTAGTGTTAGTTGAGCGGCAGACGGTAGCGTGCCAACCCTAACACCGACCACCTCATTTCACTTTCAACCTTCCTGATTTCATCATCATCTCCACAACCCGCAACTGAACCTTTCATGGCTTCAATCCCAACCCCGCGATTCCACCTGCCGGCAACTCTGCCCGTAAATAGTTTCCATCCGATTGTGGCAGTCAAGCATGAGGCCAAGATGAGCCAAGATGGCCAAGATAGGGGCCAAGCAACATTCCCATAACGTTATTCGCCACGTGAACCATTCGGTGGATGAGATCGTCCCGACAAACGCCAAGAGTGCTATCAAAAGGGGGCTGTGTACGTACCTGGTCGGTGCTGGGCGTTCTCGGCCGTCACATTCCTTCGGTACAGTTCCACCATACGGCGCCGCGTAGGGGCATGCACGGCGCCGTACCTTGTCTCCGTCCGGCCTTCCAGAACCTCAAACTCGGTTCACACCTCCCAAGCCGACGCCGAGCCTTGGTGCCAAGACCGACAACTTCTTAAAACATCTTTGCCAATGCTCGGCCGCAGCCTGTTGGTCCTATCAAAACCGGTTGCGGAAAAGCCTTCGCTTTGTCGAGTGCCCGCTCTCTAACAAACTCGACACTCCATCGTCTGAGGTTGAGCTCATCGCGATCGCCACTCCCTACCCACCACCCAGCAGGGTCTTATCAAGCCCAGCCCGAAGCTCACTGGTAGAAGGGCTCTGCCGCGCCCGCAACCTTCTTGGCCGGGAGCATCAAAGGTCTTGGACGGTTGGGATAAACTTCTTGGTGTTTGCTTGGCTGTCGTTATGCCCAGACAAAGTTGCTGCGAGGTTGATCGGTGGGCAGGTTGAACATGTTGGAAGTTGGACCCAGTTTGATGGCTGACGGAGAAGCGGTCATGACGGCGAATGCCCGCGTTTAGATACTTAAGAAAGTCATGTGCCCAACTTCCGAATCCAACTGAAAACACCTGCTGTTGATGTACCTCAACTTTCAACCTGCACGCTTGGAATAATAAAAGGAACGGAAGAACAACAGACCCCCCAGTTCTAGACTTCCGCACACAAACTGGGTGCTCAGACCTCCACGTTCCTACGAAGATCCCTTCTTTTCCCCCCAAAACGAGACAATACATCATCCGTGAGCCGCCTCAGCTCGGACCGTAAATATCTTGTTTGCCATCTCGACAACATATTGACCATCCTCCAGAGCATTGTCACAAACACCATCGAACCCATGCCATAATGGCAGAAGCCCAGTTCCCCAAACATCCCTTCCTTCTCTCTGTACCAGAGGTCGAGAAGGCTCTCGACACACGAATCGACAATGGTCTGTCAACGAACCAGGTGCCGCAGCTGCAGCAGAAGTATGGCGAGAACGAGTTGGAAGTAGGCAATACCATTGCCTGGTACACCATCTTCATCAAACAGCTATGCAATGCCATGGTTTTGGTTCGTACCCCATTTTCCCTCCCAAAACATCAACTCGGATATCATAGCGGTAGAGTTCAAAGCTGACTTCTGGATATAAATGTTAGGTCTTGATCTTCGCCATGGCGCTGAGCTTTGGCGTCGAGGATTGGGTCGAGGGTGGCGTTCTCGCGGCTGTCATCATCCTCAATGTCGGAATCGGATTCTGGCAGGAATACAGTGCCGAGAAAAAGATGGACGCCCTTCGAGCGCTCTCGTCCCCCAGTGCTAGCGTACTTCGTGATGGCAAGACTTCGGTTATTCCCAAGTAAGTTGCCATACGCAACAACACCCCCGATAACCAGACAGCCTGCTAACCAGGGACTGTAATGCAGCGCTGAGGTGGTTCCCGGTGATATCGTCCTTCTCAAGATGGGCGACACCGTCCCTGCCGATCTCCGCATGTTTGAAGCCATGAACCTGAGCTGCGATGAGTCCTCTCTGACAGGCGAGGCCGAGCCTGTCGAGAAGATCACGACCAACGATATCGTGGTTCCGGGCACCGAGAAGCCAGCACAAGACGAAGGCGAACTTGGCATCGGTGATCGCATCAACATCGCCTACGCCACCACCATCGTTCGTAAGGGTCGCGGTCGCGGTATCGTTATTGCCACTGGCATGAAGACTGAAGTGGGTAAGATCGCTGCCTCCACGAGCAAGAAGCAACGCAAGGCCGGTAGGTCGATGAGCAGGAAGCATGGTCATCTCCAGCCGGTCAAGGGAGCTGGCTTGCGCACGTGGGATTTCGTCGGCAAGTTCCTCGGTTTGACCGAAGGCACGCCGCTCCAGATCAAGCTGTCCAAGCTTGCGTATACCCTCTTCTTCTGCGCCATCTTGCTGGCCATCATCGTCTTTGCCGTCAACAAGTTTAACATCCCCAATGAGGTCATCCTGTATGCCATCTCCACTGGTATCGCCATCATCCCGGAGTCTCTGGTTGCTGTCTTGACCATGACCATGGTCGTGGCTACGGCTGTTATGAGAAAGGCCAACGTGGTTGTCCGCGATCTCTCTGCTCTCGAGGCCCTAGGAGGCGTCACCAACATTTGCTCCGACAAGACGGGCACGCTAACACAGGGTGCCATGATCGTCAAGAAGGCGTGGCTTCCGCCGTCCAACGTCTACACCGTCCGCGACTCCACCAACCCCAGCAACCCAACTGAGGGCAAGGTAACTTTCTCTCCGGATGACGCCAGGACCAACAAGGAGGAAAAGGAACGTGATTACGACCAGGAGAGAACCACCCAGGCCATCAAGTTTGACGTGCCGGAAGGCGAGAACGAAAAGCCCAGGCAGCCCAAGACGTCGGAGATCGATGCCGAGGTCACCCCCGAGCTCAGGTTATTCCTCCATGCGACGGCGCTCTGCAACCTTGCCACAGTCCGGTTTGACGAAGAATCTGACGGCTGGAAGACCACTGGAGAACCCACGGAAATCGCCATCCAAGTGTTTGCCCACCGGTTCGACCACGGAAAGAAGTCCATCGAGGGTAAGGGCTGGAAGCAGGTGGCCGAGTTCCCCTTCGACAGCAGCATCAAGCGCATGTCGGTCGTCTACATCGCGCCCAAGGACAACGAGCTCGAGTATCCCTCTGAGAACAGCATTGTGTTTACCAAGGGCGCCGTGGAGCGTATCCTGGATCTGTGCTCCAACATTGGAACCGGCGAGAACCAGCAGCCCATGTCGGAAGAGCTTAGGAACCGCATTCTGGACCAGATGACCGACTTTGCCTCCCAAGGCCAGCGTGTCCTTGCCGTCGCGTACAAGCCGTGGAACGGCCAATACTCTGCCCCCGAAGAAGCCAAGAAAGGTGACGATTCCGTTCGTGCTCAGGTTGAGGAAGACTTGACGCTGCTTGGTCTGGTCGGCATCTACGACCCGCCCCGTCGTGAGACGACCGGTTCCATCAGCACCTGCGCCACCGCTGGTATCAAGGTTCACATGCTTACGGGTGATCACCCGGAAACCGCCAAGGCTATTGCCAGGGAAATCGGCATCATTCCTCGCAACCTGGGTGTGTTCCCGGCGGCCGTGGCTGAAAGCGCCGTCATGAAAGCCACCGATTTCGACAAGCTGTCGGACGAGGAGATTGACAACCTTGCTGAACTTCCCCTGGTTATTGCCCGTTGCGCCCCCGAGACCAAGACAAAGATGATTGAGGCCCTGAGACGAAGGGGCGCCTTCATGGCCATGACCGGTGACGGTGTCAACGATGCGCCATCGCTCAGCCGGGCGGACGTCGGTATCGCCATGGGATCTGGTTCGGATGTCGCCAAGTCGGCGGCCAAGATTGTGCTGACAGACGACAAGTTCAACAGTATCGTTGCTGCCATCCGCGAGGGTCGCCGCATGTTTGAGAACATCCAGAAGTTCATCCTCCACTTGCTGAGCAGCAACGTCGGCGAAGTCATCCTGCTCATTGCCGGTCTGGGTTTCCGTGACAAGGCCGAGTTCTCCGTCTTCCCCATCTCGCCGCTCGCCATTCTGTGGATCAATATGGTTACCTCCTCCTTCCCGGCCTTCGGCCTCAGCAAGGAGCCCGCCTCCCAGGAAGTGATGAGGAAGCCGCCGCACGACCGCAAGCGGGGTGTGTTCTCGAACCAGGTGCTCGTGGACATGATCGTGTACGGCATTCTTATGGGGACCTGCACGCTCATGACTTTTGTCATTGTGGTTTACGGCAAGTACGGCGGCGACCTGGGCACAGACTGCAACAAAAAGTACAGCGACTCGTGCATCCCCGTGTTCCGGGCCCGCGCGGCCGTGTTCGCGCTGCTGACGTGGCTGATCCTGCTCAGCGCGTGGGAGTTCAAGGACATCCGCAGGAGCATGTTCCACCTCAACCCGGACAACAACAAGAAGTTTGCCGTGTTCCACGACCTCTGGGCCAACAAGTTCCTCTTCTGGGCCGTCCTCATCGGCCTCGTCAGCGTCTTCCCCACCGTCTACATCCCCGGCCTCAACAGGAACGTGTTCAAGCACACCAACATCAGCTGGGAGTGGGGCGTTGTCATCGGCATGTCCATCGTGTACGTCGTCGGCATCGAGTGCTGGAAGGCTGTCAAGCGCCACACCGGTATCCTGGATGACCACAAGGTGCCGCAGAGCGCGTGGACCCAGGGCGACGATGGCGGAAAGATGAAGCGGACTATGAGCTTCTCACTCTCAAGGAGCTTGGGGCGCACCAAGAGCTTCTTGAGGACCATGACGAGCTCGACAGCAGGAAACCCTGCTGCTGCTGATGAACGACAACAGGTCTAAAGGGGCGCCCATGTTGACTGATGTCTTTGACCTTTGTTGATTTTTGGGTTTTGAGTTTTGTTTTTGCCTGTTTTCGTTACAATGTTTGCGACAGATATACCCGGTCTCGGCTCAACTTGCGAGCAAATTGTTGGCTAACGAGTTGGATGCCTGATGTTGGGTCTGATATATTGCCTGTGATGGTTGAATATTATTATGGCCGTTTCTCTTTTTTCGAGAGCATGATGTTGACGAAGATGAGGGAAAGAAAAAAAGAGATGGGAGGATTAATGAGGGATAAAATGATGTGTATGGGTATTTTTTTCTGTTTTCTTTTCATGTGTTCAAGTTTGATACCACGACGCTCTTGGCCTTTGTTGTTCTGAGCGTTGTTTCCTGTATATAGAGAGGAAGTACTAGTGAAGTTAGAATACATCATGGAGCGATAGTTGAAAATGAACGAGTCGCCAGAAACATGGGACTTCCGGCGTTGTTATGTTGGTGATACTCTTCAGTGGTGTGATGGGTACCTCATGTTGACCTCACGTTTACACCTACCTGAAATTGCTAATGCAGATTTCTGTGTCTGCCCTAGCAAAAAAGCGTGATGCCCTCATAAGATTAGTCAGATTCACTAGTTCACGTCTCTTCCTTGATGGTGTTTTCCTCCAGCCAAAAAAAAAGGGGGGCTTCCTTGAGACGTTAGAGCTTATCGATAAGGAAATCATCGTCACTTCCACTTCAGGGGCTGCTGTTAGTGCAACCCTGACCCTGCACTCGTTCATTACAGGGCAGGCACCACGTAGCCTAGCACTTCCCTTCCCCAGCGCCCAGTGACAGCGACCGGGTCCCCTGAGCCAGGCCGCGTAAAGGACACCTCGAACCTCCACTGACGCGAGCACCACTTCCAGCATTCATCGCCGGCACACCTTCCTTATCACGACAATTCACTTCGATCCATTCCTTCGTCGACAGCCGCTCGTTTCCCCAATTTCAACAGTATCGTAATAATCAATTCAATCATCATGGCTCCCACCAAGACCACCGGCAAGGATGTGTACTCGGTTATCCTGCCGACCTTCAACGAGCGCCAGAATCTCCCCATCATCACCTGGCTGCTCAACCGCACCTTTACTGAGCAGTATGTCACTGGTTTCTGTGTTCCAATTGGCGTCGACCATATCCCTAGTCTCTAGTTACTGACTTGCCCTCCACCAGAAACATCGACTGGGAACTCGTAATCGTCGACGACGGCTCCCCCGACGGCACCCAAGATGTCGCCGCCCAGCTCGTCAAGCTCTACGCTCCACACGTGCAACTACAAACCCGCACAGGCAAGCTCGGCCTCGGCACCGCCTACGTCCACGGCCTCCAGTTCGCCAAGGGCAACTACATCATCATCATGGACGCCGACTTCAGCCACCACCCCAAGTTCATCCCCCAGATGATCGCCAAGCAAAAGGCCAGCAACTACGATATCGTCACGGGCACCCGCTACGCCGGCGACGGTGGCGTCTACGGCTGGGATCTCAAGCGCAAGCTCACCTCCAAGGGCGCCAACATCTTTGCCGACACCGTGCTCCGCCCCGGTGTGAGCGACTTGACCGGTTCCTTCCGGTTGTACAAGAGGGACGTGCTGGAGAAGCTGTTCCAGAGCACGGATATCCGTGGTTTCACCATGCAGATGGCTCTGGCTGTTACGGCCAAGTCCCAGGGCTTCTCGATTGCCGAGGTGCCCATCTCCTTCGTCGACAGAGTCTATGGCGACAGCAAGCTCGGTGGCGAGGAGATTGTGGAATATGCCAAGGGCGTTCTGCAGCTTTGGTGGTCCACGTAAAGCAACAAAGAGATGCGGCAACAGAGCAAGGCGAGCGATTTTCATAAGAAAAGGAGGCTACACGATATATAAAAGCTAATGGCTGGGCTGGGCTGGGCCGATGTACAAGTTAAGGTTGGGATCTGGGTGTTGCATGGCGTTTCATTTATCGTTTCGCGTTACATATCTTTCTGGGGGTTTTCAAGCACTAATTGACTGATGATAACGTTGAGTTCGTTTTTGGTCATGAATCACTTGTTGGATATCTCGCTCTATGCTACAACGACAACAAAAACAGCAACATCAACCGCTTAGCAATTCCTGCCGCCCGTCACGCTGATAGTCTGTCCAGAGATGTACGAGCTCAGAGGTGAGGCAATGGCCAGCACAGCACTGGCAGCCTCAGTTGCCGAACCGGGCCTCCTCAATGGGATATCCGCAAAGGGAACCGGCCCGCCGGTCTTCTGAGCATTCTGCTTCCCTGGAATACCCAAAGCAACCTTTTGACCATCAACCTCGACAAACGCACCGGCCTCCTTGTTGGCCGTCAACCGGGTCTCAATGTGTCCGAAAGCAATGGTGTTCGCCCTGACACCGAAAGCCGGGCCCCATTCCTTGGCGATCGTCTTGCTGAGGCCAACCACACCGGCCTTGGCCATGGCGTAGTTGAGCTGACCGGCGTTGCCGTGCAGACCGGAGGTGGACGAGATGTTGATGATGTTGCGGGGCTCGCCGTCCTTGACGCGGAAGAAGGGGGCGGCTTCGCGGATGAGCTTGAAGGGAGCGGTGCCGTGGAGGGCGATGATGGTTTCCCATTGCTTGTCGGTCATCTTGTACGTATGTGTTAGACATCAACAATTCCTATCTTTCTCATTAGGAAATCTAGGTCTCACTCACCTTGTGAATGACAGCATCCCACGTGAAACCAGCATTGTTCACGATAATGTGGATCTTGCCATTGCCAAACTCGGCAGCCTTCTTCACCAGCTCCTTGATGTAGTCGTCCTTGAGAAGGTCACCGGGGACGGAGATGGCCTTGCCTCCGGTGGCGTTGATCTTGTCCACCATGGCTTGGGCTTTGGCGGTGTCAATGTCGGAGACGACCACCTTAGCTCCTTCATTAGCGAAGAGTCTGGCGCACTCGGCTCCGATGCCCTGGGCGGCACCGGTAATGATGGCTACCTGCCCGGCAAGGAGGCCTTGGGGGTAGTTGAGGTGGCTGGCGATTTGCTTTATCCTGTCGGCCATGGTGATGGTTTGAGTATGTTTCTGTCTGGTGGAGTTGTCCTAGTAGTGAAAGGAACCGTTGAAGCTCTTTGAAGCTCTTGAACACGACTACAGGATCACCAGTGTTATGTACTCCAACATCTTCAACAAGGGATAGAATCATAGAACCCAGCCGAGGCACATCTCCAGTTGATCATCCCAATCGGCTCCATGTTACCCCATACCCCGCATATTGATCTGAAGTGTTACAGATGTCATCCCAATGACGCTTAACCCTTCCCGTCTTGTGGTATTCTTGAGATGGAAGATTCAACATTGGCCTTTTTCTTTATTTCTCAACAACTGAGGTCTCAAAAGCACAACCCCATTGTATTAACACTGATGTCGTCGATAATTATCAGGAACTCTGTTGTTTGGAAGATGTCAACAAAGAAACAATCATGACGGGATCACGGCAAGTTGTTGCCGTGGAAATGTTTCTCCAGGCCATCAGGGTGTCAAGGCACGACCCGGCACCCACGCAACAGCACCCCTGTCACAGCGTGGAGAAGCCGCCATGGGCTGCCCCCCAACCCACTGCGGGACCTGCCTTCCAGCGACTCCATCCGATGAATGACAGTGACACAATTCGCGATTTCGGGGGTGGGCAACAGCGTCACCGAATTCAGCTCCCAAACATCCCAAGTCAACAAAAACACCATAACCGACAAACCAAGATGCAAAGAAACAAGACCGGCAAAACGCCTTCAGGGCATCAGTTCTCACGATTAAAGCCCGCCGAGATCGATCCTTTGGCCGAATATGGCCTCCCTTCCAAGGGCGAGAAGAGGTGATTTCCACTCTTAACTCTAGCTCACCTAGCTCTCACAAAAACATCCCCACTGACATTATCACCACCGTACCACCAGGCTCTTAAACTACAAAACCCAAGAAGCCTACTACTCCAAGATCGCCGAGCGCTACCTCGCCTTCTGCACCGATGCTGGCGACCGCGACTCTCTCCAAAAGCAATTCTCCCGTCTAGCCCTCGGCGACAGGACCAATAACACCAACGTCAACACGTCAAAACCCCTCCTCCCCGCCGGCTCAACATCAACACCACTATCCACCTCCCACTCCCACGACTCTTCTACATCATCACAACTCCCCATCCCACCCTCCTCCGATAACCTCTCTCAAATCCTCTCCGCCCTCCGCAAGCTCCGCGAAGCCCTCGTCGCCTCCTCGCGTCTCGACGACTTCACAACCCAAGTGTACCTCTTCGCCGTGCGCCTCGGCATCTTGTCCTCCTCCTTTGAGACCTACCTCCCCTCCCTTTTGTATCTGTTACGAGTAATCCACCGCTCTCCGTCGCACCCTTTAACATCCGTGGAACACCACGAGGTGGTGTCCTACCTGGTGCTAGACACGGCCTGTCGAAGGGGGGACCTGGCCGAGGCTTATTCTTTGCGGAACAAATATAAACTGAAAGATGCCAAAGTGGATGCCACGCTTAAAGCGCTGGTGATGGATGACTGGGTTAGTTGGAGACGGACCAAGAGAGCTGTGGATGGATATCGGGTTAGGTTGATGGAGTTTGCGGAGCCGGGGATAAGGGGACATGTGCTGAAGGCGTTTGGGAGGGCGTATTTAAGCGTTGGGCAGGAGTATTTGGAGGAATCGATGGGGATGAGGTGGGAGGAGATGGTGGAGCGGTTTGGGGTGGGTTGGGAGTTGAGTAAGGATGGACGGGTGGTTATTAGGAAGATTGGGGGGAGGACGCAATAAGGGGAAGGGGGTGAGGTTGGCGGGGTGTGAATCGGCGAGCGTGCTTTTGTTTAAGGCGCGATACATTTACTAGATACCCATTTTTCTTTTGCTTTGTTGTCTGAGGATTTGTGCAAGTCGAGTTTGGGGTGTCGGGTTGTTGTCGTTGGTAGGTAGTGCTATTGCACTGGGTTCCTCCTTGTGTATTCTTGTTCCAAGTCATCACTGCTCTTCTTCATTAACCGGCAGGACTCATGGGAGGGGGTGACTTCAAATTTGCCGGCTTGTCGCTCAGTGAGTGAGGGGTAACACAAACATCATATACTGGTACGTAATCTAAGTTGCTTTGCTTTGGTATTATTATCATTTCATTATATCGTATTCCTTTTCTCATACATAGGTAGGCAGGTAGGTATCCAAGGTCCGTTCTATCCGTCACCCCATCCCGTCCCTCATGGCCATTACATAGTACTGGGTATCCAAACAACGCTTATCGCTTGTCCCTCGCTTAAAGAAGGGCAACGGCAGCCATGAGACCACCAATGGCACCAAGACAGGCAGCAGCAGTCTGCCTGGGGCCGGGGTTGCTGCTCTGGGCACTGCTAGCCGCGCTGGCGATGCTGCTGGCGGCCGAGGACACGGCGGCGCCGCTGGAGCCAGTGATAGTGGTGGCGGCAGTGGAACCGGTGCCGGTGGTGACGACGGCAGTGGCGGACGCGCTGGTAGAGCCGGTGTTGGCAGCGGCGGTCGCGCAGGTGGCCTTGGTTGGGAAGTTTGTGGCTCCGTTGTTCTGGCAGAACTGTTTTGTTTGTGGAAGTGGGAGGTTAGAGGCTAATAATGATGACTGAAGGACATCTGTAACTTCATGACTATGGCGTAAACTTACAGTGACAGCGAAACCGGCAGCAGCCTCAATCTTGTCGGGCTCGCACTTCTCCAGGAGGCAGCACTGGATTTCCCTGACGAAGGTCTCGTCCTTGCAGATGCACTTGGGGTCGCGGTTGCAGTTGCCGATGCCGTTGATGAGGTAGGGTGTGGCACATTCTTGCTGTTTTCGGTAGAGGTAGTAAGTATGGGTTGTTACTTGGTTTTTGTTGTTGTTTGATTCCAAACACTCTTCAATGGACTAATACGATCCAAACCTGGAAAGTAGGTAGGTATGGAAAGGTGAAGAAGGTGAATGGATGGATGGATGGAAACTTACAGCGCAGCTTGGGAGGTTACCAAGGTCCTGGGCAGCAGCGAAGCTGGCGAAGGCAAGGGAGAAGAGGGCAGCGGTGACCTTCATGTTTGCGGTTGTTTGTGATGGTGATGCTGATGGATGGTTATGGTTGGAGGTCAGGTAGATTGGACGTTGAGTATTGTGTTCAAGAGATGGATGACGAGGACAATAGAGACAAGAAAAGAATTAACCGGGTGGTAGGTAGTACAGCACGAAGGGGAATGTGGGATTCAAACCCAATATAAAGATCCGAACGAGTGTCATTCCGAGCTTCCCCCAATGGGCGATGCCAATGGAGGAAACACCAATCATGGCCCTGGAGTGATAGCGGCGGCCGCGGACCCCTGGCAGCTTCGCCTGGCCACCCGATCCCAAGCCAAGATCTGACGGTTTGAGTACCTGACCGTAGTGGAAGGCTGGTGGAAACCAATGAGAAGCTGGGGTTGAGCTAGGCAATGTGGTGAGAAACTCGGACTGACGCTAAGTTGTTGTGTTGAAACTCTCCCTTTTTTTCTTGTCCTTTTATAATCAGATGATCCGGCTCTGTGGTTCTGGAAGTGTTACCGAGGTGAACCCGCCTGGGCTGAGTACCAAAATGTGTTTGTGTTTACCCGGCCCGTTGACCTTGTATAACAAAGACGTGCACCTTGCTACTTGGAACTCATAACTTTTAATGTTGTTGACGGAAAACAGAAAGCAAAAAGAAAACGAAGCATGGAATGACAGTGACCAATGTTTGGAACTGCTGATCAGGCCCGGAGTTACTCGCTCAAACGTCTCACCAAACATGTAGAGGTAGGATCTTTGACAGGAGACCGACCACCTGGAACTCTGGAAGGCCACCGATCCGGTCTTCGGTGCCTGAGCCTGCCTGTGTTTACCCTAGCTGCAGTCGTTTTGAAGCCAAAAGAAATGTTCTTGCGCATAAAACCTATGAAAGTTTGTTCCCTTCCGTTCCGTTCTCTCTTCAAACTGCAAAAATCGCAACTATCCGCAATTATTGTTCAGCCACAGCTCATTCAGTATCCAAGCTCTCCAGGGAAAAGCTTATAAGCAAACATTCAACAACACTGTCGGGGTTTCCATCGTGTCGGGTTATGCCCTGTTCACGATCGGGGAAGAGATGGACACCGACTCCGCTACAGCGCCAACGAACCGAACGGTGGAGAGAGTCCTCCACTGCGGAATCGGGCCTGATCCCAACTGAATGAGTCCAGCTTTCAGGGGTCGACGAGGGGCTGGTTCTGGGGTTGATGCAGTCCCCGGATTCTTTTAGCGGGCTGCTGATCATCCAGGGCTGAATCGATATGTTGAGAAAACCGCAAGTCGGTCAAGATGGCGGTCGTTATACTTGTCTCAAATTTCAAGCAAGAAGACAGGCTATGGAGTTTTGGAAAGCGAACATAGCTGGCTAAATCCGAAAAAGAGCGGTATCCCAAAAAGTTAAGACCAACGAAGCCATGGCGTTGGCAGACCATCATCAGATCCGTCACTCTCTCTCGTGAGATTTTGGTGGCTGACATCGGGTGGCACTTTTCCCGCCAAGACAGCAAAGACACTCGGTGATATTGGCCGGTAAGCTCCGAGCAGTCAGGCGTCGTGAATACATAGCCCTGGAAAAAAGGAACATTGGGTTTCAGCAGCTAGCTAGAGAGACCAGTCAGAGAACAGGTCCCGTCACCTCGGAATTTCCACTGAATTCCTCTGCGGCCCAGTTCGTTGAATGGTTACCAATCAGTTGTTATCACCGAACGAATCTACACCTGCTTACATGCAAGTAGAAGACAGGACCCTGTCGACATCATTGTCGCATTTGCTCATCTGTTTGTGTGTTTTCTTGTGGTCGCCATAGCTTCGGTTTGACTACCTTTGACGGCACGAGCCGCGCATCCAGAAAACAAGCTGTCTTGATCGTGATGCCACTCACACTTTGAAGGCTTCTCGAGCTCTTTATAATTCTGGTACATACCCAGAATCCTATTCAGACATCGTCAGAGACCGAGGCGCAAGATGGGTTTGGGAATTCTGGAGGACCGAGTCCTTGAACATGTCCCTGGTGTGTGAAGACATCCATAGTTCCCAAGCCCTCATCAACTACTCAAACAAAGCCTGTACACTACTAACCATCATACCCACCAGGCACAACACAATACTTCGATGACCCAGAGAGACCACAATATGCCACCGAGGGCACTCATGAACACCTCAAATGCGACCGAAGCGGCCCGGTGCCCATCGTCCTCGTCCCTCGACCAACAGATGACCCAAATGATCCTCTAAACTGGCCGCTCTGGCGCCGCGACCTCATCACCCTCGTCCTCTCCATCACCTCCGTCTTCGCCACGGCTTTAGGCCCCATTCTCGCCGCTGACACCGTTCTCCTCGTCAGCACGCTCGAAAACGTCACCTTCGTCAAAGCCTCCCTCTTGACCGGTCACTTCCTCCTCGGCTGCGGCGCGAGTGCCTTCCTCTTTGTCCCGTCCAGTCGCATATGGGGCAAAAGACACTTATTCATTCTGGGCACGATACTCCTGATAGTCACGAGTGTGTGGACAGCTGCTTCAGGTAGTAAAAGCTACACGAACTTCCTATGGTCGAGGATCTTCCAGGGCGTCGCGGCCGCCCCCTTCGAGTCTTTGGTGAATGCGGCCGTAGGCGACCTGTACTTTGTCCACGAGCGCGGCAAGCGCATGGCTTTCACCAACCTTGCTGTTTTCGGCGGTGCTTTCTTTACTCCCATTCTCGTCGGCAAGATCAGCAACGACATGGGCTGGCCGTGGACGTTTTGGTTCGTCGCCATATTCTCGGGCGTGTGTCTCCCGGCTATTTTTCTCTTTTGTCCGGAAACCGCCTATCCTCGTGACTCGACACCACGATTCTCGGCGGCGGCGGCGGCGGCGGCAACGAAGAACGACAGCGGTCTTGACCAGGAAGCTAAAGAACACGCAGCTCCGTCCACGGACAGCACAATCATCCCTGAACCCCCCGCCGCCACCACCACCAAAGACGAAGTAAACCACAACACCTCAACCTCAACCGAAACCCAGAGGGACATCCCACCAAAAGCAACCTTCATTCAATCCCTCGCCCTCTTCAACGGCCGCAAATCCACCGACTCCTTCTGGAAACTCACCCTCCGCCCACTCCCCCTCCTCTTCCACCCGGCCTTCCTCTGGGCCTGCCTGATCCAAGGCCTGCTAATCGGATGGACCGTCTTCATCGGCGTACTAATGGCCTTCTTCTTCATTGCCGTGCCGCTGTGGTGGGACGAAGTGCAAACGGGGTACGCCTACACGGGGGCGTTTGTCGGCGCCTTGATCGGGTTCGCTGTAGCTGGCGGGTTGTCGGACTGGTCTGCGCGCAAGATGACAAGGTGGAATGGCGGCGTGTATGAACCCGAGTTTCGGCTGGTGTTGGTGCTGCCGCAGATGGTGCTGGGGTGTGCGGGCTTGTACGGGTTTGGGATCACGCTGGATGGCATGTTGTGGGGCAAGTATCATTATGCGGTACCGCTGACTTTTTTCGGGCTGGAGGTTGCGGGGATGGTGATTGGAGCCGTGGCGGGGAGTCTTTATATTGTTGATGCTTATCGTGAGTTCCATCTTTTCCTTTTTCACGCGTCCTTAGGAGGAAGTTGGTGGGTGTTACCGACGGGGACTGATCGCTGACTGACGTTAAAAACAAAACAGGTGACCTTGTGATCGAGGGTTTCACGGCCATGATCGTCTTCAAGAACTTCTTCAGCTTTGCCTTGACGTTCAAGGCTTGGCCGTGGCTTATCCAGAGCAGTGTCAAGGCCGAGACGATCTTTAATGCATTGGGAAGCGTGCAGCTGGTTGTTTGCTTGCTTACCATTCCGTTGTGTAAGTCGATTGATCCTGTTTGACGACATGGATGGACGGATTACTTACTGACAATTTGTTGTACAGATATCTACGGAAAGCGCTTGCGCAGTTTCTCCTATCGCCACGACATCCTGGAGCTTTGCCGGTTGCGGTAGACGGTTGGTGACGGTCATTATAATCCACAGTTTAATCTCTAATATGATACCCTCGTTTTTGTTCTGTATGAAGTTATGGGAGGAGGTTGTTCACGCTGGATGCTGTGGAAATGGAACGCTGAAATGATCAAACACACAATCATCTTCTTCCGGACCTCCATCATCATGTGAAAATCTCCATGTGATTTTGAACCAAACAGGTATCTGCTTTTCTCTCTTTGCAAAACGGCCCCTCTTCTCGCTATCATCATATTCATAACAACACATCATGTCATCATATAAACATAACACCAACATCAACAACCCTTTCCCTATTCCCCTTAACTTAAACCTTCTGAACACTCAAAGTATCCGACAAGCTGCTCTTGCGAGCCGGCACCTGGAAAACCTCGCTGGTACCCTGTGGCTGCTGCTTTCTCCTCTTAGTCAACCTCAGTCCACCAACGCCCAAAATCAGAGCCTGCAGACTAAGCACAACACCAAGCGTAACCATAGCACCAATGACACCAGCAACAGCATTGCTCATACCACCCTTCTTGGCCTCACTAACGCTCGCACTCTCCTCGGCAGGGTAATAAGCAGCGCACTGCCCGGTCTTCTCCCCACAAGCCTCGCACCACTCCTTGCTGCCACCCTCGAGCGCAATCTTGTTCATCTCAGCCACGAACGTAGTCCATGGAAACTCCGTCTTGTCCTGCCCGAAAATGGGGTAGGCCTTGGCGGGGTTGCTATCGGAGGCAGTGCCGTTGGCGAACAAGAAGCGGACAAAGACCTCATCCTCGTCAGGGGTGGAAGAGGAAGCGGACTTGGTGAACAGCTCGAAAGTCATGGAGCTGGCGTAATCGACGATGGAAGTGAAGTCCTGCGACACGGCGGACAGC
Organism: Sordaria macrospora; assembly: GCF_033870435.1. Lineage (NCBI taxonomy): Eukaryota > Fungi > Ascomycota > Sordariomycetes > Sordariales > Sordariaceae > Sordaria > Sordaria macrospora. Next base: position 4,684,478 of record NC_089373.1, on the reverse strand, counting down.
TGGGAGAGGCCGAAGAAGGAGGCGAAAGTGCCGTAGGGGCCGAACTGGATGTTGAGCTTTTGAGATGAGGAAGAGGAGATGGAGGACTTGAGGGTGGAGACGATGTGCGAGGCCAGGACGGAGCCGGCGACGGCGCGGATGGGCGAGGAGGCGTTGTAGGCGAGGCCGAACTCGTGGATGTTGGCGAGGTCGGAGAGGGTTTGGAGGGTGGAAGGGGCGAGGAGGTCGGAGGAGGGGATGGAGGCGTTGTGAATGGTGGAGACGTGGATGTAGTCGTAGACTGAGGCACGATGTTAGTTGGAGCTGAAGGAGTCGGGAAGGAAGAAGAAGGGATACGTACGGCTGTAAGCGTTCTTGAAGGTGGCCTTCTCGCTGGAAAAGGTCGACTCATAAACGGGCAGCAAGTTCTGGTAGAACTCCTTGGTGCTCTCCAGAAGCTCGAAGTACTCCTTGCTCTGGAAGTACGCCTGACTGCTGTTCACGGCAGCCGGGCACCCGCTGTTTCCCTGTAACCAGGCATTGGACTCAGACTGGGCGCTGCTCGCCGCCGCCGCAGTGTTGACGGGAATGTACTGGTATCCGCTCAGAGGAGCCTCAATGGTGGTGCCATTAGCGAGCTTCTGAGAGTTGACAGAGCCAGCAGGAGGGTACAAGCCCTGGAGGAAGATGCCGGCGCTACCCTGGAGAACATTGTCGACGGGAGCAGTGACGGAAAGCTCGGTAAGATCGGCGAGGTCGGAAGAGATGCCGTTGATGCGGGTGGAGGACTTCTCGTCGATGTAGCGGGAGCGGTACCAGGAGCCGGAGCGGTAGACTTGCTCGGCACCGAGAGCAGTGAGCTTCGTTGGGGAGTAGGCCTTGGTGGTACGGTCACCGTGACGGCTGAAGATGTAGGCTCCGAGGATAGTCTCGGCAGCCGTGGCCGCAGGGATGGAGGCGAGGAGAAGAGCTTTGGTGTGCATGGTGACTAACGGGTGGTATTATACCGAATTCCCGAGGTGTGACGACCGAAGACTTCCAGTGATGGGCTTCTTCAGTGAAAGAAGCTTGAGCAGGAAGAAGAAGGGAGGAACAGCTTCTTAAAGCTAAAGAGCAGAAGAGGTTTATTTGAACTGTCTTGGACACATCAGACCATGATAAGAAACGGAAACTTCCACGCAGTTGCCCCTCATGTTCAACCAGTGATCGACAGAGTAGGAAGAAAAAACAGCATGGCAAGCATGTTCAACCCCACTTGGGAAGCTTGTTTTTGGGCATCGAACACGGAATTGGTTTCTTTCTTTGTCAAGTGTCGGTGGACTGGATAGAGACTCAGAGAGTGAGTGGGCAGCAGGTGCCACTGAGGAGTCTGGAAATGCAGGCGTTGGCAGGGGTTGGCCGACGATACACGCGTTTACTCGGGGCATGCTGCGATCCTCTTGGAGCTATTCAGGTGTTGATACGACCTTCGAAGCTGGCTAGCTTCGGAAGTTTGTGGTGCTGTAAGAATGATGAATCATCACTTGAGGAAAATAGGTAAAAGCAGGTACAAGACACAAGGTTTTACCGCGGAGAAACAATTCATCTGTAAACAAAAGGCAAGGGTTGAAGTAAACAAAAGACACTCGACAACATCCACATCATCTCTCTGAACCGTTAAGTGTAAAATCCCATCAGATCAGATAAGCCCTATAAATTTGTCAAGGGCCCTGACTAACGGGTATTCTTTAGTGGTGGGGAACTGGTCCGGCCTGCCCTCTTGAGATTTTGGGTGGCCAGGGAATCGCCCCCCCCCCCCCCCCCCCCCCCCCCCCCCCCCCCCCCCGACTGCCGGCGGCGGAGATAACACTATCAAGTCCCGATGTGGATCATGAACCTGGCTCGGCCCGGACGCATCTGGGACTTGCATTGCACATTCCCGACTGATATCCGTCCCTTTGGATGCTCAAGATTTGTCTGGAAACCCTCTTGAGATTCTTTGTTTTCTTAGCCTGGCACGACACCAGACTCGTGAGCAGTAGTTGAGAAATATGCAATCATTTAGCACGCCTGCTCCGACCCAAACGCCCTGCAATCATGCCGCCGTGGCATGGCCAGATGGTATAACAACGCTCCGATGTTACAAACTGATGATAACTTTCTTTATTTTCGGGATCCAATGCTTTAGAGCTTGGACTTTTGCTTCCTTCCGTCCTTCAGGTTCTTGCTGATCTGGCCAGCAAGCAGGAAGTCGGGATACTCCATGCCTTCGTCAATGCCGATGTTGTTTCCTCCCTGTCGCCTCCAGCCAGCGCCATCAACGATAAGAGTGGTACCGTTGACATAGTTACCGGCATCACTGAACAGGTAAACGGTAGCGTCGGCAATATCACGGCGGCTTCCCCATCTGCCACTGGGAACGGCCTTGGTCATCTTCTGCTTGTCGACAGCGCTGCTGGCAAGACGCTCCATACCCTCAGTGCCCTCGATAGCACCGGGAGCAATCACGTTGGCAGTGATACCGTAAGGGCCGTATTCGAGAGAAACGCTGGCCATGAGGGAATCCACGGCGGCCTTGGCAGCGGCCACATGGGCCTGCAGGGGCATGCCTGTGTAGTGGAAGGTAGCGGAAACCGAGATGATACGACCGCCAGTAAGACCATTGGGGTTGGGGTTCGGGTTCCTGGCAGCGGACTCGATGAGGTAAGGGATGGTGGCCTTGACGGTGTTGAAGGTACCAATGGTGTCGATGTCGATGACAGTCTTGAAGGCGTTGGGACTCAAGCCGGCAATGGGAGCAATGAAGTTTCCAGCAGCACCAGCGATGACAAAGTCGATGGCTCCCAACTCCTTGACGCAGCGCTCAGCGGCCGCCTTGAGGTCATCGAACTGTGAATTTGGTCAGCTATACTTTCTCAACCCCCATGATTCATCCAAGTAGCAACACTCACGTTCCTGACATCCACATTGCCAATACCAATGACACGAGCTCCAGAGCGGACCTTGGCCATGTCTTTGGCAGCATTCTCAGTCTTCTCCGGGTTACGACCAATGATGCATGCGTCGGCTCCAAGATGGACCAGAGCGCGAGTCTGCGCACTGCAGATGGTGCCGGCACCACCGGTGATGAAGAGAACCCGGTTGGCTGTGACAATGACTGTTAACTACACTGTCTTTTCTGCACGAATTCATCCGGGACTTACCAAAGATGCCGGGCGCCCATACGTTGCTGAGATACTCTGACTTGGGGATACTCATGTTGGCTGATGTTGGTGGATGGAAGATGCAATCACTAACAAATAATTGTTGGTGTTGACGTTGATGATGGAAACAGGCAAGCAAGCAACCGAGATGGAGAAACAAGACGGGGTATATAAAACAACCAAAATATCGACATCAGATGCCAAGAGGACCTTCACCACCACGTAAACCGTTTCATTTGTTCCTTTGGCGAGTGCGAACTAGTGGCATGGGGTCGGGGCGGGTGTTAGAGAAGGGATCTCCATCCTCGCCCCGTACGTGGTGGTGGACTCGACGGGATGGTGGTCACTCCGGTCGGCAGTGGTCATTTGCCAACTGAACCTTCAGCGCTCCTTCAGCTCTCGTTCAGGGCAGCTTCACAAGTTGCGGTTCAGTTGCCGCTGGTACTTACCTGCCTTCACAGTGCACGCTTTACCTCGGCTAAGACCCACCTTCTCCAGACTGGCCCAGCCTTGCGGTACCCCACACCCCGCAACACTGTCTGTTTAGCACGCACATTGTGCGTCGCCCAGCAAAGCTCGGATGGTCTGCCGCTAGCGGCTCGCATGTTGCCCCACTATAACATTCCATCTGTATCAACGCCTTCTTTTTTTGTCCAGCCTCGTCTTCTTTGATTCACGATATCTTCAACCTAACAACCTGACTTCCGTCTCTACATTCACAGTTGTATGGACCTGCACGTCCGAATTTTCGACGCGACTATAAACAAACCTTGAAAACAATCAACAACCGACCTTTTACTTCTCCCTCGACAACAACCTCCATTACCACCCTGTTGGTCATCCCACTTTCTCGTTTTCCATCTCTGCGCATCCGAATTGCACATCTACATAGGTTTGCGATTTATCACTGCGCACTCACGATTTCATTACTCTTCAAACATCAATCTCCCACTTACCACATCACATCACCATTTGCCCGCCATGGACACGGCAACTGACGTACCAAAGAAAAGGAGAGCGCTGCCCTTCAAGCGCACCTTTGTCCGCGCACCAGTCAACGAGCCACCCCCAAGCCATGCGCCAGAAAACAATTCTGATGATGATGACCCTCTCGCCTTTTTTCGGCGGTCAAAGGACGTCTTCCCAATGGCCCTGGAGGACTTGAAGCGAGCACCATCAGAAGAAAAGGTAACGCCTTCCGAGTCGCCAAAGTCAGCAGAACATGTCAACAAGAAACGGAGGGTGTCCTCCAATGCCGACGGTGACAACGAAGCACTTGGAGCCTCCTCTTCTAGCGTATCAGCACCAAGCAGGACGTCTGCTTCGCGCGTTGACTCGAACGACGACGACTTGATCATGGACGTCAAAGGCAAAGGCAAAGAAATTGTACGACCTAACAAAGGCCGGTTACCGACTCCTCGAAAGCCTCTTTCAAACACACCACGAAAGTTGGGGACTCCCTCCAAAAAGCGCTTCGCCTTTAGCGACGACGAAGACGACCACGGGAAGGACGATCTGTACTCCCCGCACTCGAAGTGTCGCAACCCCGATCGCTTCTCTCCAAAACCCACCGCGCTCGGCCGCAGCACCCGGGCCACTAACCGCGGCAGCTCGCCGTTGGAAGGGTTCGAGACCTCCTTCAACCTCCCCGGCGCCTCCTCCACCTCCAAGAGGAAACCCTTCCGGTCCGCCGCCCTCGACTCCGACTCCGACAAAGACTCGGACCTCGAAGTATCCGAAGTCCTTCCCAAGAAGAGGCGCTCCTCTTCCGTCCTCTCCTCATCTCCAATTCCCCCAACCGCTGGCAACCCAGCAGACGAAGCCACAACCACCATCGCCGATAAGGTCGACGACGACGACGACGACTTCGCCAAATGGGTCACCAAAGCCGCTGCGCTACAAGCCGACCAGGCCGACTGGAGCATCGGCGTCATGGTCACCTCGCGCATGCCGCACACCAAGCCGCTCGGCGTCCGGCGACGGATGAAGCAGAGCCTGAAGCTGGTTCTGGACACGTGGATCCTGCACCAGAAGAACAACGACCTGCAGATTTCGGACCATATTCTGGACAAGCTCTTTTTGACGTTTAAAGGGAACCGAATCTACAGCAACAGCACCATTGCCTCGCTGGGCGTCAAAGTTGATGCCAACGGCGTTTTGCAGCTGCCGCCTGGTGCCATGACGAGCCGAGAGGCTATGGATGGGTATACCATCCAAGGGGGAACCCCAGGGCTGGTGCTGGAGGTTTGGCACGAGGAGTTTTACGAGGACGAGCTGGCGAAGGAGAAGAAGCGGAGGGAGAGGGAGTTGGGGCTCTTTGACGATGACGATGACGATGACGAGGATCAGCGAAGCGGAACTGGTGCGTCTGGTGGTGCCAATGGGTTGTCTAGAGGTGGGAGTGAAGCTGCTGCCCCTGAAGTCAAGAAATCCAAGATTAAAGTGGTGCTCAAGGCCAAGGACCTCCAACCGCTCAAGATTGCGGTTTATGAGGATACGCCGGTTGGTACCATGGTTCAGGCCTTCAGGAAGCAGAGAGATATCGCGCCTGAGAAGGCCGTGGTCATACAGTTCGATGGCGAGGCGCTGAAAGAAGATATGCTGGTCGGAGCGATGGATATCGAGAGGGACGATACGAACCAGTTTGAGGTCTACATCAAGTAAAATACTATATGACCTGAAGGAGGATTGACCGGAGACTCGGTTTTGGGGGACATCTTTCGCATTTTACCTTTTCGCTATCTTGGAGTTCAGAAAGGGAGTTTACGGGACTTGATATTTAGTGCTGTGACGCATTGCAGCAGCAGGGGCAGAGATCACAAAAGGAGGTTTGGGCTGTTTTTATCTTGCCAGGAAATGGTTTTATGGTACGGGGGAGCTACTTCAAACTCTTCAGCAGATACCCATATGCGGATTTCAGTTTTGCTATATCTTGTTCTCACTTCTTCTTGAGCCAGTTTCGCGGCTTATATATGGAACAAGCCGGCCGGTGCACGGAAAACATTCTTTTCGGGGTTTTAAGATGGGTCCTATCGATGGATTTTGAGAAGGTTTGACTACTCTGTCCGTTGTCTCTAGGACCTTTGAAAGGTCAGAATGCAGTGACCTTAAGTAGGACTTTTAACAGATTGGCCGCATGACGGGTTCCTCACATCTCTTCTCACTTGTTTGATGAACATGTATGTATAGCTCGCGTTTAGTGAATATCTTTCTCGATTGTCTTCTCTTCTCGTCCCCCGGGTATAGATCATAACCACACTTTGAAAAAGATTCGCAAGGCGGTAGCTCCCCAATATCCCGTATCTCATCTGCTCCCTCGTTTTCCACACATCCTCGTAGATATCTCCAGCATGATGATGTGATGATTGAATCGTCCATTTCATATCCTCCAGACTTCAAAACAAAAGCATAATAATAATGGACTCCTGAAACGCCAGAACCCTTTTTACGTGTAGCTCCCGAAATGCCACCTCCGTTCCCTTGTATGATATAAAACCGTCGATTTTTGTTGACTGAACCGTACACCCTCCCGCGCGTGAATCATTCATTAGGTATAAAGCAACACCACATGACATGATATGATGTCGTCCTTCATCATGAAAGAAGAGCGGAGCTGCTTAGAATCTCTCCTTTTGCCTCGAGGCAATGATCCTAAGGTTGTTGTACACCTTGCCGGGCTGGTGTCCGAGAATGAGGGAGACAACGGACTCGCGGGCCATGCCGATGTTCTCGAAGGCGCCGAGGATATGGACGCGGGAGCCGGCGAGGACGATTCTGGTTTTTGTGGCTATTTTCGTCGTTGTCAGTACTTCAGTCCATTTTCCTCCATTCTCTTGAAGTGATGAACTTACCGTTCTCGATCGCAAACTTGGTCTTTCCGTCCTTGCCTGCAATACGACCAATCGCACGTCCCAGGGCATCCGGGCCGAGAGTCTGACGGACATCCTTGACGTCGAAGGACTGGATATAAAGCGAATCGAGACGGAGAAGGGCAATGGCGTCGTCAATGTCGAAGCCCATGGCGAAGGCGGAGACGAAATCGGCGCCCATCTGGAGGGACTCGGGGGTGGTGGTGTGTCTGCTGGAGCGGAGCTCGACGCGCTTCTCCTTGATGTTCATGCGGACCTGGAGCTTGCAGTGCTCTACGAGTGGGGGGTAGCTGATTGATCGAAAACAGTCAGTATCCTTGCCCAAGCATTATCACATGTTCCCGTGGTGGTTTGTCCCTCACATCTTGGTCCAGTTGGCCTTGAGAGCCGACATGCGGTTTGGCGGGATACCGATCTTCCTGGTCTCTGCGCGGCGAATGATCTGGACGTCCTGGCCGGGGGCGAAACGGGGGCGACCCTCCTCGTCGACAGCCATCTGCACATCTTGGTCGGCAGAAGGGGGAGCGGCGGCGCTGGGATCGGTGAGGTTGGCGGCCTCGTTGACGTCGAGGATGAGCTCATCCTCTTGCTCGGTCTGGATGGGGATCTGGGCGGTGGGAGCCTCGACGGGCTGACGAAGTGCTGTTGGCGCAGGCATATTGGGCAACGAGATGTGGTTTTGTTTTATCGGACGGTGATCGTCAAGGTATCGAGTTGTTTGTTGATGGGAGTCGGCGATAGAATTCTGGGGAATCGACAGGCCAAGAGCGATGAGAGATCTATCGAAAGATTGGCGGGGGAGAAGATTGGTGACGGGCGACGGGATGTGGTGTTGGGGATGCTGGGCTGCTGCAGTCGTGAATTACGGAGATCAGATCTGGGAGTCGAGGTCTGCCTTTTGCGCCGTCCGTCTCTAGAATTTTGATAGTGTTTATCGGTTTTGATAGCGCGGAGGGGAAATTCTTGACAAAAAGCAGTAGACCCACAAAAGAGCAGCATTTGAAGCTTATCGATTGGCTGGATGTCCTCGAGGCCGCTAGGACCCTTGCCAATCGCTCTTGCCCATGCACTAACACTCACTGAGGAATCCCTGTAATTACAGGGTTAGCGTCATTGACGCACTTTTGAACCTGGACAGGCTTCGAACCGGCAGCTTTTTCCAAACTCCAGGTTCTTGGTCAGAACAGCACAAGCATGTCATTCTAGACTGGGCCACCACCACCACCACCAAGCAACAACATACTCTTTCACCCTCGAGAACCGACCATGGATACGACACCTAGCCGTCGTCACCTCCATCGTCGCTGAAAACAAAAAGAAAACAGGTCCCTTCGAAGTCGACAGTATGAATTTCAACAATGTCTACTAGCGCTACGACGACCCAGCTGGGCCGCCACTTATGGTCTTCCATACGAGATCCTCACGTCACCTCGACTCTATTTACTGCCGCGATACTTCTTCCGACATGTCAGCCATTACTTGGCCGTCACGGACTCGGCCTCGGCCACTCGACTTTGCTTGGGATACACCAACAATACGGACAGCAACAGAGCACGCGACAATTTACCTCTTCGGCAAGTCGCTTTTTCTTTCCAACAATAAAGTCGCAAAGAATACACAACCACCAGTCACAACCATCCCATAATGTCCTACGAAGCTGTACCTCTGGAGGCTTACTCCTCCTTGGGCTCACCACAAGCCCTTCTTCAACGAGCGCGGTAGAGACATCCGCACTATCCGGCAATGCCGCGCAAAAGGCAAAAATGAGCCACCTGGCTCGACAGGCTCTGGTCTTGGGAAGGATACGAAACACCGCAACCACAACAATATGTATAGCAGGCAAGCGCTATCAAAGTTCCGGAAAAGAGACCAAGGGCGATCATGACGAGACCAAGGCCGAAGAAAAGACTTCTACAACCTCTCAGCAAAAGTCCGAGCAACCACAGCAACCTCCACAGACTGAGACGACTCCTAGTTCTGGTCCCCAACCAACTCCGGAGCATCACTCACTAGCAGACTCCATGTCCAAATACCTTCACCTTCCTCACCTCCCCCATCTGCCTCATCGGCCAACAAAGGAGGAGCTTCTGGCGGCAGCAAGTGGGTTCTGGTCACGGCTCAAGGTCCGGTTCAAGTGGTTCTCCATCAGGAGTATGCGCCCATGGAACGCCGACGAATGGGGAGCCTTTGTGTCCTTCTTCTTGTTCGGTCACTTGGTCTGGATTCTTGTGGGAACGACTACCTTCTTCTCCCTCATCATCCTCTTCATCAACACGGTATTTGCCCAGGAAACACTGGCCAAGTGGATTGGAGACTACCTGACCCAATCGGCCGGTCTTACGGTTGTCTTCGAGTCGGCTATTGTGCCCAAGTGGGGGGACGGTGTCATCACTTTCCGCAATGTCTTCGTTTCTCGGAGACCCGGCCAGCTCAAGTCTTCCGTCAAGAAGGGTTCTTCTGGTGCTGCGGCCGAGGCAGCCGCTGCTAAACTGGCCGCTGAGCAAGAAGGTACTGTTATGGAAGAGGACGATGGCAATTACACCCAGTTCGACGTCACCATTGACACCGTGAACGTGGCTCTGTCATTCCTTAAGTGGTGGAACGGAAAGGGTCTTCTCAAGGATGTCGAAATCAAGGGTGTCCGAGGCGTTGTTGATAGGACTTCGGTCGTCTGGGGCAACGAGGAACTTAACCCCCTTGACTTCAGACATGAGCATAACCCTGGCGACTTCGAACTGGATTACTTCAAGATGGAAGATCTGCTGGTAACCGTCCACCAACCGGGCGGTTTCCGTCCCTTCTCCGTTTCCATCTTCTCCTGCGAGCTTCCTCAGCTACGAAAACAGTGGCTATTCTACGACTTCCTCTCAGCATCTCACATGTCGGGCTCCTTCGACGGGTCACTGTTTACCATTCATCCCAGACAGATTCACGGTGTATCCTCAGCAGATAACAGCCGTCACCAACAAGAGGAATTCGGCGCTCCCTCAGCCTGGAAGAAGTTCTCCCGCCTACGGATTGATGGGCTAAAGATTGACCACCTCAACCGCGGCGTGGAAGGACCATTCGGTTGGATTTACGAGGGCAACGTCGACATTGTCGCCGACGTCATGTTCCCCTCCGACCCCGACGAGGGTCTAGGCAAGGTCGTTGCCGAATTCTACGACAAGATGGAAGAAGCCGTGACCAGCAACCGCTACCTCAAGATCCTAGACGGCAACATCTCCCCCAACAGCCGCATCACCACCGAAACCACCAACACTAGCAGCCCCACTCTCGAAAGCGGGCCAATCCCCAACGCTACCTCCATCATCAACCTCGCCGACCACCACGACGAGCTCCCCACCTCGGACCAGCACTTCCACCGATTGATCCAGCCTGCAACTCCCAAGGAGCCGGCGCCCGTCGAGGAAACCCCCTCCTACCTCGTCATGGACCTTCGCATCCACCTCAACGACGTCCGCGCCGCCGTTCCTCTGTTCAACAACCAACATATGAGCTACGTCAATCAAGCTCTGGTGCGCCCCATTGTCGCCTACATCAACGCCAAGCGGACTTATATACCCATCAGCTGCCGAATCGTCAAGCGCCTGACTGACTTCGACGGTTCTTGGACTATCTGGGACTGCGGGTTGATGGACGATATGGGTGCTGAAGTCTACTCTGCTTTTGCCAGGAATGTAGAGGATCAGCAAAGTAGGGTGAGGAGATTCAAGCGCGTAGGACTGTGGACTGTCTCTCTCGTGGTACATGCGTTGTTGGCGGGCGTAGCGGGAGATTTGATGTGAGCAGTCATTTGTATTGGCTCACGATTATAGACTTGTTTGTGACAATACGGTATTGTACAACCAACCCCTTTTCTCTCTTCTCTACTTTTTACTGTGTGGGTTATCATACCTCACCCGGTACTTTACTGTACTATACATACACGCACAATTATGGCTCTGAAGAAAACAGCCGTACGAAGAAACAGGTCATGGTTATGGATGGAGGGGAGGAGGAGAACTGTTTAACGTTCTTAATGACCCGGACGGAAAGATTACTGGCTGGATTCATAGAAAGGCGGGAGGCGGTTTTTTTTTTATATCGTGAGTGATGATGACCGCTCAGGGCAGGTTGAACATCACGATGGCGTTATAGAGACTTTTTTTTGGTTAGGAGCATAAGAAACATTGTTTGGAAAGTTTAGTTACCTGGTACCGGTTCAGGATCCCTTGTGCATGCTCCGAAAATGGTCGCAGGAATAGATTACCTGTGTTGATCCTATTCTCCACCCTAATCAAACAATATGCATGCAACTTGAGGCTTTCATAACGTAATGCTCTTCTTTCGTTATCGAAAACTCTCTATATCTTCCTCAATGCTACATGGTATCTCGCTGCTTTTCCCTGCACCTCCAGTCGCGACTCGATCACTGCCCAAACAGGCTTTCGTCTACCTTTTGCACGGCCTGCTTCTATCACCTATCCATCCAAGACATCATGCCACTGAACCATGCGTCTCCGGACGCCGGACGCGCCGTGACCGTTTGCGCGGGTGTCGTGGTAGTCTACGCTTTTTTTTTCTTCGCCAAACACACGCAACCGCTACTTTCTTGCTTCGCTGAACGTTCCTAGGTAGGAATAAGGTATTTACCCGGTAAGAAGGATGTTTTCTCCTATGAGGGGAAGAGGGACTCGGAGTCTCCTTCCACACGAAGCGGCCGATCGTGATTGTTCCGGTAGAAACCTTTCACATAAAGTCATCACTAGAACATAAACGTTAGCAACCACTCCACCAAAAAAAGGTATCTCTCTTCAACCTCAAGGGTCAACTTACTCTCCGAAACCATCATCCTCGTAGGTATCGTGAGCCTCGGCAATGGCACCGCCACGGCCAACACCAGCGAGCGAGGTCTTGGTCTTGGCAGCCTTGCTCTTCTTGCCGCCCTTCTCGGCAGCCTTCTCCTCCTTGAGCTTCTCGTTGCTGAGAGCCGTCAGGGAGCTGGCAATCTTCTTGATCTCGTCGCTCTTGAGGTCCTTGGCGAGCTGCTTGGCGAACTCCTGGAGGAAGAGGGTGTAGTGCGGCTTGGGCGAGAGCCTCTCGATCATGGGGCCGAGGGTGGTGCGGAGGGTCTCGAACTGGGTCTTGGTGGTGGGGTTGAACAAGGCCAGGGTCGAGATGTCGATGGTGTTGTTGGGGTCCTTGGGGTCAATCTGCACAATGGTGCCCTTGGTGACGACCTTGCGGTCGTTGCTGATGCCGATGCCGGCGAACAGGTCCTCGGCGTGCTTAAGGTCCGACTCCTTCTGCTCGCGGCGGAGGCGCTCGCGGCGCTCGGCCTCGGTCTCCTCCTCAAAGTCCGAATCCTCGGCCAGTTGGCGGGCGCGCTCGGCCTGGCGCTCGGCGATGCGCTGGGCCTTGGATTTCTTGTTAGCGGCGGCTTCGGCCTCAGCCTTGGCCTTGGCCTCGGCAGCCTTCTTCGCCTTCTCGCGCTCTACCTCAGAGTCCTCGGCGGCGTCCCAGGAGTCGAGAACGTCGCTCTCGTTACCCTCCTCATCGTCGAAGCGGCGGCGGCCGGGGGCGAGAACGGGGGAGCCGGGGGCGGAAGCCTCAGACTCTTCCTCGTCTGTGATGGTGAGGGGTTATGTTAGTCTGGGCTTCTAACAAGGCGGTGGTGGCGCAACAGCAAAGTCGACGCGCAAGAGTAGCTTGTTTGGTTGGTTTATATAGAGAGTGCCGGCATAACAGCCAAATTGCCTCAGGTATAAAAGGCTGAAGCATATGGCGATGTTGACGGCGACTATCACGAGGAGGACGAGCAGGCATCAGACAGCCTTGTCACAGCCATCGCGGCCGCACACGATCGACGGCTACTGCCCGCGGGGTTCTGGCGCAAAGAGGGAATAGCAACGAGGTTGAGGATAACTTACCCCACTTCTTTCCAGGCATGTTTGCGATTTGGTAGTGATAAATCTAGAAAACCGAAAGGATCTTTGCGACGACGATGTCTGGCGAGACGAGGAAAAGTTTGCGTGGTTCCAGGTTGTGTCCAACTGCAAAAGAGAAGCCGATCGATCGCTGTCTGAGAGTCGAAAAAGCGAGCAGGGGTCAGGCGGGTTGTGGTTCAGGCAGTGGGCAAAATAATGGTTAGTGGGGTTCGAGGACCAGAAACAGCGCTCTTTGTAGTCTAAAGCTTTAATATTTTGCCAAGACCTTCAGTATCAACTCCGGCTTGCACATTGAAGACTCGCATCGTCGATTATTTTGAAATGTATCGTTTTTTTCATATTTTGGCTCGGACTTCCCATACATGCACGAAATATGTAGGCTTCGGTCTAGCTGAAATTTGTTGGAGCCCTCTTTCATGTACCAGGTGCAGCCTCGAAGGACGGCGGTTTGTAGACGTTTGTTAACGCATGTGAAGAGAGGAATTCCTAAACAATTGCGTGTTTACTAAAGAAGGCTGGTTGTACACTATATTGATAATTGATGCCTTTCAACACGCGTCGTACTGTCAATATTCTGTACAACACATGTTCCCCGCTTCCGACGCGGGATAATATTTGGAGGCTTGCAATTGTTCCTGTCGCTCCTTCGAACTTCAACTCTTCCGACAGCCATCACTGACGTCACAAGATTGGAAGTTCGACATAAAGCTATTCACAGCTTATGTCCGAAGGATCTTTTGAAAGTTTGAAAGTCAGCAATCTATCAAACAAATTCCCAAACTTGCTGAGTGTCCTATGACACAGGTTTTTGGCGTTCCGTTTCCCTCCGTTCCCTAGCTATTACTGTCAGCAGAATCCAGTACATAATCCAAGAAAATGTCATTTCAACCAACCAACCAGCCATCACTATTCCAAGCCGTATGTGATTGTCTTTTTTTCTGAGTCACAGTCGCTCAGTCTCACTGCTCAGAGAAGACAACACAAGGCTGCTCCCGAAAATGTTGCGGAACTGCGCCCAATGGCTTGTTACCCGGGAGGTCCCGACACCACAAAACAATGACATCCAGCTGACCTTCGCAATCAGATGCCCAGTTGCCATTTTGAGAACTGAGACCTGAGATTGAGATCCGTATCCTAGTTGTTGATCTTGGTCTTTCCCGAGTTCCCTTTGCGCGCGGCCGCCTATTTGCTTGTTTTTGAGCACGAGGCAGTATTACCAATTGTCTCCATGTTGCAAGAGAGGGATCGCTTGGGGAGTGTCGGAAATCCCATTGCTCCTTTGAGACAATGGACGGACAAACTCGGTGACCTCAGTCAGCTCCTCGTGTTCCGAAAAAACCAAGTTCTCCTCGGAATGAGTTGCAACTGGCGGCAAGAAAGGGACGATATAAACGTCCTGTGTCCTTTGCTGTCTCACCCATAAACCATCATCACAAACCTCAAGCGAGTTTTACATCTCAACGTCACTTTTCATACCCTCGATGAACACTCCCAAAGTCAACATACTCTACTCTCCGGGACAAGCGGCGCACCTAAGCCGTGCCCTGATATCAACTTGCCACACCAGGCCTCTCCTGCTCGGTGGTCTTCAAGTGGTCACTTCTTTGCATCCAACACAGGCAAACCTCCCCCCATTACGACCTCGAACCTTCACGACAACAAGCGTTGCCCGACTGAAGGACTTCTTCCCAGCCAAAGAGACCGCGTACATCCGGCAGACACCGCCTGCGTGGCCTCATCATGGATGGACTGAGAAGGAGATGACATCGGTGGTTCCCGAGCACCGAAAACCCGAGACCGTGGGCGACTGGCTCGCATGGAAACTCGTGCGCATCTGTCGGTAAGCACATTCTTCCCCAACCCATTATGTGCAAAACTTGCCTTGCAGCCCGGGGAAGCAGGCACATAATCAGATCATAGTTCTAACGTCCAAGCAGATGGGGCACCGATATAGCGACCGGCATACGTCCAGAACAGCAAGTGGACAAAAACCACCCGACGATCGCCACCAGTGCAGATAAACCTCTGACAGAAGCCCAATGGGTACGTCCGTCCGGTGCAGCTCGCCACTTGGTATCGTCTTTTCACATGCTGACATGTCTTCCCGACCCAACAGCTAGTCCGCTTCATCTTCCTCGAATCCATCGCCGGCGTCCCCGGCATGGTAGCCGGTATGCTCCGACACCTGCACTCTCTCCGACGCCTCAAGAGGGACAACGGCTGGATCGAGACCCTCCTCGAAGAGTCCTACAATGAGCGCATGCACCTGCTCACCTTCATGAAGATGTGCGAACCAGGTTTGCTCATGAAGACGCTCATCCTGGGAGCGCAGGGCGTCTTCTTCAACGCCATGTTCCTCAGCTACCTGATCTCGCCTAAAATCACCCACCGGTTCGTCGGCTACCTCGAGGAAGAAGCCGTGCACACCTACACGCGGTGTATCAACGAGATAGAGGAGGGCCATCTGCCCAAGTGGCGTGATGAACGCTTTCAGATCCCGGAGATGGCGGTTAGGTATTGGCGCATGCCGGAGGGGAAGAGGACGATGAAGGACCTAATTTATTATGTGAGGGCGGACGAGGCGGTGCATAGGGGTGTGAATCATACGCTGAGCAATCTGGATCAGAAGGAGGATCCGAATCCGTTTGTGAGCGAGTATAAGGATGGCGAGGGCGGGAGGAGACCGGTTAACCCAGCCTTGAAGGGGACGGGGTTTGAGAGGGCGGAGGTCATTGGTTGAGCTTGAGTGGAAGGAAGGTCTTTATGGCATGTGAGTGGTGTGGTTGTGATTTGGCCAAGGGTTTATAAGACTGGCGTTTTTGGATCGTCGGTGTTGGAAAGTGTTGGATATCCCACTCTCTTTGCTGTTAACGGCGTTTTGGTAGAAGGTACTGGGTTCGGTTTGTGTAGTTCAGCTCGGCATACATTGGACACTAAGCTCAGCATTGCAATTGCAGAGTCTGCATTAAACATTCGTTGATGTTGGAAGTATGAAACGTTCATGCCTGTCTGCGAGCATCATAGTAGACTTGCGCGACCCAAAGGACGTCGACCAGATTTCCACGTGTGCCTCAAGCATTAGGCCGTTGTCCAGGAATGTGCTTCAGATACTCATCTCGGAGTCTTTGGGTCTCCTAAGAAGCAGATTAGTAGCAACAAACCTGGTATGGCAGGCTCTTCTCTTTTCGGCCCAGGTTTGATCAAGGAGCATTTGCTCAGCCTCTATCCAGTGAATGAATCGTGAAGATGATTTACGGAACTTCCTATGGTCTGTTGACGTTATGGAATGATAGCTCAAAACTTACACTAGAGAAACTATTTTTACGCACATTTAGGCATCCTCAAAAGCAAGCGAAGAACATGAAACGACAGTATTTCGGAGAGCTACATCGGTGTCAGTTGGATCATATACTCGAGCCCGTGATATCAGCGTCTGGTGGTTCGAGGAAGCATTTGTTGTTGAATGAAATTGCAGGGCTGTGGCTGTGCACAAGCCACTGGAGTGCAATCTGTTAGCTGGGTGAACTTTCGGTAACAGATCTTGCCAGAGATCTCATCGAAACCTGATAGCGCCGAGATCCGGACTCACCACGGAACAGAACCGACAAGATGGATACGACTGCAAGGTACCAACAAGAACAGATGAACCGGAATAGGAACATTTCCAGAAACCACCGGTGGCTGAGGCCGAGCACCGCAGTGGACGGACGGCATATGCCCAGATGGACAGATGGATATTGTAAAGCGACCCGCAGCATATCTTGATGGCGTGTTTCAGAAGAGCCGTTGGAGTGAAGTGCCATGGCAACGGCAATCTCAAGTTCACGATGCCGGCCTGCTGCTTGTTCGTGGTACCGACCCGAACAAATACCATAGCACATCTCTTTTGCCCTGGATTATGATATCTGGTTGTCACAGTGCAGTGGCAAGCCTGCCTTGAAGATGAGACGGACCCGATTTCGACGTGTGAGTGGTCCGTTGACGAGCAGATATCTTCACCAAGTTAGAATCTAGAGGGGGTGTGTTGCAATCTCACTCATGACGCTGAGGTTCAACCCTTCACAGGCACGTTGACAATGACAGCGAGATCCAGGCATGCCAGGACAGGCCCCTCCACAGTGCTGTGACACCTTCCAAGCTCTCTGTGCCTGTGAGTGGACGGAATGCGAGCCGGCAGAATGAGTCCAGAAAGACAGGACAGATCATCCATGCCGAAAAATATCAAGATGACAATGTCCTGTGCTTTGAGGGTTCATGCCCAGAGACTCTCACATTCTTTGGGGCAGTCAGTGTTGCAAAGAGATAGAGTTGTAAAAAGCCCAATTTCGGGCATCAATGAATTGACTTTTAAGCTTGTACCTCTTTAGACTCCAACCAGAGCGGCAGCCCCACCGAACCTGGGGTGGGCCTTCTCAACAGCAGCCTTACGGAGCGAACCCGACCAGTCAGAGAACACACCTGCAGCGCAGCGTCCTTGAACCCCAATCACCCCAACTGCCCCTGCCCTGCCCTGCCCTGCCCTGACCGTACGACCCCGCGATTGTGGTTTCGTGCCTGAAGCGGAAGCCGAGAAGGAAACCGCAGCTTGCTTACAGCCTTCCATTCCCGATTTCCACTTCCCCTTCAATCTCGACTCTTCTCGGGTCCAGTCCAAGTCAAGGTTCCTCGTCGGGGCAAACGAGCCTAGCAGCCGAGAGGACGGACCAACAACGACATTCATGCAAACATCATAACATCCACCTCGTCCCCGAACATCTATTCACTCATCATTCGGCTGAACTGGGATCATACTCTATTCGTCCTTCAAACGCAACAAACTTGTGATCCCCTTTCGTCGTCGTCGGATCAAGGGTCCAGTCCACTCCAGTTAGCCATTTAGTCCCGTCCTCCATCCACGCAACCACTCAAACTTCCACCTTCACAATCACAGTCCTTCTTGACAGGGTCACCAGGCACACAGGCGCTTAACACGGCAGCGGTACCTTGCTTATTCTTTCGTCATATCATAGAGTCGTGCCTTGCCTGTCTCGAATCTTCAAGTCCCGAACCGCACCTCTACATAGTGTCGCTTTCGGCTTGAACCCTCCACAGTCGAGCACTTGATCCCAGAAATAAGCTCTGGGTTCCATTTGGTCCTGACCGTTCGACCTTGCACTGCATCTGAAGCTATTAGTCGGTTCGGTTTGCGGTGTCAGTCCCATCACTGACTGGTTGATCTGGTATTATCCTGGTGTCGCAAGCTTGTAAGCACAGCCCCAACGCACCCACGCACGTAGCGCACTGCCACTGTCCCGGAAGGCTGACTCGAGGGAAACTGCCTCGCAACTCGCAGCGCTTCTAAAGACAGAAACACCACAGTCTCTCAATCCCGCCCGCTTGCCGGCCACCACGCGATCCCCATGGACCAACAGTATACCAACGCCCGTGGCCGATCGCCCTCGGCCGCGTCTACCGGCGGAGTACAGGTCCATGATCAACAACAACAGCAGCAGTCTCATATAAGGAACCACTCGCCGTCTCCGGCTCCCTTTCCCAATTCGAACGATGGCGTCAACACCGGTTTGGGACTCGGCCTTATCGATCCCTCTGCCTCGCAGCCTTTCCAGCCTGAATTCTCCTACGGCGGCCCGAATCCGTTCCAGCAGAATTCGCCCTTCTCCCAGCCTGGTCTCGATTTCAACCAAGGTTATACAAACCCACTAGAAAGTCAGGACAACTCGTTCAGTGGCCTGTCGCAAGCTGCCTATTCCCCGAATCTCATGGCGTCGAACTTTGGCAACCAAGACTTCAGTCTTTTCCCCACGACTACTACCGGAGGCCAGTTCAACGGATCGCTCTACATAACCGACAACCAGTCACTCAACAATTCGGACCCAAACATGATGGCCCAAGGCTCTCACAGCCCGGAACCGCCTCATCTACTCAGTCCCGAGATGAACTCTCCCGCCTTCGCCCAGGGCCGTTTCCCCATGACGGCAGGAAGGCATTCGCGCAATGCGTCTTTGGGACCCGAGGCTGCTCTCCTTCCAGGCCAGGACTGGAGCCATATGCCTCAGTTCCAGGGCCACCGTCGCTCAGCCTCGGAGCTTAGTGATGTTTCCTCGGTAGCCCATTCGCCCAACCTTGGCGGATTGGATAGCTTCGACCCGATTGAGAACAGCCACTCCCCTCTCCAAGGGCCGCAGGCCGATGCCCTGTTCAATCAGTTGAACGGAATCAAAAACTTCAGTCTGGATGACCACATCGGCAGGAGTCCGTCACATAGTCCGGCGGTCTCCCCTCGTATCCCTCCCCAGCAATCACCAGACGAGAACGATCCGAACCACCCTAACCATTTTATGCTACACACACCCGCAAACAGTTTCGGCCCGCCAGCGACCTACATGCAGCCGCCGCAACAGGAGGCTTTCCCGCAACTGGCACTGGACGACCCATCTGGCATGCAGGCCCAACAGCCTATGCCAGCTCCTCCAGCGATCAACATCGATTTTGCTCCAGCGCCCGTCAAGAACGGGCTTGATCAGCCCAACAACCTTGACAATAATTCACTAGGCCTACCACGAGGTATATATATATATCCTAGAGATGATGCGATGAAACACGGGAGATTAGCTAATGATTCGGTGCTAGTTCGAGGGCGGATGCGACCACGAGCTGTCACGGACCCTTTCAACAATGGCAGTTATCGGTCTGCTTCTGCTTCGGGAGGCCTTTCGCCGCACTCCGCTGCGGACCTTAGACCGTCAAGCGCGCGCTCACTTTCACCCATGGACCGTTCCGGAGCCGGTTCTATCAACAGCCGAAGACGCCAGTCTACGTCGTCTGTACCCAACAACGTGATAGCACTTCGTCTTGCCGACCCCAACTATAATGGTTCTGGGGAGAATGGGGGTGGCCCGAGAAGGGCTCAGAAGCACCCCGCTACTTTCCAATGCAAAGTATGCCCTAAGCGCTTCACCAGGGCATACAACCTGCGCTCTCACTTGCGTACACACACCGATGAAAGGCCCTTCAAGTGTACAGTCTGCGATAAGGCTTTCGCGCGCCAGCACGATCGCAAGCGTCACGAAGGCTTACACTCGGGCGAGAAGAAGTTCATATGCAAGGGTGAATTACCTTTGGTCGGCCAACAATGGGGCTGCGGCCGTCGATTTGCTCGAGCGGACGCTCTTGGTCGCCATTTCCGGTCGGAAGCAGGGAGAATATGTATCAGACCTCTGCTCGAAGCCGAGAACCGCGAACGCCAACGCCAGTGTGCTGAGGCAATGCAGAACGCAGCCCAAGGCCAGATGCAATACCAGGGCGGTATGATGATGCCGCCTGGTATGGACCCCAATGGCGAGTACCAGATGGACCAGTTTGTGCTCCCACAGGCACTGTTGGCACAGTATCCTGCCCTGGCCCTCTTGCCCGCTGGACCTGCTTCTATAGGCGATGGGGCGGGCTTGGATGAAGACTTGGGAAGCAATTATGAAGCTAGCGACTACGATGATGTCGACGAGGGAGGCTATGTTAGTGGTCCGGGGACAGGGTTCGGGCCCGGAAGCATGCAAGAAGGGTATGGGGAGTTAGGTTATGCTAGTGATTTTGGTGGCCGTTAGAACGTGGTAACATGTTACAGGGTGTGAATAACAGAGGGCGTTGGTTGGCACATTCTTCTGGATGAAATTCAGTTCCTGTTTGAATGAGATCTTTATACGGTGCTGTGCGGTTTTGGCTTTTATTGTCTTATATGCACATTTGTCTTTTTGGATATTATTATTCCCAGCCTCTTTACAATTCCTATTTTACTGTATTAGGTTTATGCTTGGCAACGAGGCTTAGTTGGTAGAGGTTACACGCGCGATTGATCAGCGAACATGGGAGTAACTGTCTGGTGCGGCAAAACCGATGCCACATCCATGAAAACCTACTCGTTGTTGTTCGTATAGAGTTTGTGAATAAACGAGCTACAATACCCATACATACCTTCATCGCATATGTAAATCTCAATAAGCTTTTACCCATGTCCGTCATTAGTTAAATTCGTCATTCGTGCTGATCAATGGAAGCTGAAGACAAGGAAAGTGATAACCCAGCTCTAATCGTCGAGTTTCTTCCCTGGATGTAGTCTGATTCTGATACCTCGCCCTATGTTCATGGTTACGCCGCCATAAATGTCGTCACTGACATTAAAATCCCTCCCCATATCCTTCCCATTCCCATCACCATAACCACCACTGTTCCTCTCACCCTCTCACCCTCTCACCCTCTCACCCTCTCACCCTCTCACCCTCTCACCCTCTCACCCTCTCACCCTCTCACCCTCTCACCCTCTCACCCTCTCACCCTCTCACCACCCTCTCACCCATCAACCCATCAACCCACCTACACACCTCATCTACGCTAACCCTGCTGCTGTATTTCCTGCAACAAAGTCCTCCCCCTCCCCTGTCCCCGTCCCTCTCCCCAAGCCGTCCCAGTCCCCTTACTTGACCTCAACTCCTCCATCCAGCCCGCCACCACTCGGTCCACCACCCTTTGCAAAACTTCCTGGTGGCCCTTTTCGAACTTGGCTTTGACAAAGGGCCGCACAATGGCCGGACACTCGATTGTGGCGATCTCCACTAGTTCATACTCGTAGTTTTCGATAGAGGTGCCGGTTACTTTGTTGATTAACAACTTTTTTCCTCCTTGCCCTCCGGTGGGACTGGAGTTGGGGCGGGAGTTGGATTTATGGTTGGCAATGTCGTCACTTCCTCCCTTCCTAAGTCCAGCCCTAAGTCCCTGTCCCAATCCTTCATTACTTTCCCGTCCTTGTCTTTCCTGGCCATTGTTCTGTGGTGTCTGTGCTTGTGCTTGTGCTTGTGATTGTACTTGTGCTGGTAATTGCGGAGCAGGCTTAGGCCGATACCGATGCCGAACCTCATAACTACTCCTCACCACCACGCCCGCCGCCGCCACCGCTTTACAGCGGACTCCGTACCCGAAACTCTGGAAGGTGCAGGGTACTGAGACTTCTTTGCTTCCCAGCAGGGAACCGCCGCCTAGCCAGTCGGGGAGTGGTAAGAGGGGGACGGAGTCGGTGATGAGGTAGGATTGAGGGTTGAACCCGTCCGGGCCTGGAGGTTGGAAGAATTGGGGGTCATCGGTGAGGGATGGAGGGGTAGGGAGTAGGTGGGTAGAGTCAGAGAAAGCGGGCGAGGGTACAGATGAGGAGGGGAGCGGAAGGGACTGATATGTTTTGAGGTAGGGGTTGGCGGTTATGAGGGGCACGTAGGCGTGCAGGGCCGAGAGGAGGGCTGAGGGCGGGGTGGGTGGAGGGAGGGGGATGCGGGTTATTATTTTGAGGGGGTGGGACTGGGACATGTTGTTGTTTGCGAGGGTGGTTGATGGTGGTGTTAAGGTTTGTTTTGGTGATCGTTTTGGTTGATGGTTGATAGTTGTTGTGGTGATGAGGGAGTGCCAAGTCCGTTGTACGGTACGGGACACAGAGGCCGATGCGGAGACCAGCCGGAACGGAGGTCAACGGGCCGGACGTCGATGGCGGCCGATGGGTTGATGAAAGCTTTCCCTTTACGTCAATTTGATGATCATGTCCCAAAGGCAGAGAGAGGCTGATATCAGGCTGTTGAGCTGTCTTGGCCGGACAGCTGGGGGATGATTTCGGGTCATGGACAGGTAGGTAGAAGTGTCCAAGTGAGTGAAGCCTGATCAACGATGCCGACAAAGCGTGTATCACGAACTGATGGCCACAAATCTGCGACCGTCTCTTAATCTTTCTTGGCAGCCAGTCCGAAGCAGAAGCACAACTCACCAATAACCTAGGCAGCCATCGCGACCCAATTTTAGCGGCTGAAGTGGACGACGTTTTACTTTGACGTACGGATCATTTGAGATGTAGGGTAGGAGGAGCGGGACAACGAGTATGTAGTAGTATACAGCCCCTATATTGTCCAACAGGTGGTAGCTGGATAGCCTCAAATCGTGTCTTGATTTGCTATTTTCGTACGGAGTTGGAGTCAGCTGTTGTCGCTGCGCCATCATCGCATCATTGGTGATTTGATGCTGTGTGGTTCACGCTGATGCAGAGTTGTCAAGTAGGGGTGTGGAGCATCTAACAATTAGATATAGTTGAATGCTTGATAATGTGTTAGTGCTCTATCTTAAACTTGGGTGGGCTATAACTCTAATTAGGACCTGGAGTCGGCCGGCAAGACGTCCGATGTCTTGGTTTGTTGTTGGACCCAGAGGGTGAACGATGTTCGGGGTCCAAGCTCTGGGTAGCATACGGGCCGTGCCGAGGTTCCTGAGTGTTCATGACGGCATCCATACTTCATGGTGTTTGTTGGTTGACAACGAGAAGAAACATGTTTGGTTGGAGGATTGACCGTTCCTGCCGTCCACGAAAAGCGAACAGCGAGGTCGGACCGCAACATGAAATCTGTTTGCGAAACGGCAAGAGCAACTGAAGTTGTCCACTTGCTTTTGGGGAACGAGCTTCACAACGATAAAGCCTTATTTGGTTTGCCCTCTTGCCGCCCGTAGTCTTCCACTTTGCCGCTTGGAATCTTCTTTGTCTCATCAACCCTATGACAACCTTCTTAGACATCTCAAGTCCTTTACGCTGCGCACAAGCAACACCATCACCTCTCCGACACCCACGTTTCATGGCCTTTAATCCAGAATTGCAACTTCACAATGTCCCAGACACAAGTCTTTGCCTCATCGGGTTGGTGGACCAACTGCAGGCCAAAAGAAGCGTCCATCTGACGCTCGAATCCTGAACAAGGACGGAAAAGTTTTGGCGGTGAGCCCAATGATCCAATCCCGTTGAACTCACTGAAGCTTCAGGCCTTCTTTATGCAGTGGACCGCTGTCGACAACAAGGCCGAGACAGGAGCAAGGGACATGGAAGTATCTTCCCCGCATGCCATGAACCCCAAAGTCCCTCGATCCCTCCTCGCTATCCACCACTCATGACGCAGACTTGTTGACAGCTTCAGGTTCCCGTTGAAACATGCCGTCGAAATTGCGCCGAAGAGGGTTTGTCGGAAACATGCCAGCTCATCCGAGCAAACAGAGAGACGAAGGACTCTTGAGAAAAGAGACCACAGAATGATATTCGCAATTCGGCTCGTCCTCATCGTTCCTCCGCTCCAGGGCCACAGCTAGGGCCGTTATCAAAATGGAGCCCGCCGCAAGATGTCGCGCAGCGTCTTGATGCAGCCCAATAGCCGTCAGGTCTGGCGTGACTGGTTCAACAGACCCTCTCTTGTCCCTCGCAAACACCACTCGCTGTTGCTGCTCGGCCATGTGCAGTAGTTGGGTATGGGTAGGCGCTGTCACTGCCGCATGGCTCGCATGATGCGTGCTGCAAACTGCAAGCTGCGCAGGTCAATTTCGACATACTCCAATTGAATCTCTGTCGTGGAAGAAAAGCACAAGAGTCGTCAATTCAAACTCTTATTCCACGGCGAAAAGCGAGGCTTCTTATATCGTCTCTTCTGGGATCATGACGCCATCTCTAGCACACATGGCTGGTGTCAAAATGACGGGCAGGTCTGGGGTGTTCCCAAAGGTAGACCCACCAGCACTAACAATGGCCCTAAAAGTTAGCGGCTCCAGCCATCAACAGATGGAAGATGTTGGGGAGCCGCCCACGGCGCGATAGGCGCTCAGCGATGGAGGGAGGATGAGGGGGGTCGTTGAGTCAATGCCTTCTTTCCACCTCCTCAAAGCTAATTTCTCACTTAGACCAAAGCCCATTGGCTATCCGACTTGACTCGTCAATGCTCACCATGACAATGGTGTGCAACAGCAGGTCAGCAGGTAGCAAGAGGCTGCCGCGACGGCCTCGGCTGCATCAAGTAGCGTCCAACAACCGGGCGAGATGCAGGTAGGGTCCGATTCAGTGGGCGACTGGTCTGCCTGGCAGTTTGTCGATGCGGAACATTTTGACGGCCTGGGTGGGGAAACCACAAGCCTATCTTTTCTTCGCCAACTTCAAAGGTAGAATGACATATCAAATCTTTGAGGGAAAGCTCGGCAAGAAATTGAGGAAATGGGCAAGTTGAAACGGTGGGCTGCCATCAGCCTGGATCAACTGGATCATCCCGCCCTTCGACTTGACTGGAACCAGAAGCACCCCTCCAGATACAACAGCCAATAATGCTTCTCCCCAGCCATCCAACAAACAGCCGGATACAGCATTTTCACCTGGTGAAACAGGAAAGCATTGATGCCATGATGGTGTCAACAGGGGTAAACCACTCCTCCAGACTGACAGTGCTAGACAGAGCCTCTGCTGGCCCACCTTGCTGCCAACTTCGGTGACTCGGCCGCGCTTGTCAACCTGCCTTCTCACTAAAGCTGAGCCGGGGAAAGGTGTCAATTGGAGCTGGCATGGATCCGTTTGTGTATCCCCGCAGACTGTAGCTTCGAGGCCGAAAAGAGTTGTCTTCTCTTGCCACTTCAACGGTGTGTTCAGAAGCCGGAGAGCGACACAGAAAGGAATCAAGGCTGATGCCAACGGTACTATCATCAACAACACTACATTCGTATATCGTCGCGTCCTTCACCGCGACTGTGCTACCTCTGCGCCTTACAGGAGCATATGGTACCTCAGTGTACTTGATCTCCCGCATGTCTACTTGACGGTCTTGTCTTGCCGACTGTCGGCCTCTGTTTGGCGATCGCCCCTCAACCATCAAGCTGTTCAGCACGGTTTCTTTGCCTCCCTTGACTTCCAGCTGCGCCAGTGTAGGAGGCAATCCGAGAATAAGATTAACTGCGGTGTGGTCGCACAGCACAACCTGAAAGACGCATCTTTCCTTGTCCAACCCGTCTTCTATCCACGATCCGAGCGGACCATTGGCTCATCTTGCAACGCCAATTACAGCCAGGCGACGAATCTCATTCCAGTAAGGAAAAGAAAAAAGTTTGCAAGTCAAAGGTGAAGTTCTGGGTACAGAGGCTGAACGAGAGAACCGGAATCCCAAGAAACTGATATCCATCCATCAGAGTACTATACCAGGTTCTGCTTGACTGGTTGTTTGTTGCTTCGAACTACTTGGAAAACGAACAGACGGCAATTTTTCTCTCCGGAGAGTAGCCTCTTTACGTGCCTTCTTCGAACCGAACCTCACGACTCTCACCGTAACTATCCACGATTTCTACTCGACATTGTCCTCCGCGCACCGATCGAAACGCCTCATGAATCACTAGTTTTCTCGACGATATAGATCAGCGGGCCCAACTGCCGATATGGCCACCGCTCAAGTTTCGGCATTCCGCAAGAGCTGGGCAATATGCAACACATATGAGTCGGGTACGGGGGCTTGTACGGCGAGGCCAACATGGCGCCATCGGTGGAATAAAGAATTGGAAGAGACTGTGAGGTGTGACGTGATAAAGTCGAGGTTGAAGATAGTTGCACAACGCTGGGTAGAGTTGCGTGGTCCAAGAACAGTGAGTTTATATGCCTTCAACTTTCGTCCCAACCTTGGTTGTTCTCGTCTTTTACCTTTGTGGAACTTCCCCAGGGGATCGCCTCTAAAACACTGGCGTGCTTTAAGGTGGCAAGCGGAGAATAGAGGCCTAGGGTGCTCCAAAACTCCACTGGGCACCTCCGCCCGCACGTTGCGTAGTGCTGCGCCGTCCACACCTTGCGGGGATGCTTGACCCATGTCGGCCCGCTCGATCTGGAAAGTCACCAGATCGTCTGGTCATTAGCTCGTCCGAACTCTAGTTTATATATGCTAACCGGGCGCGTCACAGCGAGCTGTAACGTCTCCCTCACGTTCCTATCCAGTCACAACGTTCGACGGAATGTCAAGACGGTCCCGCCACCCATCAGCATTGTATGCCCCACAGGAAGAGGACTCGAAATGGTCTTCTTATACTCCCCGCGACCCGACTACCACTGCTCAGCGGGCGCAAACGTCACAGCCCTCCCGGAGCAGCCTCCCCAGACCTGCCTCTAGCAGTATTCCCCGACCGGCTGCGACAATATCTCGACCCGATCCGAAGCGGCGTGATAAAGACGATGGTTCATATCCCGACTCGAGCCCGTGGCCTTGGCTTGACCCCGATGAGGATGACAACTTTCGACAGGTTGGAAAGAAGAGTAAACAGAAAAAGAAGGTCGGAGGAGGAGGTGGTGGTGGCGGTGCACAGCAGCCTAAGCAGACAAATAACGATGGTGGCGAAGGTTCGCAAAAGGAAGGCGCCGATGGTGGCGACGACGGCAAATCCAACGGCGGCGATGCCAGCAACGGTGCTGGAGGAGGTCCAGGCAAGTCCGGCAATGACGGAGACAAAGGCGACGGAGACAAAAAGGACGACAAGTCCAAGAAAGAAACCGCCGACGATGAGGACAAGAAGAAGGACGACGAAGAGAAGAAGACAGAAAATGCAAATAAATCGCCGCTCGACGATGACTGGAATCAAGCAACCAGCAAGATAAGGCAAAAAGCAAAGCGAGGCGATGTTATTGGTTCTGTCACCGAAGATAAGCCTACCCCGCGGTCATTGGATGACAAGGCGAAGAAGAGTCATGGCAACTCGGACAAATCCAATGGCCTCGATGAGGTCAAACTCGACATTGCAACCTCAATAAACGCCAATCGCGTCTCTACAGACAACGCGTCCATCGACAACCGGTCTTCAGGAAACAGCAGGACTGAAGAGAACAAATCTTCCGGAGAGCGGACATCTTCAGATAGCAAACCTGCTGGATTTCCCTGGAGCGCACTTTGGGGCGGCGGTCTCAAATGGGGAGCAAGCGCCCACAAGGAACAGCCAAAGCCGCAGGTGAAGCATGAAGACGAGCTCGAAAGCAACCCGTGGACAAAGTCCAAGAACACCAAAACCTTCCCAGGCTCTTTTGATGACGCTGAAGAGACAAGAAACGAACCTGCTGTAGCTGAGCCAAAGTCGGAGAAAAAATCGGATGAAAGAGGTCAAGGCCGGGATGAGAAAGCGCTTCGTCAGAAAGACTCTAAGGACGACAAGGACAAGCTCAACGGTATGAACGGGAAATACTCAGCAAACGAGAAGAAAAAAGACAACGACGATGAGAAGTACCGAGTCGACAGCATGTATGCCAAGGGGGTAAAGAAGGATGAGCGCAATGATGATCACGATGACGGCTTCGTTGTTTCCACGAAGAAGACCAAAAACTCAAAGAACAACACTAGCGCATGGGATGTGGAACCAGATGCAGGTCAAGAGCCAGTGGTGGAACCGAAAACAGAGCCAACGCCGGAGCTAACAAAAACCAATGAGCTCGAGCCCGAGGATGACTTCTTTGAAAGCTTTCCTGCTGTGAAGGCCAAGAAGAATGAGAAAACCTCGACCCGGCCGGGACAATCCTCAAGGCTCGGACCATTCGGCACATCCACGCTCAAGAAAGCGAATCCAGATCCCTGGGAAGTCTTCGGTGCCAAGAAGAACAAGGCGAAGGTCGGCGCCTCCGAAGAGCCTATGGTTAGGACACGGAAGGCCGATCCGGAACTGTTACCGGCAAAACGATCATCTCCCATTCCCGCACCCGAACCTGAGATTGAGCCAGAAGAGGATGAAAAGCTGGAGCCAATTTCGGCCTACAGGCCGCCAACGAAAAAGCCTTGGTGGGAAGAGCCTCCAGCTCCACCGAGCCCCGTGAAAAACAAAAAGAAGAAAGGTAAGTACGATATTGCTGACGAGCCTTCCAGGGAGCCAGATCCGGAACCGGAGCCTATAGAAGAGTCCAAATTTGAAGCCGACAAGCCAGTGGAGGAAGACGATTTCTGGAACAACCACCAACCAACGGCCAGGAAGGACAGGAAGAAGAGCAAGAGAGCTGGACTTTCAGAAGAACCGGTACCGCCGCCACCACCGCCGCCGCCTCCTCATCCGGTAGAACCAGCCGAGACTTTTCCGTGGGATGATGTTCCAATCAAGAAGACCAAAAAGGGAAGAAGGGGACAGACAGAGCCTGAACCACCACCGCCACCTCCAGTCGAATTTGAACCGGTAGTTGAACCGGAACCGGAGCCCGAGCCAGTTTCTGGTCCGCCCCCATTCCCCGAATCAGATGAGGAGGATGAGGACCCCGGCGGCTGGCTTTCCTCTTTTCTTCACAAGCCGGATAAGAAGAAGAGTAGGCAAACATCTCCCATGCCTCCACCTCCTGAAGAGCCAGAACCGGAGCCTGAGCCGGCCCAACGAGAACTAGAACCAGAGCCGGAACCGGAGAAGGAAGAAGACGACCCTTGGGACTATCCCATCTCGAAGAAGGACAAGAGAAAGAAGAAGGGAAAGACCAAGGAGCCCGAACCATCACCGCCACCACCACCACCACCACCACCACCACCGCCGCCGCCTCCTGAGCCTCCAAAGAGATCGAAATCATCAAAGTATGACAAGGAGGATGAACACGACTTCTGGAGTGCTTCAACATCGAAGAAGAGCAAGAGGGACAAGAAGGGGTATACCGAACGAGGGCCATCTCCTGAGCCAGTGGAGGAGGTCATCTCCGAGCTAGAGGACCCAGAGCCAGAGTTTGATGTTGAACCTGAGCCGGAAGCACGACCTGAACCTGCTGCTGTGTCGGATCGCGAAGACAAACTATCAGAGGATGGATGGGACTACTCCAAGAGAGACAAGGACAAGAAGAAGAAGAAAGGTACTGAACCAGAAGTCAAGTCAAAAAAGGAGTCCAGATCAAGTCGAAGACCTGAGCCAGAACCCGAGCCCGAATCAAAGCGAAAGAAGGCGAGAGACAGCATTTGGAGCTTGCCCACTGACCCAAAGAAGGATAAAAAGAAGAGAAGAGGCGATTTAGATGAAGACAGCAAGCCGCTGCCTTCACCTGCGCCAGACCCGCCTGATGTCTGGGATGACGACTATCAGGACAAGAAGAAGAAAAGCGCCATCTCGGATGAATGGGCAAATTACTCGAGCAAGGATAGGAAGAAGGGCAAAAACGCCATGGATGTCCTGAAGGGGCTAAACAAATCGGGCGATCCACTAGCTGACTCAGCTCGGCAATCACCGCCAAGCCCTCCTCACCGTACCGGTGGCTTCTTCGGATCTTGGGAAACCGACAGTGATCGTGGCGACAACCATAAACACAGAAAGCAGTCCAAGGACAGTTCACATCAGCCATACAGCATCGAGGAGCCTACTTTAGACGACGTTTGGGGCGCTACCATGCCTGGCAAGCGCAAGAAGAAGGCTAATGGCGGCACCAACAACGCACCGGTGGAGATTGTGGAGGACCTTACCCCGGATCCCGTCCAGCCGGACTCTGTGGAGGAAACCAGGGACGACAGCCACAACAACGAAGACAGCAAACCGGAAAGCAATAGCTATGGCAGCAGTTTTTGGGGATGGGGAGGCTTCGCCAAGAGCAGCAGCAAATCATCCAACAAGGAGTCATCGCTTCATGACGAGCCAGCACCACCTCCGCCGCCACCGCCAGCGCCAACTCCTCCATTAGACGAACCAGAGCTCGACATCTGGGCCGATGACGATGACGAACCCCAGCCTGTTGCAAAATCTGACAAGGATGACAAGAAAAAGTCCAAGGACAAGAAGTCTAAGGAGAAGGAGCCCAAACTTAGCGAGAAGGAGCTGAAGAAGCTAGAGAAGGAAAAGAAGAAGGCCGAGAAAGAAGAAGCAAGGCGCAGACTCAAGGAAGCCAAGGAGTTGGAGGAAGAACTGAAGCGCAATGCTAGGGAAGCAAAAGAGTTGGACGAAGCCTTGAGGCGGAAGGCTGAAAGGGAGAGGGAGTTGGAGGAGCAAGCTGAGCGTGAGGCTGAAGAGCAAGCAGCCCGTGAGGAAGAGGAGCGAAGATTGCAAGAGGAAGAAGAACAGAGGCAACGAGAAGAAGAAGAGCGTCGACTTCAAGAGGAGGAGGAATGTCAGCAACGGGAGGCTGAAGAGCAAGCTCGGATCGCTCAAGAAGAGGCTCGCATTGCTGTCGAGGAGCAAGCTCGCAAGGAGGAGGAAAAGAAGGCCGCAAAAGAGAAGGAAAAGCTCGATGAGGAAGCAGCAGAGCTTGAAACACTCAGACTCAAGAAGGAGAAGACGCCTCGGAGATTCATGATGAGAGAGCAGCGCCGGCTTGACGTTCTCGCTGCTAAATTCGAGGAGATAGCGCGCAAAAAGCAAGAGGAGGAAGAGGAGCGACAGCGTGCAGAAGAAGAAGCTGCCCGTATCGCCGAAGACGAGGCTCGCATTGCTGCTGAGGAACAAGCCCGGAAGGACGAAGAAGAGAGGATTGCCAGAGAAATTGCCGAACTTGAAGAGGAGGAGGCTGAGTTTCAGGCACTCCGGTTCAAGAAGGCAAACTCACCGAGAAGGTTCACAACAAAGGACCAGCAGAGGCTTCAGCAGATCATCAAGCAACGCAGAGAGAGGAAGCGCCTGAAGCAAGAGGAAGAGGATCGCAAGCAGAGAGAAGAGGAAGAGGAGAGACAACGGCAGGCTGATGAAGAAGCCCGGCTTGCTGCCGAAGAACAGGCGCGGATAGACGAGGAGGCCAGGCTTGCCGAAGAAGCGAGAATTGCAGAAGAGGAAGCGAGGAGAGCGGAGGAGGAAGCGAGGATTGCGAAGGAAGAAGCACAACTGACGAAGGATGAGGCTGAACTTGCAATTCTCACCGAGAAAAAAGCAAAAACACCTCGCCGGTTTACACTCATGGACGGACGGAAGCTCGATCTACTTACCAAGGGTGTTAACAAGCTACGGGAGAAGAAGGCTGCTCGGGATGCTGCAAAGAAGGCTGCGGAGGAGGCTGCAGAAGAGGCTTCGCGAGAGGCTGCAGACCAGCCCGGAGACGAATGGCAAGACGCGGATGAAGGTCAAGGTCAAGACAACGACGAGGACCCCGAGGCAACTGCTCTGAGGGAAGCAACAGAGAGGGCAATCCGCCAAGCCGAGGAGGAGGCCGAAGCCAAACAGGCAAGGAAAGCGAGCAGAAGCAAGGGCAAATCGAAGGCTGATCCACTCGACGACATGCAGCTCACTCCCG
Source organism: Sordaria macrospora (assembly GCF_033870435.1). Taxonomy (NCBI): domain Eukaryota; kingdom Fungi; phylum Ascomycota; class Sordariomycetes; order Sordariales; family Sordariaceae; genus Sordaria; species Sordaria macrospora. Next base: position 4,652,518 of record NC_089373.1, on the reverse strand, counting down.
AGCAGGTGGACGAACTGCTCGGAGACTCGTCGAAACGGGACAAGAGTGTTGACAGCCAACCTAAGGAGGAGGAGAAGCCTGATAACAACCACAGCAATGCCGCGCCTGGCGGGTTCAGTCTCTGGGGAGCTGCCAAAAGAGGCATATTTGGTTTTGGAGGAGGTAGCGGATGGGAAGACCACGATCAGCCTGCTCCGGAACCTGAGCCCTCAGCCCAAGATGAAGATGATAAGGCAGCTGAGTCAGCCAGAATGGCAGAGGCAGCCATGGCGGCTGGTGGTGTGATTGGAGGCGTTCCTCCTGGGCTATGGGATGCAACCCCCAAGGCCGTCTCACCGTCGCCTGAACCAACTGCTGAGGAGCCAGTGACCTACCCCGCCAAGCCCACCAAGTCCAAGAAGGCTGCGGGGAGCAAGAGCAAGAGCAAGATTGCCGACCGCCTGCGCGTCTTCGAGTCACTTGACGCCGGAGCCGACACACCTGCTGATGCTGATGGTGGCCCACCACCACCACCAGCCGCACCGTCGACACCACCACCACACTTTGGTCGTCCCCTTCCCCCGCCCGCGCCATATATGGTGCGCTCGCCACCATCACCTGCCATCTCACCCGTTGTCGCAGTTGCCGTCTCTCCGCCAGCGCAAAGGGAGGAAAGGCGAAAACCATCAAGGAAGAGCCGGGACAAGGACAGGGGCTATACACGCGACGGCGACAATAACGACTATTACTTATCGGTCCCTCCACCACCGTCGCCGCCTGTTGCGCCGTCGGGCGCACCACCTGGGGGCTTCCCCGGCGGATTTCCAATCGACGACGATTACCGACCCAGTCGCGACATGCATGGTGATCACCATGATAATCACATCGACGACCACGAAAACCATCGAGAACGTGAGCTTATCGATTCTGCAGCCGAACGAGCAGCCGAACGAAGAGCGAAGAGACGATCCAAACGGATTTCACCTGAAGCCCCAGGTGTCGAGTTTGACTTGCCGCCTGCGCCGCCCTCACCCCCACCTATCGCGCCCGATGCGCCAATTGACGACGAAATGGCAGAGTCAAAGTCGCCTCGAAAGGAAAGGCCCAAGATAAACCGCCAAGGTACAGCATGGGGTATGGATGGGAAGAAGATCTCATCGAGGCCCAAGGTCGTTGAACGAGAGCCTGGCGCAAAGCCGAAAAAGACTGCACACATCGAGGAGCCCGAGAAGCCACTACGGTCCAGAGACAAGGAAGCGCCAGCGGCGACGGCGCCAGCTCCGATGCAAGCGCGCTTCGCTAGCGTGTTCACCAGTACCCCACCATTGTCGCGATCAATGTCCCAGCGCGAGAAACGCCTCGGTCCCAACGGCAAGCCCATCGCACGCAGATATTCGGATAGCACGAATGCGGTCGCCAACCCTCCTGCTCCTCCTCCTGTTCCGCCAGAGGATATCTCATCAAAGGCGGCCAAGGTCTTGGGTGTCGGTGCCCGCGGTCTCGGAGTTGGCCTCGGCCTTGCGAATGGAATCCTCTCCAATGGATTTGGCCGAGGAGCTCCTGCTGCGCCTGCGCGCAACAAGCAGGGTAAGTTCTTGTGTTGCCGTTTGTTGTGAGACAAAGATGTTGGCTAACTCGTTTGTGCGACGATGCAGACGTGAACGATGACACGCCCGTGTCAGGTGCTATCGATCCTGATTTCAGCCCGACCAAGTCGGAACGTCGTAGGGCAAAGGTATGTGATAGCCTACTGTTTGTTCCGTCGCAACCAAATAAGTCGGACGCTAACAACAAGTCGCAACAGCAATACATGTCCGAAGACGACCACGTCATGTTCGAGATGCCCGATGCTACAGCCCCCGCTCGTCCCCCGGTTCGCCGCGTTAGCACCAGCAACGCCGCCAACAAGAAGTCGGGCTTTAGTCTCTTTGGTGTCTTTGGATCGAAGCAACAACAGCAAGAATCGCCGCCGCGCCCCGAACCTCCCCGTCGAAGCCGAACAGTTCCTACATATGCCACTACCGATGACGAAGGTGGCCGACAGCCCGCAGCTGCATTCGTCCCCGAGACCGACGCCGATCGCGAAGCCCGCAGAGCCGCCCGTCGCGCACGCCGCGCAGAGAAAGAGGCAGCCGAGAGAGGCGCCGCCGTACAATCTGCCGAAGAGGCTCGTCGCCAAAAGGATGAAGCCCGTCGCGAACGTCGCAGACAGCAGGAGCAAGAGGAAGAGGCTCGGAGGCTAGAAGAGAAGGAAGCCCGTCGTGCTGAAAGGCGGGCCCGTAAGGCTAAAGAGGAAGAGGACCGTCGTGCTAGAGAAGAGGAGGAACGCCGAGCTGAAGATCAAAGAGAGGCTGAGCGCGTCGAGCGGAGGAGGATACGAACCGAACGAGCTGCTGCCGAGGCCGAAGCCGGACAACGTGACGTCAATGGTGCTAGACAAGATGACCGACGCCGGAGCAATCGGCGCATGCCTCCCGAGTCCGATCGTGAACACGACCGCGGCCCCGAAGAAGACGAGGAGCGGCGAAGGAGGAGAGAGGCCCGTCGTGCCGCCAAAGCCGCCCAGCTTGCTGCTGAAGCTGCCGCTGATGAGATGGACAGGGCCAGAAGGGAGCGAAGACCCAGGGAGAAGAGTACCACCCGACCCGACCCGAGAGATGCACCGCCGCCGGACGAATACGTCTATCCAGCCTCAAGGCAGCAATCCAAGGCTCGAAAGCAGGGACAAGGACAACATGATGGATGGCCACACTCGGGAACCACGTCGTGGGTTAAGGACCATGCCGATGCTCCTGCTCCTCCATCGCCTCCCGGACCTCCGGGTGCCTTTGTCGACGACCATACCAATGGACATGCCAAAGGTGGCCCACCACCACCGCCACCTCCCCGTATGATGCCTCACGAGCTAGACGAAGAAGAGGCTGCTCGACACGCAAGGCGAGAGAGGAGAGCTCGCAGAGAGCAAAAGTACCACGCTGCTCAAGCGGCCGCTGAAGAAGCCGAGCGCGAGCGAGAGCGGGATAGAGAGAGGGAAGGTGCGTATGCTAGTGCGCACGATGACGAGAGGAGACGAAGAAGGAGGAGGAGAGGTGATGAAGAACGACCTGAGCGTGCCGAGCGCGAGCGAGAGCGTGACCATCCTCGCGAGCGAGACCACAGAGATCGCGACCCTAGAGAGCGTCCCGAGCGTAGTCAACGCGACCGAGACCAACGCGAGTACTACAGCGCCCGCGACGACCGAGAACAGCTTCCCCGACCTCGGGATCGCAAGCGCGGTGGGGAACGGGCGGCGGCGACCGATTACGATGATCGTGAGCCCCGTGATCCTCGCGAATACCACGACTCGCGTGCGGAGAGGGGAGATAGAGGAGACCGCGGCCCCGGGGACCGGACTGGATCCGGCTCCGGTAGTGATGGGAGGGAGCAGAACAGGAAGAGCGGCGGTGCTGGGTTTGGGGACCAAACCACGCCGAGGAGTAGCTGGTGGAAGAAGATTGCTAGGTTTGGCTAGTTGATCTTGCTTTCGTCTCCTTTTTTTTTCTCTCTCTCTCTCAATTTGCTTGTTGCTTGTTGTAACGGATTTTGGTTTGGCTGGAGTTCCATGTTTGGAGTTATTGCTGTACGACTGACTTGATGGCTTGATGACTTGGGGGCAACACCACCACGATATATGGATGGGATATGATTGTGGGATTTAGGTCTAGGGGGGGCGTGGAGTTTAACGGATTTTTGTCTATTATGTGGTCGGTTTGGAAGGAAAGGAAGGACCTGGTGTCTGTCCGTCCCCACCCCCGTCCGTTCGCTTGTTACATTTATTGTCCTTGAGAGTGTCATGATATATACGATACAGATGAAGAAGAGAAGAGGTAATGATGATGCTGTTCAACAACGCACGTACAACTTACTACTACGGATACAAGGTGGATGTTGAAGATGGATGTTGAAGATGGAGCTACTAATATACGACAACTGTTTACACTGTATGTATGAGGCTGTCACCATATACTAAGTTTTTACCTCGTTTTACTATCTGTAATGCGATAGTTGCTGCGCCGGTGGGTTGGTACTGGGTGGTTTCTGGTCTTTCTTCGAGGACTTGTGCTTAGGTTTTGATTTCGGCCAAGACCAGAAAAGTATGCATCCGAATCTGCTGTCTGCTTTAAATACCACCGGCAGACGGGAGACAAAGAAGGTTGGAGACTGAAGAAAGGGTAGCAAGCTTTTACAAACTAGGGGAATCAGTGTACGCTGGCGTCGTTGGTGAGTTCGGACCGGAGTGAGCGGTGAACTCGGGAAGATATTCACGGGCCGCAATTACGACAAGGGGGAATTTGAACCATGTGGAGTTTTCCCAATTGATCCAAGGCAGAAATCGACGACGGTTCACAGAAGTCTAGGAACCGCAACATTCCTGACTCTTTAGAATATCCTATGCAGTTCTTCTCAAAACCGACATGAAGACTCGTCGATGGCCATGCCGTTCGTTGCCATTCCATTCCCGCAGCAGCGACAGAGCTGCCTCCTCCTCCTCCTCCTCCTCCTCCTCCTCCTCCTCCTCCTCCTCCTCCTCCTTCTCCTCCTCCTTCTCCTCCTCCTTCTCCTCCTCCTTCTCCTCCTCCTTCCTCTTGTCTGGCTTCTCTTCCATTTTCCCCCGCTCAAATATTTGGAATGAATATTGAAGCAAATCCCAAAGGGGTTAAACTCCGCTCCGAAAAGAAAACATCCGGGGGCTGAGAATGAGATACATATCGGCCATGCCATTCGATTCAGCTTACCACCTCAGTGCATGCCTCGAAATCCATAGGCCTCCGAATCCATCAAGTCCATTCAGATTGTTCCCCAGCACGCCAACACTAGCCAATAGGGGGTCTCGGCTTACACCAAGTGCCCTTAGCTCACCTGAACTGTCACTGAAAAAGATCCACGGATCGACATAGCCAAGAGCGGGACTACAGGGGGTACAGGGTCTTGGAGGACTAAAGGGGACCCTCAGTTCAGCTCAGCTCGGACGGAGCTCATGCAGAGAAAAGATCAAAAAAGTCTCTTGCTTTCTAGTGATCGTCTGATCCTCGTGGTCAGCAAATTCTTGGACTGAGGGAGAGAAGAGAACTCCTTTGGTTCTGAGAAATGTGCGTTTTGGTGCCAGCGGGGGAATACCTCTAGGTATCTGGGTTTGACAACTCGGGTAAGAAGGAGAAGCCAAGCACAAGGAAGGGTCTCACAACAGCACCAAGCATGAGACACGAAGCATGGAGCACAAAAAAGGGTAGTGTCAGGTAAAAGTAAGGTAAGCATGTCTCAAAACCATTGGCGGCTCTCGTTCTTTGTACGACCTACAAAATACTTTGTCGACTCGAGTCGAATGTCCACTCTTCCTGAATCGTTCCATCCAATGCGGGACCGGGCCGAGTACAGCACAGCTTGAGATGGATCTTACACCAGCCAGCCATTCTTTAGCCAGGTAGGTACACTACAGGGAGCAGCAGGCAGTGTGTGATGTGACCGGGGAAATGGATCTAAGTGGACTGGTCATGGGTTCTTCAGGTACACAAGAGAAAAAAAGAAGAAAAAAAACAACGCGGTGTGGAATCCTCCAAGTCGGCAGCTCCGCCAATATTCCACCACGGGACATGTCCGGGAAGGGGTGTTAGAAACTACCATAGAGAATCTCAGATCAGATCCGGCATGGATCTAGCTAGGTATGGATACTCCCTAGTGTAGCCGGCTCCACGGATCTTAGGTACACGAAGAGATCCCCGAACCCGAACCGGGGATACATGTACAGACCAGACGGAGTGAGACAGTACTGTACGGAGTTTCCTGTTGATCACACACAGATTCAAAAATCACGGATCACAGACGGCTAGTAACCTTGCCTGGGTACCTACTCTCTCGGTGTCGTGGGTATTGGGTATATATCTCACCAGACGTCCTCCCTTTTCTTTCGGTCCTCCTTTTGTTGTTTCCTCTCTAGCCCACTCGACTCACCATCTTCACCCCCTCCCTTCCAGGCCAGGCCAACCCTCGAGAGGAACCGGGACGAACTTCATATTTACCTATTCTCACATTAATACCTAATAATACCCAACTATAATTCCAAACGACAAAACAGTCAAAATGAAGTTCACCCTTCTCTCCACCGCCCTTACCGTCCTCAGTGGCACCGCCGTCGCCCTTCCCACCGCCAGCAGCAGTCCCTCCTCCTCCTCCGAGAAACTCGAAGACCGCTCCTACGTCAACGCCACCTCCTCCTCCTCCTGCCCTCACCACCCCTTGTCCCCCTCCTACTGCGCCGGCACCGCCCGAAACTGGACTCTCGCAACGACCTACATCTGCGGCGACTCGCGCCTGGGGCCCGTCATCCTCCCCCAGTTCTTTTTGCCATTGGACCCGATCCTGGACATCTACGACCGCTTTGGCGGCTTGTGCCCGGGCCAGTTTCTCGAGAAGTGGTTCAACCGGACCGGTGGCGGGTGGTGGGATTACCCTCCCCAGAATGGTTTCAGCGTGGATGATGCAGGAGAAATCATCGCGGCCAACTTGACGCTGCAGACGGGGACCTTTTTGGACAGGTTCGGAAGCGAATATGGGGCCTTTTTGGCCCCCGCCGCGGCGCCGTATTTGCAGAGGAGTTTGCCGCCTAGTAATTTGAATGGGGATGCCAAGTAAGTTTCTTCTTGTCTTTTCACTTGGGTAGGTAATGATGAAGGGGAGACAAGGTGCTAATGACAAAAAATAATAATTTAGGTTTCCATACAACTACCACGTCTACAGCGTCATCAAGCCCTTCAAGGTCCTTGCTGGACCCATCGCCCCTTGGTTCGGCCAGCCTGGCCAGGGCGTGCAGTACCAGACTTATGTGAACGTCGCGACGCTTATTGCTGATGGGTATCTGAAGGCTGAGGATCCCCAGGCTTTGGTTCCTAAGCCCTTCTAAGTGAGGTGGTGAAGGTGGTGAAAACGATGGAAGGGGGATTCGTGCGAGATGGCGGCTTTGGAATGTCCTTGTTTGGACATGGTTCACGCTTTGTAATGGATAATGTCTGGTCTGGCTGTATATACCCAGGGGTGAAGCAGAAAAGGGGGATCGTAGAGAATATTGATCTGGTTTGGATATCCATCGCTGTGTATGATGGTGGCTAAAAGAGTGATCAGTGTGTGAATATCTCGGGCATTGTAGGGCTTCTTTTCGACGTAGGACAATGAAATCAGCGCAACGCAAAATGAAGAAAATGGTAAGAATGTTCAGTTCACCCTTCCAAGCCACCGATCGCGGAGGCGAGGATTGAGAATCAGAGAATGGCATGACTACCAACATAGACACAGCTCAAGCCAAGGATGATCACTGTCCAGTCCTCGTCGACTCCCATTCAGCCTCAAGTTCAGGAGGGGGCAGTTTACGGAATGAGGATACGGCCGTTTGATAACACCACCCCGTTTCTCCACTAGATCGTGAATGGATATGGAAAGCCGGCGACAAGCCGCTCCAAATGTCAAGCAAGAACCTCAGAGGTAGTCAGCTTTGACTGACAAACTGGTATCTGAGTCGAGTTTAAATCAAGTCATGGCGGGATAATAAGAGGAACTGGGGAATGGGTATTCAAGAATAGGCATTAACAATACCAGACACCACGCAACGCGATGCGGACTAACTACTACTAATGATAAAGATAACTGACAGACAGAAAGGCCTGCGGTGTTATGGTGCTGCAGCCCCCTCTAGCCCGTGATCGTCCCGTCTCTGGGTCGCCGACAGTAAACGGGTTCCGCCTCCCGGTATAGGTATAAATGCTGGCTCGTTATTAAATGATATTTGGCGTCACCTTGCCGGCGCGTCGTGCGCGTGTCTCCTGTTTCGTGATTCGTTTATTTCTTGATGCCCTTGCTGTCGAGGAAGGCCTTGAGAATGTTGACAATGTTCTCGAGAGCGGCGAGGTACTCCTTGAGCTGAGCATTGACCTTGTCCTGGTCGTCGCCGAGCTTGCTGTAGAAGTCCTTGCGGTAGGGGCAGGCGCTCATGGCGGCGCTGAAGATGGGCTTGATGAGGAAGCTGTGGTGAGGCTTGAGGGTGACGTCGTAGGCGGCGCGGAAGGAGGTAGAAAGCTCCTGGTCAGCAGCAACGACGTTGTTGGCGAGACCCTTGCATGTGAACTCGAGACCTCTGGAGAATTGCTTGTTAGCATACCGTTCCTTCTTCGTGGAGCCATCCAGCCCAGTGTTTCCCTTACCTGACAAGCCAGAGGAGGGCCTGGCCGGCCTTGTTCTGCTTCTCCTTTTGCTCGTTGTTAACAAGGTCTTGGAGAGTCTCGGACTCGGTGGGGTGGGCAAGGAAACGCTGGCGGATTTTCTATAACACAGAGAGGCACACTGTTAGCTTCCTGTACTCGGCATATTTAGGGACCTTTTTCAGTGCTGGACATTAGGCAGTTGACGCACCTCGACATTGCCGAGCATGTCGCTCTTGACGGGGGAGAAGGCGGCAGAGCCGAGGACATCGAAGATGGAGACTAGCGACTCGGCAGCCTCGAGGAACTCGGTGGTGGGGATGGCATTCTCCTTGTCGGCCTGGGCGGGGACGTCGGTGAAGGAGCGCTTGAGGGTGTCGAGGTAGGTACCTCCGGGGGGGATCTGGCCGGTAGACATGATGGTTATTGTGGGTGGTGATGGATGATGATGACGATGGTGAAGATGGAGTTTGGAGAAAGAGAAGATTAGAAACAGCAACGGACTCGACGGGACATGGTGGGAAAGGGGGTCAGTCACTGGCGGGTGGAACAGTGGAACTTGAAACTGTCACGATCCCCAATCATTCGACCGTTGCCCCGCCCAGAGCTAGGGGGACAGGTACCTGGAGGCGGCTGTGCTAGGTACAAGTAGGCTCGCTGGGGGCAAAGAGGACACGCCCTGAGACGCGGCAAGGTTCCCCTCCCCCGCAAATCTGATGTTTCTAAGGGAGCAAGTGTTCCAATGGACACGGTGTTGTATGTTTACTGTGTATGCGGGGTAACATAATCACAGATGTAATGGACATGTTCAATATTCCCGATTGACAGGTTTCGAATGCCAGACACGTTGTGAATCCTTGGATGTTTCTATGTTGATGAAAGCTTCCCCTTGTTGAACTTGACGATTAGGGAGAAGGACCCTTGTGGTTGAGGCCACCCGACGGTAGGCACGGGATGGCTCTCAACGTGACCAGGATACCGCGGACTTTTAGCTATTCGTTTCTGTCTTTTCATTGGTCATATTAGATGTTCAGTTCCACTATTCTACGCTTGGAGCTTTCCAGTGGACTCGGGTTCCTGAAAGTCTCGAACTCGTTCTTTGAACTCTAAAGACTTTCTACGGTTGAAGAAGCATTTGACTGAGGCGCAGCTGTCTTGTCTTGGACCCTTAATGTGTCTCTTCAGCAACACCACGATATCTTTGATCGACATGCTCAAAATACTTTTGAGGATTTGACGGAACAGCATGCAGTACAGATATACACACGCAAACACACAGACAGGCCCTTAACTTGCATTTACTACTACAGTTCAGCTGCACACAGACCACGCTGTCGCATCAATGCATTGCGGTAAATGTAACATAAGAACTATGAGCATGACGTCATTCCGAAGTGGGTGTTAAGCGATGAAGCCTTCGCCTTCCCAACTGGCTGTCTAGCCTTTTTCTTTGATGTTGTCTTCCCACATCTTTTAACCCGGCCTGTACCCGGTCTTCCACTCAACGGCTGGGCCTTTGCGCCTCTTGGAGTATTAACCCCTTCACTCGGCCAACCACAAACACGGGGAAACAGGAAAAGGGAGACAAAGTCGGATAAGAGATGCCGAGGGTTGGGGGAAGTCGCATGTTACCAGGGTATACCAGCCCTCTCCTCTTTCTTAGCATCACATGCACACCCTAGGCATACGTCTTCTCCGTATTCTCGAACCTGTTTATTCTCCGATTCACCTTGCTTTCTCAACTCTCGTCATCCTCCCTCTGGTCCGACGGGCTTCCCTTCCACTCAGCAGCATCCTTGCTGCGCTTACCGTTCCGCTTCCTAAAACGAGCATGATGTTACGGCTCTCATTCTTATAAACGCCGGGTCCTGCCTATCATCCGACACCTTGCGTGCTTTAGCGCTCCCGTCTTGCTGGCCAAGAACTCGTTTGATACCCCTTCTTTTTGATTTTCTTTCCCAAAAGTAAACATTGTCTCGCCATAGTGTACCTCTCTTGGAGCATCAGGCAATACCGCAACAATGGCTACCGAGCTGGCTGCAGGTGGTCCTGCTCAGAACCGTAAACACGAACACAAGAAGAGCACCAGCGAGAAGCTCAAACATCCCATCCGTGAGATCCGCGAGAAGCTGGCCAACAGCAGTTTACACGAACATCTGCACCACGAGAAGAACAAGATCGGAAAGTTCAAGAACTTGATCAATCCCCAGCACCGCCACGACGAGGCCCACGAAAAGGCTTGTGACGACAAGCGAACCAACATCTGCCTCTCCCATCGATTCGAGTCCTTCTTTCCCGAGCGCGATGGCAACAATATCAAGTGGTATGTCGATGGCAGAGACTACTTTTGGGTAAGTTTGGATTATCGATGCTCACAGAGTCACTTGATCTAACAACATCACAGGCTGTCTCTGTAGCCCTCGAAAAGGCAAAAGAGACCATCTACATTGCCGATTGGTGGCTCTCTCCCGAACTCTTCCTGCGTCGACCTCCCGCCTATAACCAAGAATGGAGACTCGACCAAATCCTCAAACGTCGTGCCGAAGCCGGCGTCAAGATCTATGTCATCGTGTACCGCGAAGTCGAAGCCGCACTTACATGCAATTCGGCCCATACCAAGCATGCCCTACAGGCCCTCTGCCCAGAAGGCTCACCAGGACACGGAAACATCAACATTATGCGCCATCCCGACCACAATGTCCTGGAGAACGCTGCCGACATGACCTTTTACTGGGCCCATCACGAAAAGTGCATCGTCATTGACTACGAGATAGCCTTCATCGGCGGTCTTGATCTTTGCTTCGGCCGTTGGGACTACCACCAGCACAGTTTGGCAGATATGCACCCTGAAGGTGTCGCCAACGAGATCTGGCCCGGCCAGGATTTCAACAACAACCGCGTCATGGACTTCAAAAACGTCCAGGATTGGAAGCAGAACGAGCTAACCAAGGCAGAGCATGGCCGTATGCCGTGGCATGATGTCGCCATGGGAGTTGTGGGTCCCTGTGTCTACGATATTGCTGAACACTTTGTCCTTCGCTGGAATTTCGTCAAGAGAGACAAGTACAAGCGTGACAAACGCTATGACTGGATTGAGCTACAGGGCCGGCAAGGGCAAGATGAAGATCTAGTCGGAGTTCAGAGGCCCAAATTCCCCGTGGGCGAGTACGTCGTTCATCCACTCACTCCCCTCACCAGCAAACCTATCGTAGACCGAGGCACAGTCCACGCCCAAATCGTCCGCTCCAGTGCCGACTGGTCGAGCGGAATCCTCACCGAACACTCGATCCAGAATGCTTATAGCGAGATCATTCGCAACGCACAGCATTACGTCTATATCGAGAACCAGTTTTTTATCACGGCCACTGGAGACCAACAGTCACCCATCCACAACACGATAGGCCGCGCCATCGTAGACGCCGTAGTTCGTGCTGCCAAGGAGGGCAGAAAGTTCCGCATCATTATCATCATTCCTGCTGTTCCTGGATTTGCCGGTGACCTTCGCGATAATGCCGCCTTGGGTACCCGTGCCATCATGGACTACCAGTACAAGTCCATCTGCCGTGGAGAGCACAGCATTTTTGAGCAGATCCGCAAGGAAGAAGTTGACCCCAACCAACACATCTTCTTTTTCAACTTGCGAAGTTATGATCGACTCAACAGGACTGCTGCCGAGAAGAAGATCGAAAAAGAAGCCGGACTGCCATACCAGGAGCTCCAGCGAGCCCAAGCGGAGGAAGTCATGGGGGAGGGAATCCACGGCACCAACGACCCTGAAGGTGGCCGTGATTCCCACATGGGTAGCCGAAGAGACCAGAACGGTACTGCGCAGGAATCCGAAGACCAGAAGCACAGCCGCGACATGAAGAAGAAGTTCGAGGAAGCTAGGAACAAGGTCGAAAAAGAAGGAACCGGCGGTGACGGAAACGTGAGCGCATACGCCAACGCCGACGGCGAGCTGGACGGTAACATCAACGGGGGCCACTTCAACGGCAGCAACCCGAACGCATCATCAGAAGAATCCAACACAAACAGCCCTCCAAGGGGTAAAGCGTACACGCGCGCCCAGTCTTCCTTCACCGTCGCCCACCACGCCATGGCCCGCACCGGATCTGTAGCCGAAGTCAAGTGGGACGGCGACCCGGAAGACGAGATCAACAACTGGATCCAGGAGGAGCTCTACGTGCACGCCAAGCTGCTCATTGCGGACGACCGCATCGTCGTCTGCGGCTCCAGCAACCTCAACGATCGCAGCCAGCTGGGCTATCACGACAGCGAGCTGAGCATCGTCATGGAGGACAAGAAGACGGTCCAGACCACCATGAACGGGCAACCCTACGAGGCCGGGTGGCACGCCACGTCTTTGCGTAGGTACCTTTGGAGGGAGCACTTGGGTTTGTTACCGCCGCAGGATCTGGACGCTAGTGACGACCCCAACGCGCAGCCCCCTGGCGATGACTCGCCTAACGATGTGTGGGAGTGGGACGAGAGCTGGAAGCAGGTGGAGGATCCCCTGAGCGATGAGCTGTGGGAGATGTGGACGAGCAGAGCGACCAAGAACACGGAGGTGTTTAGGCACTTGTTCCATGCTGATCCTGATGATCATGGTAAGTTCTGCCTTGCCATCCCTCCCCGTTTCTCACAATGACTCACTAACATTTATCCCAAAAGTCAAAACCTTTGACGACTACAACGCCTTCCTCCCCGCCAAGGGCGTTAAGCCAGGCCACATTTTTGACCGGTTCATGCCGCCCGCCGACGCCCGGAAGAAGCTGGAGCAGGTAAAGGGACATCTGGTCTGGATGCCGCTCGACTTCCTTAAGGATGCGGACATGGCGGAGCGCGGACTCCAGGTGAACTCGTGGACCGAAAGTGTTTATACTTAGGTAGGCGTGCCACGGTGGGTGCGATTGAGGCTTATTGACTTGACTGAGAGGATGCTTGTTTGAGTTCTGTAAGGACAGTAGGGATGAGGAGAAAGTTGGGTGGGCTGAGCTGCCTATGGTTTATAAATGATGTCTTCCGAGAGACAGTTTCTCTTGATGATGAGCATGATGATGAATGGTCAACGACAAAAGGATGATTGGCGCGGCGTGCGGGTTACGATTGGGACTGACTGCATTGCTTATCATTCCCAGGTGTAATATTGTTAGTGAATATGAGAATAATGATTGATGAATATATCTAGAGTGTCCTCTGAGAGGCTGCCGGCTTCCCGTAAAGTGTGTGTGTTTTTTTTGGTTGAGATTAAAGCCCGCTGTTAATTTCGCCAGGACAAAAAGTGACAAACATGGTGGTGCGCATGCTATCTGAAAGAAGCACACGAAATGTGGAAAGCAAAGAAAGATGTATTTGTCTTCCGACTTCCGATGATGGTCAAGGGGAAGAAAGATATGTCGTCGCAAAAAAATGAAACAAAAAGAGAAAAAAAACATACAACACCTGGGATTCGCTGGTCGTCACCGACCCAACTACTAGTCAGGCGATTGGCAGCTTATCTATGGGAGAGCGGACGGGATCCCGAGTTTTCTACCATCTATGGTCGTATGTGCTTAGTAGGATTAGAAGCTGTGCTTATGAACTCTGGTCGTGGTTGGGGTATGATTGGCGACATGATAACACAAAGTGACAATTTGGTTCAACATCATCACATCACATAGTGCACACAAGGAAAAGGGACAAAAGAAAGGGAAAAAGTAGTTTGACGGATCAACAAGTCCCATAAGGACCGGAAACAAAACAACTTCTTTTGATTAACCGATTCAAGCACGTAAATATCTAGTAGTGTGCCTCCGCTAGCCCCATCAATCTTCCCAAGTATCGATCGATGGGTACTGTGATTTCCCAACCAAACAAACAGTAATACCCATGAGGAGGTAGCTTAGACCTCGTTGCCATTCAATATCCCAATAATAACAACCCATACTAGTAGTGATAAAGGAAAGAAAAAAGGAAAAACACCGCTGTGGTCTGTCCTGCTCATTCCCAAGCAGACACTGACAACCCAACAATCTTGACAACGCGCTTATATGTGATGGCCGTAAGGATAAGTATAGTAGTAGTAGAGAATAAAAGTGGTAAAGAAAAACGCCCAAAAAACAAAAAAGACCCAAGCAAGTTGAATAATAAGTAGGTCAGGGTCTGGGTCTGGTGGAGAGGAGAAGTAGGAGCGTGTCTACTGCTGCTGCACCTCTCTCACAACCTTGTCTACCGCTCTCGCGAAGTAATCGATGTTCTTCGTATTTAGACCGGCCATGCTGATACGGCCGTTCTTGGTCATATAGACGTGGAACTCTTCCCTGAGCTTAGCTACCTGGCTCTCGCTCAGACCTGTGAAAGAAAACATGCCGATCTGGTCGGTAATGTGGTTCCACGTGCCTGGAGTGCCGAGCTCCTCGAGTTTGCTACGAAGAGCTTTCCTCATGTCGATGATGCGGCCCGACATGGTGCGCAGGTTCTCCTTCCACTCGGCGAACAAGGCCGGGTCGTTGAGCACGATCGAGGCCACCTTGGCGCCGTAAATCGGCGGGTTGGAAATCTCGGAGCGCTGCAGGAGGGCGAGCTGGGAGGCCACGCGGGTGGTTACAGCCGCAGCGTCGGAGGAAGGAGCAGAGACATAGTGGAAGCAGCCGGCGCGTTCGCCATAGAGACCAAAGTTCTTGGCGAAGGACTGGGCGACTACGAGCTCGAAGCCGAGCTCGACAAAGAGGCGGATGGCCGAGGCGTCACGGTCGAGGTCGCCGGAAGCAAAGCCCTGGTAGGCAGTATCGAAGAAGGGGAAGTGGCCCTTGGCGGCCATGATCTGGGCGATCTCGCGCCACTGGGCGGGCGTAGGGTCGACGCCGGTGGGGTTGTGGGCACAGGCGTGGAGGAGGATGACGGAGCGCTCGGGGGCGTCAGAGAGGGCCTTCTTCATGCCGACAAAGTCGAGACCCTTGGTCTTCTTGTCGAAGTAGGGGTACTGGGCAATGGGCAGACCGACGTTGGAGAAGATCTGGTTGTGGTTGGCCCATGTTGGGTTGCTGAGGTAGACGGTCGGCTTCTTGGAGGCATCGCCATACGGGTTGTAGAAGCGCGAGAGGAAGAGACCGCCGAGATGGCAGGCGCCGGTGCCGGAGATGGTCTGGACGGAGGCAACGCGGCCCTCGGCGATGGCGGGAGCACCGGCGCCGAGAACAAGCTCGGCAGCTTTGCTGGTTAGGGAAGTGAGACCGGCGATGGGGAGGTATTCGTGGTTGGCTTCGGGGTCATTTCGTATGATTTCATCCGCCTGTTTTGTGAAAGCAATTGGTTAGTCTTCTGTTTGCTTGCACCATGATGGCTTCTTCTCAACGGTGATTTTGGTGATGGTGCGGGGAGAGAGCTGTAAGTGCCCCTGGAAGGTGGAGGAGGGGTCCAAATGAGGGGTCCTGTATGTCGCACAAAGGTGCCTAGCTTCAGGGGCCACCCCATCCCGCCCAAATGCCTACAGGCTTCCCCAGATTGACACACCGAGGCCCCCAAGGTCCTCACGATGGAGTTGACGGATACTCCATTGCGTCGCATCGCCGAATGGAAATGAAAAAGGAAACAATTGAGTGAAACTCACCTTCTTGACAACTGGTAATACCCACGGCTTCGCATTCTCATCTCTGTACGCGCCAATGCCCTGGAAACCGAGAGTTAGCAATTGCTGTGATATTTGTACCACGCGGCGCATGTGAATGGTCTTGAGAAGTAACGTACCAAATCAATCTTTGACGGACTTGTGTCCGCCTTGAAGGCTCTCGCCAACCCGAAGAGGGGATCTTCGGGGGCTTGAGGCACCACCTGGGCGGGGAAGCTTGTTGTTTGTGGCAGCGCCATGTGTTTGGAGATGGCCTGGAGTCTGAGGAGGGGAGTAGAAGAGGTAGTGATGGGGTTGGTGTTGGTGATGGTTGTGCGAGTTGATGATGACGTTGGTGTGTGGTGGGAGAAGGAAGTGTGAGTGTGAGTGTGAGGAACGGGAGCGGCAGCGCGCAATAAACTTGAGGCAGGCGCCATCTTGTCTGTTTGTATATGTGCTTTCTGTATGTCGATGATTTTTCTCTGCAGCGAGGCCTGGAACGGACTCTCTTCGGTTGATTTGATGCAGTATAGCTCGCAAACAGCAGCTGGTTACACCGACAACGGACGGAGGATTGGACAGGCCAAAGTTTCGGGGGGTGACAATCAGCAGACTCAATCCGATCTGGCCAGAAGGTCGGGTTGAACAAGGAGGTTCCAACGGTCGGTAAGCGGTCCTCCTTTTAGCTGTTCAGCCTGTACGGAAGGGCGGGAAGATGACTGGTTTCTGTCCTGGCTACAAGCTGGGGATCGTAGCACTCTCTTGGTTCAGTTTTGCAAGTCGTGACTAACACGGACTGTGCGATTGGTCTTTCTGGGTAGGTTGTTGTGTAGGATGGCCTGATAAGCGAACAAACGGGTAGGCGCAATTGTTGGGACGGATGGTGTGTCTAGGCGGTATGTATGGTAGGATGCCGTAGTACTGTGCACTAACAAGTAGGATAAGGCCGATTTGTTTCAAAAGTAGGAATCTATGAGAACAGGCAAGGCAAACCGTCCGTAGGCGTAAGCCATTATGTACTTGGAGAACCGGTTTTGCTATGAGGTCAGATACACAGTATAGAGACCACTCAGGGGCGGCATGTGAAGCCCATACCGGGTCCGGCCGATTTGCGACCGAGGCACGATGAATCGCACTGGATCACAACAAGGGCCGTCACTTGACAGCTTCCCAAGACGGAAATTACTCATGGAAACGCGGCCATGACTTCCCATCCAGCGTGACACCTTGTTCATCAAAATAAACGTGGATTTTTATCAGGCCTGGAACTCTTGGAAGCATCGTGAATTTGCTCGTTAGACTCGTGTAAGTGCGCCCCAGTTCAACGGGACCGCAATGCGTGACTGAATGTGGAGGGTGCCCACTGTATTTTACCAACAGGCCCACTTGGAGCCCAATGGACACTGGACTTTGCTCGGACTTGGGATAGTGGTACCTAGCTGAGCTTCCCCTTGAGGCCCTGGTGAGATTTGCCGACCTGTTCTTGTGACTTGAAGAAACTGTCGGGCATGGTCTTCCAGAGGGGTCCCAGATCCATAACAGGGAGACGGTGAGTAAATCTTTGTCACTAACCATGACTCCAAATGCATCGTGATGCCAGGGGCAGATGATTGAATATTTCGAGACGTCAAAGACAGTCACAGTTTCCACTGCCCAGAACGCCAAGCAACGCACACAGAGCCTCGAGGAATGCAAAATGGCTTCCACTGCACAAAGAGCTTGCAGCACTTGCAGGAGCATGGCGGGAACATGGGCGGCGTCCGTCCCGTCCAAAGCACGGTGGGGCCCAAACATCCACCAAACAGGAGAGCCTGGAGACGGATGACCTCAGACTTCCTCCACCACCTGGAACTTTACAGGCTGTGCTTAGCACGTGCGAGGTACCTGTGGAGCTGCTGCTGGAGCTCGATCGAAGTTGGCTTTCTCCCGTCTCGGCTATTTTGGGACTGGACAATCTTTGGACAATCCTGTGGACTCTGAAGAACAAAAAAGAAGGGATTCACGGCGGTCGAAATGTCAAAAACGTCCGATAAAAGCTCGATCCTGGAATGGAACCAGGGTTGTCGGAAGCTGTAGGAGATTCTGGTGTTAGAATCCGAAGTGATAACCGCTACACTAATCAAGCTGTTTTCGTCAAAATTCCGGGTTTTGGACGTTCTCCCTAAAAGCTCCGATCCCAACACAACACAACAATCTCGTATCAGATAAAGTACCATGCCGTCAAGATAAACCATGCGATTTGTCTCCGAATCAAGTCCGATAATCAAAACAAAAAAGAGACGCCAAAGTGGTCAGATAAGTCGAACATATCAAAGCTCCGATATTCCTTAGGTGAGAGAGCTTGATTTATCTTTTTGAAATGAATCAGATGAGGTGGCATGTTCATGGCGCATTTCCACTTGCGCAAGCGCTCCAGATAAGACGATACAAGTCAGATACGGTTCGATATGGAGTTGATACAGTTGCACCCGATGTCTCCGCGCTTTCCTTTTTGTCACAAGCCTCTTTTCAAGTTTTTCTCTCCCCGCCCCGGACGGACAGACCGTAATCTGGGGTAAAAGACCGCCGCCAGCCAAAATCGCCAATGGTTTCCGCGGGGTTAGGGCGTCGATCTACCCCTGGCTTTCACTGGATCTTGTTTTTGTGCATTGGTCAACGGTTCACAGCCCTGACAGCCCAGGCGCCCAGCTTCTCTATGATCGGGATACGACACTGCTTTGGTCCTCGGCATAACTCATTCCCAAAGTCCCAACAGAAGCAAAGAAAGACCGAAAATTTTCACTTGGTTTCAGGCCAGGCGCCAGTTTCTGCCTTTGGTGCTGACTCTCCACACAAAACATGCTGGTGCCTGTGTGTGATGCCCAGTTCTTGATCACTCTTGCTTCTCGATAAACTGTCGGACTTCATGCGAATAGGTCTGATAGGCTTGACGGCCCGCTCGAGTACGTTATCTAGACGAAGATGGCACCTAGTTCACATGACCATTTGCAGGACTGAGAAACACCGAGAGTTTGAGAGTATCAAAGTGACTAGCAAGACCGCCAATTTTCAAAAATAAACCCTTCAATGAAAACAAAGTCTCTGGACCACATGACGGGTGATGCGGTGAGGACGTCGTTAGGTCCGGTGCTTGGACGAAAGAAGCAGGATTCCAGAAGAAGTCCGGACAGAGCGGCATGCCAAGATACGGGGGAGAGAGTCTGGGGATCAGGGGAACCGGCAAGCGGGAAGGAGATGATCCCGAATCCGGATAGCGGAAGGCAGATGGGCAGGCAAGGCGGGGAAAGACGAGGAGGACTGGAGGAGAAGTGAATGGAGCCGGACGGGAATCGACATGGACGGATCGTCGAAATCATCGTGATAAGCCTGTCGACTCCGTCCTGCCGTTCTGCCGACGATGCCGTAGACGACTTGCCATGCTTCATGCTGCCATCGACTTCGGCTGTCACCTGTGACCACCGCATTTCTGGGGAGCGGGACGGGAGCGTGCCTAGAATGGACTTCGGTCTTCGACAGCTGTTCCTGCTGATCATTCCTGTCTTTGTACAATTATCCCACAATTTTAGTCATTCACCAATCACAAAGCGAGTGCATCCCTCCCGCATCTTGGCAACATCTAGACAGGCCAAATGCCTGCCGGAGGTTCTTATCAGCCTCTTATCGTCAGTCGTCACCTCTCAAAGCTAGGCCCACCAGTTTTTTCTGCCGGGCGGACAAGATTTCGTTTCAATCGGCTCTGAACTCCATCTGCCATCATCTCCAGCCCGCCCTGCAGCAGCATCTCGTCGCTCTCTAGAAAACCGATCCCAGCACTTCGTCTTTCTTTTACACAGCGTATACCCAAATTGCGTTCAGTTTGACAACAACACAACACCACACAGTTAAACCGATCAAGTTTCGTGGAAATTACCACAACAAAATCAACCAAGATGGCGTCCCCAAATATGCCGTTCATCAAGAACCTCGCCTCGAGCGGTACGTTTACATCCCACCTGCCTGTACATGTACTATGTCACTGGGATTGGCTTCGTAGCACCCCCTTCCCATATACCACACCACACCTTAACCCCAATGCCAACCACATCACTCCTCCATAGACACCAATCGCTAACTTCTATCCCTTCCCAGACAGCAAAATCCGCAAATCAGCCCTTACCTCCCTGCAAACCTTCCTCTCCGCCAAGCACATCGCCACCACCCTCGGTCCCATCGATATCCTCAAGCTGTGGAAGGGCTTGTTCTACGCCATGTGGATGTGCGACCGCGCCATCCCCCAGCAGACCTTGTGCCAGGAGCTAGCCGACCTCATCTACATCCTCCCCCGTGAATCCGTCGTTCCCTGGCTCAGGGGATTCTGGGCGACCATGTCGCGCGAGTGGACGTCGATCGACGTGCTGCGCATGGAAAAGTTCTTGTTGCTGGTCAGACGGGTGGTGGGTGCTTCGTTCAGGTGGATGAAAGGCGCGCAAGATGGGAGGGAGGACGTCAGTGCTGCTACCAAGCAGACCAAGAAGGGTGGAAAGAAGGCGGCTGCGGCAAAGGAGAAGACCGCATGGGACGCCAAAAGAGTCGATCAGATCCTCGACATGCTCTCCGAGTGGGCATTTGCGCTGGACGAGGACGTCAAGGAGGACGACAGCGAGTCCGAGGAATCGGAAGCCGAGAACGACGACAACGAAAATGACGAAGACGCCAAGCCCCAACACGAATCCATCCGTCAGCAAAAACAGCCCAAAAAGAAGGAAAACAAGGACCCCCTCCACCTCCTCGCCAAAAAGATACCCGCGGGCCTCAAGATCCACGTCTTAGATATCTGGGTGGACGAGGCCGAGAAGGTCGGCATGCTGGACTTTGAGAACGATGAGGAGGCGCTCAAAATCGTCCAGAGGATCATCGAGAAGATCGAGGAGCTGGAGAAGCGCACCGTCAGCCCTGCGATAAGGGTGCGGTCCAAGGACTCGTTGAGCGACGAGAGGCTACCGGGGAATGAGAAGAAGGAGCCCGAGGAGAAGGAGGATGAGGGATGGGGTGGGTTTGATAACTGATTTTCCATCGTGGTTGTTGGGGTTGTTTGCTTGATACTGTAAATGGTTTCTGTTGGAAGATATCATGGCTACTGGCGTAACAGAGTTGCTTTTGTTTGATCTTGTTCAAATCGTTTGTTGGACCATTTAGGGTATCATGTTGTTGTATTGATTGTTGACTGATGTGCTGCATGATCAACCTCGTTGTGACTTTCTGTCATGCAAGTCACACAATAGGCCGAGCTTGACTTCTGGTTCTATTTTACTCAAACTGTTTGTAGGCGCTGCTTGAATATGTTGCCATGTTAGGTTATTGACTGATGTGCTCAACTATGAACCTTAATGCCAGCTTTTGTATTTATGATATGCTACCCAGGAAGACTCTAGGTTTATAGGCACTACTTCAAATAGCAATAATCACATACGACTACAGATAGTAGAAAACTCGGGATCCCGTCCACTCTCTTGTAAATAAACTACCAATCGGAAGTATATTTATCGGAATATCCTCAGCCCCCAACCTCGCACATAGCAGACAAACCGTGGCATCCCTTACCGGAGAGGCTACCTACTATATAGAACGATAGGCGCGTGAATTTTCTCGGAAGGCACCGGAGCGGGAGTTCTCCCCGGCCGAAATACAGTGATTCCTACTGGATCATAAATGCTCAGCTCGTGTGGCGGTGGAGAAGGCGCGCAGCAGTGAATGGGCAGAACGAGGGCAGGGAGGGAGAAGATAAAGAGGGCGGGTTCTTTCGTTACGGTGTCAGACTAGACTTGAGATCTGCTCGGGAGTCGAGTCCTAGCTCTGCCGGATTTGGATCGGTTTCTTGGTTTTCTCGGAGAGGTTGGCCAATCAGAGACACTACTGTTTGGTTGCTAAGGAGGCTCGTTTTGTTTACTCATCTCTCATTTACGAACTTCGAAAGATTGGCAGTTAGGCCCTCTGAATCGGCCATGCTAAACCTCGGTTCATCATTTGTCGAAGTATTCCAGAGTTTATTGCAACCTTCTCCGCATTGCTGTCTGTAGTGTCTCTTGCCGACGTGGGTAGCGCCTTAGGTTATCATCAAATCTCCATGGAGGCACCATCCCGTAAACTCATTTGGGAACGCACCTCACGAGCCCCATCTCGCCAAGCCCCATTTACAAACCGGCGCTTCTTCCGGGAAAGTGATCTTAGCTCTGGAAAGTGCGAATGAACGGGTTCTAGTAACTAGGTACGGCTGGCTCTGTACGGCTGGCTCTGTATCCGTTACTGGAGTCTCGAAGCAACGTATGGCGTGTCAACCTCTTGAAGCTTCGGCTGGCGGTCGATCTCCCGCTATGGATCGCCCTTAGGGATGGTACATAGGCCACAATCAGCCCTACGGGGATGGCGGTGGTGCAGGATTTGAGCACTGGGCGCTCCACAATGCCAACACGGAAGAACCTGCTGCTTAGGTATACATTAGCGGCTGTTATTATTGATGCATCGGTTTCGATTCTCACCGAATGTAGTGGATAGCTCGAGGCCTGTAGAATTTCAATGATGCAATGTCCCACTTCTATTCTATGGTATATAGGAAGCCTCTCTCACACGTGGCCTTGGGCAAGACCCAAGATAGCGGCGCGATAGCGCTTGAAACACGTTACGGGGCATTTGTTATCGATACTCGTCTCGTGTTCCCACGTCGTCGCGACGAGGCGTGCCGGCAGCGACAGCTTCCTTCGTTGATGCTCGGTGCTCGGCTGTTCTCCCGACGACGTCGTGCCCCCGGCCATGTCGGGAGGGATCTCCAGCAACTGCTCCATTCTGCCGATGAGTCTGGCGCCGACGCGGAGTATGCTGACGGTGGAGTCGACGGCCTGCTCGTACGAGTCCGCGGGGCCGACATACAGATCTTCCAGGCCGACGCCGCCCTCCATCATGTTCTGGTTACCTAGGGAGAAGTTCACGTCCAGGATGTCCAGCGCGCTGGCGTTGAATGGAGTCGAGTTGGGCGTTCTCAAACTGAAGGATGTGGGTTGCGCAGGCATGGGCGATGCTAGGAGGTTCTGCAGCATTTTCTCCGAGAGAGAGACCACCAATCTGATGCAGAGCATGTAGCATTGCGCTGCCATGGACGCCTGCTTGCTGTCCAGGTACTTGGCGAAGGACGGGTGGGCGTCTCGGGATGGGGTCCGAGCTTTTCCCCGGGTGAGCACCATGGCCCTCACAAAGCCTTCAAAGGCACTGAACACCTCTCTGATAGGATCTACGCATGTCGCAGTCAGCGTTTCATAATTATCACACTGGGAAGAGGGGGGGGGTTGGCATGTGCTTGTTTACATTGTTCGGCATGGCCAGTGCGCTCGCTTGTCACCGTTTTAAGGAGGGTTTCTAGTGTCTGGCATACGCTCGCGAGTTGAGCGGACAGGTCGCCGCCGGACCTGCACACCTCTGGCGCCGGGATGAAATTATTGTCGTCGATCCCTGACTCGGACGTGTTGAAGACGGGGCCTGTGCTCGTCGTCGAGAGTGTCGAAGCATAGCCACTGTGCGTATATGTCGCCAGGGCGGGATCAGTCAGACATGGGGTGTTTATGGCATCCCAACCAGACGGGAAGAAGCTGCCCAGCTGCAGGTCATCGGGGTGGAAAGCTCCAAAGTTGCCGGGGTGGTGGTGGTTCAGGACCGGCGTTACAGGCTCGGTCGGAGCACTGTTCTGGTTTCTGCTGCCATTGTTATTGTTGGCCTGCTTGCTGGACCGTACGTTATAGACGCATTCGGCACCGAGGTGTTGGCATCGCGCGCAGGCTTGTCGTGACGTTTTGTTCCCGACGCATCGGAGCTTCTGCTGGTGGCAGCGATCACATGATTTCCGCAGACTCCGACCAGAGACCTGTCGGGGAACTTGGATGGACGTCCAGTGGCCGTCGAGCGGCTGAGACGCACCGGTTGTAGACGGGCCGTCGTGCTGCTGAGACACACCCGTTATAGACGGGCCGTCGTGCAGCTGAGACGCACCCGTTATAGATGGGCCGTCGTGCTGCTGCGACGCATCTGTGATAGACGCACCGTCCATGTCTCTCTCTCTCGTCCTGGCTTCCGCGTACGGCAGAGTTGATGTTGGCCACTGCATGTATAGTAGTTGACAGATACAAGGCGACGATGAAGATGGGATAAATCGTTACGAAAGACGAGAAAGACTTCTGCTGTGGGTTTGAATTTCTCAAGACGAGGAGGGGGTCAGGATTGGTGAAGCCGAAACAAACATACAATATAAGACTGGCTTGTGTGTTAGCTTGGTTCTTCAGACAGGGTTGGAAAGCCTCAGAATAGGAGAGAACTGAAACTTTTATTGGCTTTCTTGTACTTTTCGTTTAAAGCAACCGATACCGAGGCAGGGTGAAAAACGCCACAAGCCTCTTTTCTGTCTCTCTCCGTCTATTCCAGACGCCTCTTATGCCTTTCTCTGTCCCCTTCAAGGCTCTCAAAACTGAAACATATAAGAAGGCAATCCCCTCCACCGTCCGTTCGAAGCCCGAATGCTTTTCCATTGGCCTTGAGAGTGGAGATGGGCTTTCTTTGTGCTAAACTAACAAACATACCAGGGGTAGATTGTATGAATGGGGAAGGTGACAAGCGGAGACTAAAAGCGGCAAAGGACGGGACGGGACATGGCTGCAAAGCCATTTCTCTAGCGCCGAGTCCAGTCACATACCTAACCTCTTGGACTAAAATGTAACCCACGATTGCATGAGATCAGGCGACATAGCGTAATCATGTCCGTTGGTAAAAGGTTACAGTCTGACAATCTTACCATATAGGTATATAATAAAGGAAGTTTCATGGGAGATACGGAATGAAAAGTTGACCAGAGCGCGGAAACAGTACTTAAAAAGGCCACAAACAGCCTACTCGTTGGGTCTACAAAAACGACTGCCTAACTAGTGGGAAAACCACTAGTTAAGGATATTAATTCGTATTTGGACGTTAATTCCTACCGGATTCTTGTATTATGATAGCGTATAGTGTTTATACAAGAATATCCTGCGGTGCGGGGTAATATGCACCTAAACTATGCTGTCATCTAGGTAAGCGTAGTAACCGGCTTAGCGTGGGAGACTTTGGTGCCAAGGGCTTTTACTAGCTAGCGAAAGTCGCTCCCGCGGTACAAATTAATGTCCTTGACTAGTGGCTCGCTCACTAGTCAGACGGTCGTTTTTGTAGACCTAACGAGTACTCGCGCGCTAATCTAAAGTGATTGCTCGCTGCTGTCTATTCTAACGCGTTGAAGTAGAAAGCTTTATTTAGGGGGGGGAGGGGGGAGCGCTCTGTCCGTCAACGAACGAAAGGATCTTAATCCCAGATCTACTAGACTACTATACGGCCCGAGTGACTTGTCCGCACACTAGTATAAGCATGCACCGCCTCTTAATGAACTGTCGCGTTAAGCCAAGAGTGAACAACGGCTAGGCACCCCTAGACTAGTCTACTCCTTCCATAGTCGTGCTTGTAAGCTGCAGATGGCAGGGGCCTGGCAGGATGAAGCATTCGACCGGTGGTCGCTAGTTTCATTCTCTCAGAACCGCCTTTTTTCCGGCCAGCGCCGAAGGCAGTCTAAGCCTAACTAAAGAAAGTGGAGGTTTCCTACAACTACTTTCCTTCTCTTCTCTTACCTTTTCTTTACCAAAAACTTCGAAACGTAATTATTATTATTATTCCTGTACATACAGAAGATGATATTGATGAGACGGTTCTAATTGTTATTTTACTTTTGTGATACTACTAAAATTGACCGAGTTACAGCTAGAAACGTCCTTACTTTTTTGGTTACATCTCGGTCAACCTTAGTCGTACGAGAAAACTAAAGGTACCATAAGGATTGTCTCATTGAGACAATCCTCGTGATATGTTTGTTTGTTTGCAAAGGTTTAGTACAAGAGTTGGTTTTGGAGGAAAGGAAAGTGGAAAAAACTGATTTAGTAAACAAATTTATACCTTTAGGATAAACTTCCTATAAAAGAAAAATCGGATCCAAAAAAGAAAAACATTTCGAAAATTGTCTTTTCCATCTCATCTTCATCGTCATCTTGGTTTCCATATATTCGCATTGGTTGGCCTAAAAAAAGCGAGTTAACTTACGATTCCTTCGAGATTTTTCAGTTATCGGCTAACAATTAAATAAACGCCTATTGTGAGAGACTAGTGGTCGCCTCCTTTTTTCCCTGTTCCCAACACCACCCTCTCTTCTCTTGCTCAAGGTCGAGATCCACAACGATACGCGTTTTGCAGCAAGTCATCAGATTGGTTGGACGTTTCTTCGATGCCGCGCCGGCTTACTCGGCTTCTCTGCCCGGACGAGTAGACTACACAGTGTTCTTCGTCGAGTGCTGCAAGATACCCTTAGTCGATGTGGAGGGTCATGTCTTCATACCGATCTACGCACAGCTCTTGTCGGTAAGATAACGAAGAACTGTACTGTACACGTTTCACGCTAACCTTTGCAAGGTCGAAGAAGCGCGGAATCGAAGAAATATCAAAAACCTTTTGGTTTCTTTTCTTTAAAAAAACAACAAGAGGTACATCCCTATATACTCCCAAAGCTTCGTAGCACCCTGCCTTAACACCTTGATTCAGTCTTCCATCCTCCACGCGGAGCGTGGGATTCCTCGAGAAGATGCTGAGGATCGAGAGGTACGCGTCCATGATCACCTCGGCGTCCCGGAGCCCGTATTTCTCCTTCTGCAGCTTCACCGTGATCAAGGGCGCCTTGATGGGGGTCGTCGCTCATCTCAAGCGTGATGTCGTAGGGTGATCCGGCGCGCGGGGTGCGCGAGTCGACGATCTTGGCATCCCCGATGTTTCCGCTTTCCGCCTGGCCTTGCTTGTAGTCGAACACGGCCTGGAACAACGGCGCGTGCGAGTGCGCGTCTTGGGAAGACGGCGGGGGCAAGCCCCAGGTGGTCGAGGAGGGCACCGTACGGCACGGCACCGTGGAGAAGCGCGCCCCGCATCTGCTCTTTGGCCTCGTGGAAGATCTTGTCCGGGTCGTACGGCAGGCGGGCTGGTAGCAGGTTGGTGAAGTAGCCCATGGTCGCCTGGTCTGTGAGCGTGGACCTGTTGCTGTCGGCGACGCCGATCACGATTTCGGCGCTACCGGTTAGACGCGCCAGTAAGATCTGGAATGAGGCCAAGTAGTATGGTAGTGCCTTGGCGTCGCTTTGTGCTTGCGGCTGCGGTCCTTGATACGCACGCCGGCCATGCGATTGAGATGAGCTGATACTTCGTGCTCTGGCCAAGCGGTTGGAGTCGAGTCTGCCTTGGCTTCCGGCACATTGAGTGGCGGGAGTCTCGCTGGAGGTTGCTTGAAGATGTCGGCCCAGTAGCTGAGATCTTTGGTGAGCGCGCCAGACTCCAGCTGTTTGCGCTGGCGTATAGCGAAATCGGCATAGCTCGGAGCAGGCCCGAGATTGACGCCACTGTACAATTGACCCATTTCAACGAAGAGGTGTTCGGTGGTCCAGCCATCTCCGACAAGGCGATGGTAGGCAATGATCAGACGGTGATCCATGGGTGAGGTGACCATTGGTAATGGACGAGCTTGAGCGTGTCTCCTTTGTCCAAGTCGTAATGATAACCCTCGAGATCCGTGAAGCCCTGATCTGCGGCAGCCTTGTCGGCAACCTGGATCGTCTCAAACGCCACTCGAAGGGACTCCATGATGAATTGGATAGGACCACCCGTATCGGCCGGGTCGTTGACGAACGCCGTGCGGAATGCGTCGTGGCGTTGCAATACTTGTTTCACTGCCCAACTGAGGCGATCAAGGTTGAGAGGACCTTGCATGTACATACCGATGGTACTATGAAAGTCTCGGGTGCCAAGGGGAGTTGAAGCTGTTTCCAGGCGTACTCTTGGGTCAGAGACAGAGGTGCCTCACGTTCTGTTACCTCTTCGCCGCCGGATTTGAAAGCCGAGGGCGTCCCTTGAAAGGTTGGTGGTCAGCAATCATCCAAATGAAATATTCGTTTCATCAAATCCGAGGAAAGAAGAAGTTTCTTACATTGGAAGCACCATCACGTTCCCCCCCAGCGCCGTAAATGTCATCGATCCAGCGTTGGTCGATCTTGGGCGAGCGACTCGACAAAACAAACATGGCGGGCGCCGCGCTCCACCATGAAACAGGCAATGGAGCGGCCCAGATCACCGGCGAGACCAACCAGCAGGTACGTCTTGTCCGATACGAAGATGGGATCCGTTTCCATAGATCGAATGCGGCTGGGGATGATCTGCTCCGATTCCCAATTGATCAAGGTGTCGATGTCTAGGGCGGCGTTTCCAAGCAACACAATATCGCTGCCCTTGATAATGGACACCCCATAATCACTCGGTGGCATCTCTTTGGCCCTAGCAACCGCTTCGACCAGCGCCTGGTATGCCTTTTCAGCACCTACCGCAGACTTATTCTGTGTCGTGATATCTTGGAAGAGATAGTCCCTGTGGCGAATCACGCAGCCGGCGGGGATGCGTCGGGCAAGTCGCTGGCTTAGGCTTGCTGGGCTTTGATCGCTTGACAGATCATAGAGCAAGTTGATGTCTTGTGGAAGCTTCTGTCGCAGGCTGCGCAAGGTCTCCTTCTCGTGCAACAGAATCCATCGGATGCCACTCGACGGTTTTGCCCGCGTGGATGCAAAGCTGATGGCGATTCCCAGCTGTTTCTGCTCGCTTGGAGAGGGCGTGGATGCAGAGCGTAAGAGGTTCAAAGACGAGGATGGATGAACCAGGAGCGACATCTAATAACATGCTGCTGGCGAGTAGCTCCGAAACAATGCTTGGTATTACCGGCGATGCATTCTTCTCTCTTTCGATTTTGACCACCCGGCTTGAGGGAACTCGCAGCCAAGACACGTTGCTCTGAGACAGCGTCACCACAACTTCACCGGTCACCACATCTTTGCCCTGGATGAGATGATGAAATCCTGATTGACCGATCCTCAAGGCTTTGGGCCAAAGAGTATTGCGCCTGAACCTTGATGGAGGATTCTCCCTCTGTAGCGTTCAAGGGCACGAAACGCTCTTCGTGCTGCTTGAGACGAGGGACGATGACCTTGCCACCTGACAGATACAGCTCGGGCTCTTGTGTCCAGAGCAGGCCCCTCTCCTGCCAGTCTTTGGCATCTTCCAGGCGTAACACGGTCTCGATCAGGAACCTGGGCTCCACGTGCTCCGCCTTGTCAACATCCAGCACCTGAATGTGGATGTCCGGATATTCCATGCGGAGGGTACGGAGAAGACCAATCGTTATGACTTGCTGCGGGTTCGTGCACCAGGCATTCTCCGTCGACCACAAGACGTGGAGTGCAGCGTTGAAGATTATTTGCAATGCGTCCAGCTGCTCTTAATCATCGAGTCCGGCAAACGTGTGTTCGTCCAGTTCGGACAGAACGACGAACGAGGAGCCCGGTTGGTAGTCAAAGTCGATGATGTCCCGAATGCTGGGCCATGTGCTGAACTCGCGTCCCAGGGGCGCGAGGAAATCCGGGATCCGATCTAGAATCGCAGACGTCTTGGGAGTCGAACCTCCGACGAAGACCAGAGGGGGATATTCCTCCTTTGCAGGGGCCGAGAGTGGCGAGTCAAGCCGTCGCACCAAATTGACGACAGCGTGAGTCATAAACACGCCGTTGGGGAAGATTCCGGCTGTCCGGATCCAGAGTGCGGCTGTCGATGCCCGAAAAGCCAGCTTTCTTGAGGACAACGTCCCACTTGTCTTAGGAGATGAATGGCTCACACGGCCTTCGTCGTGACTGGCCCACCAATCGGGGAACATGCCGAAAATGAAACCAATACGGGTATGCTCGTGATGAGCCACCTCGATGACGACCAACCGCCCGTTGGGCTTCAGCAGAGATCGAACATTGGACAGGGTCTCCTCGAGCCGCGGGGTGGCCTGGAGGACGTTGGACGCGATGATTAGATCGTACGAGTTCGGCTTGAAGTCTTGCTCGCTTGGGTCGCGGCGAATGTTGAGGGGCTGGAAGATCATCTTCTCGCCGTGTCGTTCGAATTCCTTGCCGGCCTGCTCGAAGAAAGCGCTCGAGATGTCGGTGAAGGTGTAGCTGTTGAACGAGAGATGGTCGTCGTTCAGGAACACACGGCTGGCACCTCCGGTACCAGCGTCTTTGAGACAATGTGAGTAATAATGTTCGGAGCTTGAGGGGAATAAAAAGCGTCAAACCGACCAACTTCGAGAACGTCTAGGTACCTATGTTCTGATGGCGGTGATTGATCTGCTCGAGCAGCATCTGGTAGTAGCTGTACGAGTGTCCGTAACTTACTGTGCCTCCGTAGAACTCGGTGAGCAAGCCATCGTGGTCCATGAGGTCGAAGGGGTTCGGGTTCCCTCGTAGAGTTTCCAGAGCACCCTCTCCCACTCTTTAGGTGAGGCGGACAAAGGGATGAGACCGGCTTCTTTTGTGGTTGTGTCAGTCTCACACAGTCACTGGGTGTGTATACAGCCGTTAAGAGATTGGGGAGATGAGTTACTTACCTAGGTACTCTTGGATGAGATGCTCGATAAATGGTTTGGTGTCCTTCTCCCAACTCGGCTGGTACCAGACGTTGCGGCCCGCCTTGGCCTCGGCTAGTTGATGCTCACACCACTGAATGTGCTCTACAAAAAGCAAGGGGGCCCTCTCGCAATCCTCCGGTTCCAAGCTCGTGATGAACGACTTGATGTACCAGTACGTGATACGCTCGATGATCTCGACGTCGGTCTTAACTTGTTCGGTGGCGTGGTACTTGCTGTCGTCGAGCAGAGGGTCGGCGTTGGTCGGTGCCCATTCCCATTTTGAGAACATCTCGTAGTCATCGGCGGCCGACGGCGCCGAAAGGGGCTTGAAGCTGAGGCCCTCGACGTAAATCATGGTAGCCCCGGGTTTGGGGTCAAACACCTCGATGTCCCCCTCGACCGCGTTGCCGACACTCGTTGCGCTGGTGGAAATAAAGTCAACCTGCTGATTGGACGAGGCGCTGATTCGATCAGCCACCCACGGGTTGAGCGCTATACGAGTGATGCCGGTGGGTACCTTACGAGAAGGGATCGCAAGCGTCTATCGCCTCGTGCCGTGTATGCTCCGATGAAGCTCCGAAAGGCAACATCGAGCGTAGCAGGATGCATTACGAGTTTGCGGTCGTTGTCCTCCAGACGATGGAAGTCAAAAGTCCCTCGGGCCTTGCTGTCGCCACGCTTCAGGATGCTAACGCCACGGAACCCCTTTGTGTAGCCGTATCCAAGTTCCGAGAGCATGTTGTAGAATCGGTCGATGCTGACATTGTTCGGGTGAGGGGAGTCTTCTTGATGAGCCGGAAGAGTGTCCGACGATCCTGGTCCATAGGTGACGGTCACGGTACCGGAAGCCGAGCTCGACAATCTTGTCTTCTCTGGCCAGGCAAGAATTGATGACGAATTTGTAGGTGGCGTAGGTATCTGTGGTCTGCGAAGAATCGCAACTCAGTGAGAGGCTGAGTTCTACCATCCTATCATCGTCATGAAACGTCACGGCTTTGTTGATCTCGAGATCCAGCACCTCCAACAACTGGATCTCCTTATCGCTGCTACTAGCCACACTGATGGCAGCCTCCATGGCCATGACGACGTAACCCGCGCCAGGAAACACCGTCTGACCCTGCGGAGAATGACCGCTCAGCCATTCGTTGTCCCGCTGCCGATGAAATTCTGCCACTGAAGGGAACTCGGGCTGCTTTGGGACAGTTGCTTGCCAAGCAGAAGATGAGGTCGGTCGCCGCCTAGCCATTGACGGAGCAGACGAGACTCCTTCCTGTACGACCGCGAGCGACCCCACGAATAGCATAGCAGTTCCTTGGATACATCCCCTGTAATGCCTTCATCTGGTGACAGCTCGCCCAAGAGACGGTCGATGTCAATGGCAGGCGAGCCGAACTGCGACCAGAGGTAGCCCAGACATGCCGAAAAGGCCTTTGTGTCGGTCTTGTTCCTGTCCACGCATCCGGTGTACGCTAGGGTAGTCGCCGCACAGTTCTCTATCGTCTGAAGACTCGGGCCCTTCAAGGTCGGGTGTGGCCCGACTTCGATGCAAACATCGAAGGGGGAGTGTTTCACTAGTGCCTGCTCTACGGCGTGGGAGAACAATACGGGGGAGAGCAAGCCCGCAGCGAAGGCGCACGCAATCTCGCCCGAGCTATGGCCTAGAATGACTTTGGATGTCGCCCCTGATGCTTGTAGCAGTTTGGTTAGGATGATCTGGACGGCGCAACAGAGGGGCTGGGAGTAGGCGGCTTGGTTTACTTTCAATTCTTCGCCTTCGAACAGTAGTAGCTGATCTAGAAGCTTCCACTCCGGCCGATACTCAGCTGGGCTGGTAGGCTCTGGAGCGAATGATCGAGTTTGGAGACGATAGCACGGACATGGGCGATCTGACACAGAACCTTGCCCATGGCCAGCCACTGGGCACCCTGTCCGGTGAAGATTCCCAGTATCTCGGGCTTCTTCCTGACCTCGGAAGTCGTCGCAATTGAGCTTTTGCCTTCGACTAAAGGAATGGAAACGCCGACTGAGAACGCCGATGTGGATGACAAGGACGGATCCATAACGCCGATAAGGCTGATTGATTCTAAGTCAAAGTGAGTAGCATACACCCACCACTCTTGTCTTTTAGGTTTGTGATACCCGATTGGATCGTCAATGTTCCGATGCAGGTCTTATGCTACCTATGCTCAAGCGGAAAACTCATGTTTCACACAAACATAAGTAAATTTATACAGGTACCACTGGCTAGATCTGGTATATACAACTTGATTCAAGTGACACGAAACATACAATAGACGTAGGATAGAGCTATGACGTGTGTACCTTACCTTGAGAACCTCTTTCTCGCAAAAAAGGCTTTGTATGAAGATGAAAAGAGAGAGAAGATCATATACTAAGGTAAGCAACCCCCCCCCCCGATTCTGCTACCCTCTCCCCGTGATTATGCGGCGATGATGGGATTGTAGTAGCGGAAGCGGTTGTGAGGGTCGTACTTGGCCTTGAGGCTCTTCAGCCTCTCGATGCGCCAGCTCTCGTGGCCATACCAGTCCGGCACCGTCTCCATCCCGTTGGCGTAGTTGACGTAGGCATCGAGCTTTCGACCGGGCTGCCCCGCGATCCACTGATCGCGCACCTCGGCGGCCCAGGCGCGAGCCGCGGCCTCGTAGTCGGGGCTCGGCACCACGGCGTTGAACAAGGTCAGGTGGCGGTCGCCGCGGAACGGATAGGCCGAGCTCGCCGGGTCGATCTTGTCCACGGCCTCGGTCGAGTATCCCTCGTGCATGATGCTGGATCCGGCCGCGAGCGCCGGGCTGGACTGGACGCGCCGCTTGAAGCCTTCAAAGATCTGGCGCTCGGTCGTCACGTTGAAGACCTGCAGAAATACCGACGACGTAACGTGCACAAGGTCGTGCTGGCAGATGGCCGAGTCCCAGCCGGTCCCCTGCGCCGTGGCGATCTGCGAGTAGGGCACGTCGCCCATAGTACTCGAAACGGCGTCGATGGCGTTGAAGGGGGCGAGGAGCTTCTCGGCCTCGTCAGCGGGTCCGCGGTAAGCAAAGGTCCAGAAGAGCACGGGCTCCTCGCTGGTAATGCTGGTGTCCATGAGGAAGTTTCCGGCTTCAAAGGCCATATTGACCGGGGTGGAGCCGTTGTTGTGGAAGGCGTTGAGGGCCCCGAAGACGGTCTCCAGCTGCTCGCCGCGCCAGATGTAATTGTGCCAGTGCCAGGTTTTCGGTCCGACGGGGAAGATATTCATCTTGTAGCTCGTGACGATGCCAAAGTTGTGCCCGGCCCCTCGCATAGCCCAGAAGAGGTCGCTGTAGCTCGATTTACTAACCACAATAGCCGAACCGTTGGCCAAAACGACGCGGAGCTGCAGGATATTATCACTGATCAAGCCGTAAAAACCTTCGTACCGACCGTGGCCACCCCCCAGACCGGCGCCCAGCATGCCGACGCACTCGCAGCCGCCGGTGGTCGTGACATAGCCTCGATCGTAGAGGTACTGGATGACGGGACCGACGACGGTGCCACCTCCGAACCAGGCCGACTTGCCGCTCCCTTGGATAGTAATGTTGTTCAATTGCCGCATACTGATCTGGAGGCCACTGAACTTTTTGAGACTGTAGGTCAGGCCGTGGCCACCACCGATGGCTAGAAAGTCGATGCCATTGTAGTTACAGTATTTGACCTAGCACCATTTGTCAGTAGGGTAGAACATTTGTAAGGTGGTACTAGTAGTAAGTAGGTATGGAACGTACGATTGAGGAGACATCGGATTCGGCGGCGGGTTCGATGACAACCCGGACATCTGGCTTGGAAAAGTCGGTCCAGCGGGAAGTAAGGTTGGCGAATTCAGCATCACCCGGTCCATAGATCAAGGTGCCCGGGGAGACCTGGCTGCCCAGCTCCCGCCGCACCGCCTGGCTGGTGAGATTTCGACGCGTGGTCGGTTGACTCTCGAGATACCTGGGGACGCTGGCACCAGATACGAGGCTCGAAAGGCCGGAGAGAAAACACAAGGAAGAAATCACCAGAGACCTCATGGTGAAGGATGTCTTTGGGGGTCAAAATGAGGAAAGTATGGGGAAGTCTTGGATGAAACAGACACTTGAACTCGAGTCTTCATCCATTGTACATGTGCCCCCGTGAGACCTTTTATATATATCGGCTTCATGATAAAAGTTTTAGCTCGGGGGCTATCCGATCCTAAGGGATCGGAATCCTGGTGTGGTCATCCGTGTCCGCTCTCTCGGTCTGCGCCGCAATTACATAACCGGATCTCAGCTGAATGGTACTAAAAGGCTGGGTTCATACCTGCAGCCATAGGGTAGTAACCTATTTTAAGCAAATCTTAAGGATCCAAATTCGTCCTAGACTCCCAGAAGAAACCTTCACGCCATGTGCTGCTGCCATTTCACAGAAATGACTAATATCGTAGACAACATAGATCAAGTACCCCATTGACCAAAATGCGATTCATCAACCAGCAATAGAAATTGGTTCTCATAGATTTATATCTGCTGTCTAGTCTGTTGTAAACTCTTTGCGTTGCCAAGTGTTCCGATCTTTGTGAATCGTCCCTGTAAAGCATCACATCCATTACTGCCCCGTCTAAGCTCTAAGCACAGTCTACTTTTCTTTCCATGCCCTCAAACGCGTCTAGAACAATGGTGTATAAGCGCCCAGACCGGATCGACTCGTAAACCCGCGTAACATATAGTCCCATGCTTGGTGTGACGAAGCCGTTGCCCTCGGCGGCCTCGGTGGACGCTAGCTGGGCCTCGCTCAGGAATGGGATGCCCAGCTCCGTCCGAACAAAGCGATACATGCGTTGCGAAGCCTGTCCGATGTACGGTGTCGCATCAGGCGCGATGGCCTTGCGGCCTTCGATCTCGATCGTCCGCAGATCGAGCGCCTGACAGAGAGCCAGGAGGTGCGCCGACGCCAGCTGGGACAGCACGTCGACGGCCTCGAGCGTGTATCGGGCGGACACGAGCGCCAGAGAGTTGAGAGCCTGGTTGCCCATCTCGGCCGTCTGGACGTGCGACCCGACGGGATTGGCCAGGAAGCCCAGCTCCGAGGTCAAGGCGGCGATTACGACGTCGAGCCCCTTGAACAGGAACGAGTCGTTGGGGTCGTCCGAGCACAGATTCGGCGGCAGACCCCAGCTCGTAGCCGGGTTGATCATCTCGGTGCACTGGGTGAAGAGCATGCGGCCGATGCTCTGCAAGCCCTGGCGCAGCTTCTCGACGGCCGACGTGACGGCGCGCGCTTGGAAGTTGCCGCCGTGGAACACCCGCTGCGTCTCCGGGTCAATCAGCGGGTTGTCCGTTACCGAGTTGAGTTCGATCGTCAGCTGACTATGCGCGAGGCAGAAATCCTCCAGCACGGGGCCGAGCCACTGGCTGGCCGTTCGGAGCGAGTAGCGATCCTGTCGCAGCGTCGCCTTGGAGCGACTATCGTGGCGGTTGAGCAGTTGTGATCCGGCCAAGAATGCCTTGATGTTGCGTGCACTGTCGACTTGCCCCGGGTGCGGCCGTACACGCGCGATGAACGGCTCGAAACTCTCATCGCTGCCTCGCAGAGCCTCTACGCTCATGGCCGTCAACACCTGTGACAGCGCTGCGAGCTGGATGGATTCGTGAGCAGCGAGAGCCGCGACACCGGCAGACACGGCCGTGCCGTTCACGATGGCAAGACCCTCCTTGGCGTGCAGGGTGATGGGCGCGATACTGGCTTCCGCGAGGGCGACATCTGCCCGCGTCACCCTTCGAGCCCTGTCGACGTTTCTCGGCCCAGTGAAGGCCATGGCGGACGTCTTGCCCTGCATCAGGGCACAGATCCACGCGAGCGAGCTGAGGTCTCCAGACGCCGAGATGCTCCCACGCACGGGGATGAGCGGCACGATGTCTTTGTTCAGGAGGCTCCTCAGGCTTTCCGCGATCTCGACCCGAATGCCCGACACACCGCCGGCCAGCGAGTTCAGACGGATAAGCATGGATGACCGCGCCCAGGACTCGGGCATGCAGGTAACGGCGAACGGGTCGTTCAGCGGAAGACAAGTGGTAGGCCCCGTGTGTTTCTGATGCCCATTTGTCCCGGGAAGTTGGGAAAGGGTATCGCCGTTAACTGATTGTGCGTTTGGCGTAGCCGCATGCCGATTGCTGTTGGGAGCCTGCTCTTGCTTGCCGAACGCGACAATTCCACACGTCAGGTGGCTGATCAGACTCTGCTGGACCGCCTCGACATCGTTGGACCTTGCATCAGCACTGCCGCCAAATCCCGTGTTCACGCCGTAGATGATTTCGCCCTGGGCGATCTTCTGCGGAATGATCTTGCTGCATGCTTCGATGGCCTCGATGGACGCGGAGGAGAGCTCGACCGGTGCAAGGTGCCTCGAAACTGCCACCACGTCGGCGATGGTGAGGTCCGCTCCGCTGATCGTCCGTGTTGTTTCACCTGACCGTGGAACATCACATCGCTGGGAGAGGACCAAGTCTGTAAAAGTTGGTGCTTGGGATGACATGATGGAACTGGGATACAATCTTATCAGTGATGCGTTCAAATTTGCAGTGTGCACGATACTGGGATAGCACTTACTGACTCGATTGCCTATTTTGTTAAAGGAGCAACTCTCGTATCTACCTAGGTAAGGTACCTACCTACTTTACTGACGCGGGGATGACCTTTTTGGAGAAGTGGTCAGGGCGCATAATAAGCGGCGGGTACAACACCATCTTGTGTCTTAATCATAGAACACCACTTTTTTTTCTGATCAGTCGACGACAACACTCATCCAGAACACTTCCACGTGTCCTGCCAGTCGCTGTGACGGATCTCCCTGGGCCCGGGCCCTAGGAACCAGCAACATGCTAGGTGGCCTCGATGGCGACCACAAAAGCCCATTGCGGTGATCAGCCGGCTCCCCTTGCTCGTGCAATTGTTTCGGGTTGTTTGGTCTGTCCCGTTCTCACTGTGTACCTACAGATTACAAGTAACCCGTAGATGTAGATAGGCGAAAAAAATTCCCCGATCCTTCCGAGTTGACTGGCCGACTTTACGCAGCACGCCGAAGACCAACGTGAACTGCGCCGTCCCACTCGCCCCCGTTCGTCAAGCTTTGCTTACATATCGTGGCGTTCGGCGAATCGGCGTTTTGCAATGTGGAGAGGGTCGGGAATCCTTCAGGCTCCCGGTCCACAGGGCTGAGTGACTGGGACCCACTCAACGTCCGCCGGCGGGACGGGCCGTGTAAGCCCTGTTTCAACTTCAGACAAGGTCCAGTCCAACGCGCCGGGGGGAACACTCGATTCAGCAACGTGGTACACGACGATGACCAATATGAAAGGCAGGAATGAAACTTTTCGCCGATTCTCCGGGCAGGCTTTGGCTTTCCCAATGTCTAACAACACAACAAGGATGGAATTGTCTAGCTACGTATCATACCTATACTCTTGTCTTGGTTGGACCTTCGTATCAGGCACTTCTGCTCTTTTTTGGAACCAACAGCTACCTATTTCTGGGACAAAATCATAGCCAACCTAAATATGGCTGATCAAAGCTTGAGGTTCAAAGTTTTGCATCTCCTCCATGCCCCCATACTTCTCATTCTTGGTCTGTATTCCCGTGTGTGACACGTATGACACGTATGACCTACTTTGTAGCGAATGTAGAGAAGGAAGCCTCGTACTTTGCGGCCTCACCCTCAATCAGTGCCGCATGGTCAGCACTGCGTACAGTGGCCCTGACGGGAAACGGCTCGTCCAGACTCTGGTGATTGAGTTTTTCGTCGTCGATAGGCCCATCCTAGATCCCGTCTCGCTTTATCAGTAAACCGTCTCATTTTATGGTGCTTGAGAGACCAGAGCATAAAGGAAATGGAATCGTCTAAGTAGAGGTACTCACCGGAATCAACTCGAAGCAGTAGAGTAAGCGGGCAAAGATGATGAACAGAGCTTGCTCTGCCACCTTGGAGCCGACGCAGACTCGACGCCCGCCCCCGAATCCCCAGAAATTCGGTATTGTCTTGCCCGACCCTGGCGGTCCTTGAATCCATCTCTCCGGCTTGAACTTGTTTGCATCCTCAAACTCCTTGGAGAGCGCAATGGAGTTGATCAGGAGGCATGTGCCGGCTGGGATGAAATTCCCGTCAAACTCCAGGTTCTCGGTGAGTTGATGTGGGGGAACGAGAGGGACGGTGGGCCGCCAACGCAGAACCTCTTTGATCATGGCCGCCACGTAGGGCATTTCGGACATGTCCGACATGCGAGGAAGCCTGAGCGAGTCGTCGCCCTTTGTTGTGCATACTCGATCGACTTCTGCACGTGCCCGTGCCTGCGCTTCAGGGTTCGCGACCATGGCCATGATAAACACATTCATGGTCATGCGCGTGTTGTCGCCTCCGGCTGCCATGACAGAGGTCGCCAGATACATGGCCTCCTCATCGCCTCCAGCGTACCTCATGTCTGGATGGAGCAGGACGTCGCGAACGAAGGACGGAGGCGCCGAGCCGTCGCGCACGGCGGCGCTGATGGGCTGCCACCATTGTTGGAAGACACGGCGGTGAAACGCGCCCATCTGCATCCAGTAGCTTCGCCACGGCTGCAGCACATGGGGGAGCTTGCTGAAACAAGGGAAAAAGTCCACGTAGCTCTGGTTGATGGACGACACGAATTCCATCGTCACCCTCTGGTAGGCGTCGAGCTCCGCCTTGCTCTTGTGCAGGGGGTAGCCCATCACGATCCTGTAGAGCACCGAGGTCGCATAGCGGAAGTGGTGAGAATACCATAGCTTGGGCTCCCGAAGGTACCGGCGCAGCATGTCGACGCTCTCGAGCTCCTGCATGCCGGCATAGACCTTGAGATTCGAGCCGCTGAGCAAATGATGCATCACTCGGCGCCCCTCCCGCCATTCTTCTTCCTGGCGGATCACCGTGCGCTTTCCATTGCTGACGAGATCGCTCGCGATGGGCATATGTGGTCTTTCGTTGGTGATTCTACCGCGCTTGGCAATGAGTTCCGAGACGACGCGGTCCGAGTTGAGCACGATCCATGTCTTGGAGCCCATGTGAACTGTCACCATTTCGCCATATGGTATCAGGGAGGCAAGCTAAACCGGATTGTTGTTTTTCAGCTTGCTGTGACGGCTTCACATGTTGGATTCATGGGGGCAGGACAATACTAACCCATTCGTTAAACGACAGGGCTCCTCCGCGGCGCGCTTTCATCATCTGTGGCAAGTTTCCCAGGACCGGAGCTCCTGGTGGCCCCGGTGGCATAGACCATCTCCTTTTCCCGCTCGAGCGTTTCAAGTCGACAGGTTTCAAGACTTGAATGACCGCATATACACAGAAACTGAAAATGAGGAGAAAAAGGCCCACATACGGGGGGTAATAGGTGCTGTCGATGGTGTACATTGTGGCGGGCCAGAAGAGGTGAAGATGGAATATCGAACGTGATCACGAATCACACGATTCTATTCAGGCCATCGAGAGAGAGAGAGAAAAGAAGTAGTACAAGCGGACGAATGTGGAGGGGTGAGAGGGGGGAGGGGGGCTAGTACTGGGCCCAAGGTAGGTGACTGCGGCCCACAAACTTACAGCATATCACTACCTAGGTAATTCGGTATTACTACCCATCTTAGGTATGCAGGCGAAGGCCGAACATGACATGGAGGAAGCTGTTAGCAACTACCGGAAATGGCAGTCAAAAGATGTGACCAATGGATGAGCCTTGGACCCCCCCCCCCCCCTTTGAGGAAATCCAGGTGGACCAGGGGGATTTACCCAATCCACGACTCGTAGGAGGGAGTGATCTTTTAGGCTTTGGAAAACGAGCAACGGCAAGCTGTATGGTTCAGATCACGTACGCCCTTGTAATAGCCGCAAGAAAAGGAAAAAGGGCCGCAAACAAGCAAAGCAGCCGAATAGGCCAAGCAGGAACATGGCGACGTAAACATCCTCAAAGAATACATCACAGAAGATCTATCATGTTCGAAAAGTGCTCTACTTGATCTGCGGTGTGTGCATACTCTCTTGTTTCTTGTTCTTAGCAGTAAGATAGTTACAACTAGGGAACGTAGGCACCATTCTCAATACTCTTCTCGTTTAAGAATCTCTTCCACGCTTCTCGCCCCCCTTCAATGGCATCATAACCCCAAAGCCATTCAAACAATGGATAGTCTTCGCCTGCGCGGAGCATTGCATCCCGTTTCTCTTGCTCTGCACCATCAGCAAGAGCAAACATGGCCTTCTGGTCTAGTGAACGCTGTCTGACGTCTGAGGCTCGTGGTCTACGCACATCCTCGAATACCTTGACGGCATCTGGAATCTGCTCCCGTGCCA
This sequence comes from Sordaria macrospora, assembly GCF_033870435.1. Taxonomy (NCBI): domain Eukaryota; kingdom Fungi; phylum Ascomycota; class Sordariomycetes; order Sordariales; family Sordariaceae; genus Sordaria; species Sordaria macrospora. Next base: position 4,611,821 of record NC_089373.1, on the reverse strand, counting down.
CCAACTGGTCGAATATGGCACCAAGGACGCCTGCGTCCTCGAATGCCTGTGCCGCACCTTGAGCTCTGAAGAAGATTGGGTTAGACTATTAGCCAACCAGTCACGGAGGGTTAGGCAAGGAGAGAAATTGCATGAGAATCCATTCCGAAACTCACAGGCATGGCAAGATTGCATGAGCAGCATCGCCAATGAGCACAAATCGACCGTTCTCATGGTGCCATTGGCTCTGCTCACGGATTTGAAACAGGTTCCACTTTGTACAGACGGACCCTTCCATGTCTATCAGGTCGTGAAGCACCGGATCCCAGCCCGAGACCCTGCTCCTGAATTCGTCTATCGTAGCGCGTTGCGGCCCATACATGGCCTTGGTGGTACTTGGCCCTTCGGCATATATCAGAACGACATTGAGCATGTCCTGCTGGATGGGATACGTGACCACGTGCCCGCGCGGGCCCATCCAAAAGTTGACACTGGAGCGTCTCGTCAGGTCCCAGGCCGAGTGACCCAGGGCTATGGCCTTGGTGGGGACGGAGACGCGGTAGACCACGTCGCCCGGGCAATAAGGAGGGTCCTCACGGCCCAACAGGCCAGCCCGGCAACGAGACCTCTCCCCATCGGCGCCGAGTATGAGGTCCGCTTCGTAGACCTCTCCAGTGGAGAGACGGAGGGATGGTTTGCTGAAGTCAACTTCTGCAACCTCGCTGCCAAGTTTGATCTCTATGGTAGCATGCTTGCTCGTCCCCGATAGCAAGGCCCTCAGGAGGTCGGCGCGATGGACGACCAGATACGGGGATTTGCTCACCAGGTTCGGATGAGACACTGGCGGGGAATGCGAGAGCAGTTCTCCCCGGTAGGAGCGGAAAGTCCCGTCCTCGGGTTGATCAGCATACCGAAGCACTTCGTCAAAGACGCCCCAATGCTGAAGCAAACGAGTGGCGTTCGGGGACAGCTGTATCCCGGCACCGATCTGTCCAAAATAGTCTCAGAGTCAGCAAGGGGATGAACTGCCTTCTAGTTTATCTGTGGGAGAAAATAAAGTAGTAACCTCTTGCAGCTTCGGGCTGCGCTCAAACACGGTTACGCGGTGTCCGGCTTGAGCAAGAGCCAGGGCGGACGCCAGGCCACTGAGACCGCAGCCCACAACTAGGATGGTGAAGACTGGCCGTGAGGTACTACCTGTATTCGCCATGGCGACAAATTGGCGGTAGTTGGATTTGCAATGATTGCCACGACCCCTGGGGAAATAGCACCGAGTGTTTAAATTCCTCCCCTCTGATCGCTGGTGCGATATGAAGACGGAATTGACGAGCACGGCAGACCTGAACGTACCTACCTAATTTCTCCAATTTGACAGAAGATGGGGAAGATGCATGCAGCCAAAGATCCAGGATGCGTACGTTCGGCGTATGTACAGTAGAGTTTTCATCCCTTCTGTCTGCATGTGGTTTCTGCTACATACGATGTAAGCCAGACCCCTGCTATTCAGCCGGTATGCAAGCAGATGGCCGAAGTTGTCCATGGGATGGGTGCCAATCGCCGACAAGCGACAAAGCGCAACCTCACTAGCAAGACGAGTTAGACCTAAAGATTTATAAATACTTACTTGATGACGTGGCAATTCTTTACCTCTTGCCCGTCGGTGTATCGGTCGGCGACTCCTCCAAGTCATTGCACAATCGTGTTCTCCTACCCTACCCAGCTTCTTTTTGACTTTATCTCCGAATATGGCGACCGCATTCCAACGGTGGCTATCGCCACGACCGCTGCAACGGACCAAGAACAACGACAAGCCATCGTGGCCTCACCTCGGAGATGCAGCCCTGTACGAGCCGCTCTCCAAACCAGACGGGCTCTGGTACATCCGAGAGACACATCACATTGAAAACTACTTCGTCCGAGCCGGACTGTCTGGACCCCCACTGTAGGTAAAAGAACAGGCGAGCCCCCATCTTAGCCAATGGACATCAAATGGTTTAGTCTAATACCTACCTGGGATGGCAGACATATACATTGTTTGCAAGACGAGTTCTTCAAAGTCGAGCAGGGTGTCTTGGGCGTCGTTAAGAACGGTGTGGAATACGCCATCACCAAGGACGACGGAGTCTTCCCTATCCCCCGTGGCACACGGTGAGTTTTTGAATTAGCCTGTCTCTTGGCTGGGGAAACAAAAGCCACACCAAGTGACTGACCGGAGAGACCGGCGTTTGACTTTTTGATACAGGCATCGATTCTGGGCTCACAAGACAGGCACCGAGGACCTTGTCTTCTCCATCTGGCTGGATCCCTGTACCAGTAAGAGAGAGCACATTCTGGACGTCAACTTCCTGCGCAACTTGTCGGGCTACGTCAATGATTGCCTCAAGGCCGGCCTGCAGCCGTCGGTTCTCCAGATCATTCTGCTCACCGAAAACGCGTCTTCGCTGCTGTGCCCGCCTTTCCTCAACTGGATGCCGACGCCGATGCTCTTTTGGGCACACCGTGGGATTGCCTGGTATGCGGAGAATATTCTAGGGTAAGTTGATGGCTTACCAAGTAATACTGTGGCCCTGCTAATCCAACGCTTGCTTTCCTATCCAGGTATGAGCGGTCGTACCCCGAGTATACCAGAGATTCTCACTAGTTACTTGTTCAATGTACAAATCGTCCTAGCTTGGTCAAAGTGGAAATCTCATTGTGATTTTACCGGGGTAATTTGACGGGTGTGGAGATAAGGTCATAACAGGACTGCCATTTTGGTGACAACCTCTCTCGTGCCTTTCAGCTGAGACTGGGCATTCTTCTATACACTGCTTGAGCGAATGATCTACTACACTGATTACATTTTCGTACACCACACGCGGATGTGTGATGGCGAAAGTATTTGCGCTCCGCTTTGAAGTATATAAAAGACCATTCGTGCCTAGTCAATGTCTGACACATCAAAGTACACAATTTCACTTTACATATCTTAGCATTACTACTTTGTTTCCCCCTCCCACAAGTCCCTCCGCAGTTACAAATATCTACATCTACTGTTTGAGTCAGTCTTGATCCCGCAGCCAGACAAGCATTGTCGCCATGTCGTCGTCGCCAACCGGTCAGTTTGCTATTCCTAAAGGCTCAACTGTGCTCGTCACGGGCGCCGCGGGCTTTATTGGATCTCACATCGCCGACCAGTTCCTCAAACACGGCTACAAGGTCCGCGGTACCACGCGAAGCCCAGAGAAGAATGCTTGGATCAGCAACTTGTTGGACAAAAAGTACGGCCCGGGTAACTTCGAATTGATGGCTGTACCAGACATGGCAGAGCCAAACGCCTTCGCGCAAGTGGTCAAGGGCGTCTCAGCCGTTGTCCACACCGCATCCATCTTCACCATGGACCCCAACCCCGACCACGTGATACCGGGAACCGTGGCGGGGACGCGTAACGCTCTGGAATCCGCGGCGCGGGAGCCAAGCGTCAAGCGCTTCGTGCTCACGTCCTCTTCGACCGCGGCCTTGATTCCAAAGCCCAACAACCCCTTCAAGGTCACCACCGACACGTGGAACGACGAGGCGGTGGAGCAGGCTTATCGCGACCCACCGCCCTATGGACCCGAGCACGCGCTGCCCGTGTATGCAGCCAGCAAGACCTTGTCAGAAAAGGAGGCCTGGAAGTTCATGGAGGAGAAGCAACCGGGTTTTACCCTAAATACAGTCGTGCCGAATCTCAACTTCGGCGCTAGTCTCGACCCCGCCAACCAAGGCCACCCATCCACTTCGGGCATTGTTGTGAGTCTCTTCAACGGAGACACCAACGGCTATCAGGCCAGTGTCCCACCTCGTATGTCTACCTATCATCGCTTGTTGTGTGAGAGAGAAAGACGGGCCACTAATGCATCAAGGTGACAGAGTACTATGTCGACGTCCAGGACGACGCCCTCCTGCATGTGGCGGCCGCGATCCTCCCAGAGGTTCAGTCAGAACGTATCTTTGCGTTCGCCGAGACCATAAACGGAGATGGGATCCTGGACGTGTTTCGCCGGCTGTACCCGACCCGCAGCTTTGCCTCGCCCTTCCAAGCCGGGGAGGATCTGAGCGAGATTGTTCCTCGTCAGCGGGCGGAGGATCTGCTGCGAAAGATGGGCAAGGACGGGTGGACAGGGTTGGAGCAGAGCATCAAGTGGAACACCGAGGATCTTGTCTAGAATAAAAGGTGTCAATGGTGTTGTTGGTGCAATAGAGGTAGTAACGGGAAGTTGGCGTAACGTACCGTATGTATAATGTGGGGTAACTATTCCCCTTGAGCCCGCTTTTGGTGCCGTACCGTTCAGATTGGGAAGTGATCAGTGGAAGACATGCGCAAACATCGTTCGTTCGGGACAATGCGTTCGGCGAATCGGCGTTTTGCGGTTTTGCCTAACCCCACATTGTGGACTGTGTCTTTCAGACAGGGGGCGCCCAGACGGCGGCTACATGCGGGGCGGTCGAAGTGATAGTAGCGACCGTTGCGCCGGTAACGACGCCAAAAACCTAAGTGGATGAGAGATCTGCGCCAAGAAATTGAATCTTGACTAGTGCCAGGTACCTGTCACAAAGTCGCATGTGAAACCGCAAGTCTTTCGAAAAAAAACAAAGATTCAACCACCAACAAGACCTTACGATAGGCCAACAACCGGGCGCCTCTCACTGGCAGAAGCCGTGTCACGGATTGGCACGCAAACAGGCTCTGTGTTCGGGGAATGCAAACGCCGAGCTTACTAATTAAAGCTTGAATCGAAGCTTTCCAAGCATCTATTGCGTTCTATCAATTGACATATGCGATACAATACCTCTAAATACCCTACCATGGCGTCTGATTCCAGAACCTCCACTGTCTGCATCTCTCCTTTCCACATCAAACTACCTAACAAACCAGTTTAGCTCCGAAATCCTTACCTCTGCTCACTTGAACCATGTCCGTCTACGCTGTCACAGGGGTGTCCAAGGGAATTGGCGTACGTTCTGCTACACACCTAACCCCGCCGCGTTTGCTTACCCCGTGCTAATTTGAACCCTTGATTTCAGTTCGAGTTCCTTCGGCAACTGTCGGAAGACAAGGATAACCTGGTCATCGGTCTTGTCCGTAACAAGGCTGCGACCGAGAAGAAGGTTGCCGCGGAGCTGGGCGACCGCCCCAATGTTCACATCCTCCATGGAGACCTCACCAACTACGCCAGCCTGAAGGAGGCGGCCGCCGAGACCGCCAAGATCGTTGGCGACCGTGGTGTCGACTACCTGGTTGCCAACGCCGGTATCGTGCCCGAGTTTGATGCTTACGGACCTGTCAGCGCATTGTATGTCTTACCTCTTGTGCTCCCTCTCCTGGGCTCCAGGCTGTTCTGTGATGGCGTGGACTGATGGTAGATGCATAAAACAGGGCCGATAAGATCCAAGAGGTCGATGCTGGTGCTGCCGAGACATTCCAGACAAATGTCACCGGCCAGCTCCACCTCTTCAACCTCTTTGTTCCTCTGATCAAGAAGGGCAAGGCCAAGAAGGTCATCGCCATCTCATCTGGCGTGGGCGACGTCGACCTGACCAACCAATGCGAGATTGACGTTGGCCCGATCTATGCCGCATCCAAGGCCGCCCTGAACATTATCGTGGCCAAGTTCAACGCGGAATACAAGAAAGAGGGTATCCTCTTCTTAAGCATCAGTCCGGGCTTGGTAGAAGTCGGTCGCTATGCAAATGGTACGTACTTATCTCTATTCCCAAAGCTCTGGCGGGAACGCCCGAGTACTAGCAGTGGACTAACACATTCTTTCCAGCCACGCCAGAGCAGGTGAATGGCCTGATGGGATTCGTGGGCAAGCTCGCATCGTATGCCCCCCACTTCAAGGGTCCAATCACCCCGGAGGAATCGGTCAAGGCTGTTCGGTCCGTCTGGGAGAAGGCTAGCATTGAGGAGGGACATGGTGGTGCGTTCATCTCGCATCTGGGTAACAAGCAATGGGTGTAAAAATGCTCGCATACTAGGCGCGCCTAGTACATGCCCTTTATTTTCTACTAGGTTCAATGATTAGTAACTCTGGAAACAAAGAATGGATGTTCATTAATGAATTCTTCAACTTGTTGAGAACGGTAAACTAAAGACCCTCGAATAATGCGCCACGCCTCACGAGTCTGCTTCTTTGCTCCAAGAAAAAGAAACATGCAAACATGATCTCGGCGATAGATAGCTCTGCATTTGGGGGGGTCGTTATCTAGGTCCGCGCTCTTATTTCCAATTGCCTCTTTTGGCCAGAAACTGGCCTGTGCGCCTTGCACACAGAAAACACTCGAAAATCAGTCTCGAAATTGATTACGACAAAAAGATGCAATGATTCTGCAACAGTTCTTGCTTATCTGGAACAAGCCCCTTTTGTGGCCAGAGTAGGTGCGAAAAGGAGTGTTCCAGTCTGGCGTTTGCTGTGAGAGAAGTGCTGGAGTGACTTGCCAAAAGCGGCAATTGGAGATAAGAGCGCGGCCCTGGATACCGTTCCCCCTGCATTTCAATAATTACTCCGCCGCTCAGTTGCTTCATCGGATGTCCTTGCTACTCCTAAAGACACAAGGACGGGATATTGACATAACGCAGCTGTGAGTTTGCCAAAGCTGGCAACAAAATACTGTATCACGTTATTGACAGGTTACCAATTGAGGCGAATTATAGTACTGGATTTCCACTCAAGATCAGAACATCGAACTCGATGCTGCCCTCCCACCTAAGGTACCTCTACGTACACAAGGCCCAGCAATGGCCGGAAGACTATGTACACGGGTAAAGTATTCACGAGACTATGGCAGTAGTGACGGTGGGGCATCATGCCTATAACCCCCTCCCCCCCCCCAATCCCTAGGCCGAATAGACTCTATGGTTCTCCAGCACAAAGTTAGCCATAAGCCCAACCGTCATCGCAGTACCGACATAGCCGCTTCCACTACCGAACGCCCAAGCGCAACTGTCGCCATTTTCCAAGTCGACCACCGCGATCATCCACGCCAGCACGAGAGCAGTAACGCCACACGAGATGGCGTAGTACGCCTCGCCGAACCCCGCCAACTGGCCCGCTTTCACCAGACAGAAGATTTGCACCGCGCCCGCGACGTAGCAAGCGGGTTTCGTTCCCTTGCGGCCGAGTCGCACGGCGAGACCCTTGACGCCGGCCTTCAAATCGTCGAGATAGTCCTGGTGAGCATAGATGGTGTCGAAGATGACCGTCCACAGAATGCCGGAGAAGTAGAGATACCCAGCCGACCGGGCCAGTGGCGATTCGGCGACGGTGATCAGCCGAGCAGACAGATCCGACGACGACGACGACGACGACGACGGGTCGAACAGAGGTGCCAACGGGTCCTTGCCGACCATGGCCGCCACCAAGAAGATGGCGTACGAGAGCCCAAAGCCCAGCTCGACCTGGGGGTAGTTCGTGCAGCGCTTCAGCAGAGGGTAGATGAACAGAAGCACGGCGCCTAAGACGGCGTGGGTCGACACGGAACCGCCCAGCGGGTACAAGATGGCGGCCCCAACCGCAATCTGCGCCGCAGTGAAGATGTGTGCCTGCGCGGTTGAGACGGCACCCCGCGGGATGGGTCTCACGCGGCAGCGAGCCACCTGGCGGTCAAAATCCTGATCCAGGTTGTCGTTCCACGTACAGGTGATGCCGCGGAAGAGCGTGGTCCAGACCCAGAGGTATCCCGCGAGGAAGGCAAGGGTGGTCAAGTCCATGTCGCTGGAGAACGGGGGGATGTTGATGGCGAACCCGAGCCCTATCAGGTAGTGCCAGTAGAAGGCCCAGAAGCCTGCCTGCCGGTCGAGACGCATGAGCTCGGCGTACGGGACCCAGGCGTCCGGTAAGAAGCGGAAGACGCCATGCTCTGGCCTGCGGTACCCTTTGACTTCGGACATGATGGTTTTTGCGTTAGGAGTCGGTGCCAACTATAGGGAGGGCTGGGGGAGAGAGAACTGATGACGGCGTGAAACGAAAGAGTAGCAAGCTAGGTATGATAATGGGCCAATGTGTGGAAAACGTTCCTGAGCAAAGTCCGGGTTCTGGGATTAAGAATGGCTATTATTATCCAACGGTAAGTACCTACCAAAGGTTAATAAGTCAGCTAAACACCAACCCTCTTACATCTCCTTGATATCAGGGGTCGCTTGTTTCCTTGGTCCCGCCCAGACGAATGAATCCCCAGAGAGCTTCGGACCGACAATTCGGCGATACCATGCGTGGAACCCATTATCACGCATCAAGGTCTTGCCCGGGCAATTCTAGCACAGTCAGACGGCATTTTCCTCGTAGCACTGAATCAGCTACCTGCATAAAATTCGGAGGATGGATTCGGCGGTGCGTTTGGCGTATGGATTCGGCAGTGCGTTTGGCGTATGGATTCGGCGGTGCGTTCGGCGGATGGATTCGGCGGTGCGTTCGGCGAATGTGTGCACCACAGTGGTATCGCGTCCCCCCGCCCTGTCAACTGGCACAGGACGGGATATCTAGGTGTAGTCCGCACATGAAGGCTTGATTCTCTATCTGGTGGTGAGGGAGACCTTGTAGCTGTTGTCCCTAGTGGATACTGCTTCATTGCTGTTTGTTCATGGCTTGTTCGTCTACTCTTTGCCGTGCGACCGAACGTAGAAGTCCAGGCAGAAACTCGTCGTAGATTCCAGTCGTATTATGTTGGCCATTATTTGCGCTGTTTCTGGCGATTGAGTTATCTCAGTATATCCAGTGCAGAGTTTATTCGTTGAAAATGATGAACGAGACTTTGGTATCTCTACAGTTGTCGCAGCGGTGTCATGGAAGACTGCTGCGGCAGGGACACAACTTAACAACATCAAATACTGCCACCAGGAGTTGATACAATACTAGAATGACTATCGTGAACTCGCCTTGGCTCCACATTGTTTCCTCTTCTCAACAAGTCAAATACAAAGCATATTCCCCAAACTCGTCATCTTCCAGCAAGTAATCCCATTCATCCTGGAACAAATTGACCACAAACTCGACGCCGCGCCCCGGCTCTCGCGGCATGGCGAAACAAAGACGTCCAGCCTTGTTGACATCGTCAAAGAGAGGCCTCAACGCATCGGCCTTTCCACCATTGGCGAACAAGCGCCCGCCCCACCGCGTGTCCTCGATGCGCATCATCATGAGAGACGACAGGATCATGTCGTAGCCGTGGGCATGGGTGATGCTGAGCTGAAGTTTCGAGACATCTTCAAGGCGCCGCCCCAGCCCATATGCACCCAGCATGGCCTGCCGAGTCGCTGCGTCGGCCTCTCTGCGGATGGCCGTCGCCACCGTGGCGATACCAGTATTGGGCGAAGTTAGCGTCGATATTGGCATGGCAACCCGGTTCCAGAACACCAGGTTGCCCAGGTACTCGAATGGCATGGCGCCCTTGGCGGAAATGTTGGGCCGGCCGTCGATCGTCAGCTGCAACCAGGCCTCGACATTGTCCGACTCGCTCGCTCGACCGGCAGCCATGGCTGCCGCGTGTCTGGCTTTGAGCAGACTGCGCCAGATCAGCGCCGCCATGCTGTCGTTTCCCGAGATACGCGATCCGGCGCCCGCCTCGTCCAGACAGCGCTTGTGGAGTGCGGCGAACTTGTCGGGTGACATGTAGAAGACGGCCGACGTCATGGCCTCACCAGAGGATGGTGGTGGTGGAGGTAACCGGCGATCCTCCTTGGACGGTGCATTTGGTGGTTCCATGTCCAACAAGGTGTATGACTTTGCTTCCACGTGGCCCGTTTCTCCTTTTGCATCATCGACATGCTCCAATCGGCTGCCCTCGTCCGCCCATATACGCTCGATGAGACCGCGATCCGAGCTCAAGGGATCGAGGACCACAGGCGCCGTGTTTGCCTGCAAGGCGGCACAGTTGGCCGCCCATATCCTCCACACGTCAAACAAGGCGGCGCCGTCGCAGGCGTTGTGGTGAGTGGCGCCGCACAGGATCAACGCTCCCGGCACAAAGTTGGCCTGAGCCTTGAAGCACTCGGCACCCTTATCCACCTCGGGAAAGTTGAAGAAATCTCCCCAAAAGACCTCCTCGTCCGGAATCGTGTCCATGGGGTGGCCGCTGTCACAGATCTCTTCGTAGCTCACTGTTTCGTCTAGTAGCTTGAAACGGAACTGAGGCACAGGCTTGCTGTTATCCTCAAGGCCCGCTGGGTCATACCGGATCTCAAGCTGGCCGGGGCGTCCGCCTGGTGTTCCTGGATCTGCTTTGTAGATTTTCCCGCTCAGCCAGGGCAGTTGTCGGAAGGTAAGGCGAAGGCCATCTTCCAAAGCCTTGAATGCTCCCTGGGGCGTAACGGCGTCCTTCAACGGGATGTACCATTTCATGGGCATATAATGGGGAGGGAGGAAGTGATCCAGAACCCCGAGGGGAACTCGGACTGTCGAATCCGGCATCCTTGGCTCCGTCGTAGTGAACTGCCCACTGCAAGTGTGAGTGAGGCCCTCCTCTCAAGATTGGTTGCGAAAATGTTGCTGGAAATTTAGGACAACTTATGCCCAACTGAGAATAGGGAACGCAAGAGAGCCAGGGATCCAAGATACCTTTGGGAATTATTACTTCCCATAGGCAAGGTCCAAACACGCCTTTAAGCAACACCCGAAATGTCCACCTTTACCCCCCTCCCCCCTGCAGCCATGTTTTATCCAGCTTACAGGCCGAAGAAAGACGGCTGCAGCCCGATCGGCGAACAGCACGCCGGCTTACAATCGCCGAATAAGGCATGTCAGGGTAGGTATCCCGGATGTACCTAGCTAACAATACTACCTCTTTAAATCGATTTACCTCGATATCCATTAAGTCTCTCGTGTTTCCAATGGTTTTTCAAAGTCATCTTTTCATGTCGTTCATTTTCCAGTCCACCCGTGTTACATGGTACTATCTCAGACATCATCATCATCATCATCATCATCATAACGATAAACATGACCAACGGCTCCAACGGTACATCGTCGTTTGACAAAAGCAGGCATCATGGTCATGAGGAGAGGACCATGTCCCACCCCCAGTCTACGTCGCCCATCGCCGTCGTGGGCATGGCCTGCAGATTCCCCGGCGGCGTCACGAGTCCGGAGGGGCTCTGGGACCTCTGTGCCAGCGGTCGAGACGCCTGGTCCCCCATACCCGAGTCGCGGTTCGACGTGAAATCATACTACGACCCGAATCCTGCAAAGAGTGGTAGAGTAGGTTTATATGAGAGTCGGTTAAAGATCTCGGAACGGACCAAGGGATTGCTAACAAACTCGCTTTTTCTTTGCAGAATCATGCCACCGGGGGTTATTTCTTACACGAAGACGTGGCTCTGTTTGATGCCGCATTCTTTCGATTCACGTCCGAAGTAGCCAGTGTAAGCTCTTTTGATCCTTTCCCTTCCCTCCCTCCTCCTTTTTGCCAAAATTTCATCCGTTCTCTATTTCTCCAGCTGACAGCGATGGGATGGGCAGGCAGCGGATCCTCAGCTTCGGCTGCTATTGGAGGTGACGTACGAAGCAACGGAGGACGGTAAAGTAGCCTTTTGCTTGCCCCTTATGAGCAAAACCCAAGTAACCCCTATCTAATCTTTTATTATTTTCTTGGAAAAAAACAGCCGGTCTACCCATGGAAAAGCTCGCGGGGCCGGGCCCCAACACGTCGGTATTCGTCGGTTGCTACACCAAGGATTACCACGACGTTCAGACGCGCGATCCCGAGACGATGCCGCCGTCCACGCTGACCGGAAATTACACGGCCATGTTCTCCAACAGGGTCTCCCACTTCTACGATTTCCAGGGAGCCAGCATGTCCATCGACACCGGTTGCTCGGCCGCCCTCGCCGCCTTGCACCAGGCATGCCAGACCATCCGGTCGGGAGAGTCCCACGTTTCCATCGTCGGAGCTTCGAATACGATCTTGAATCCAGACATCTACATCGCCATGTCCACTCTTGGGTACGTAACTCAGCTTGGTCTAAACAGCTTCAATCTCTTTCGTGTACTTGGCGCTTCCTGTGTGGCGACTAACCCTGGGCTTTTGTTATTTTTAGCATGGTGGGCGCAGATGGACGTTGTTATGCGTGGGATGCGCGGGCGCAGGGCTACGGTCGTGGAGAAGGGGTGGCCGTGCTTGTGCTAAAGTCCCTCGATGCGGCCGTGCGAGACGGCGACCGGGTGCATGCCGTGATACGGGAGACGGGACTGAACCAGGACGGTCGAACAACCAGCATCACCTCTCCCTCCGTGGACGCGCAGATCCGGCTGATACGACATTGCTACCAACGAGCGGGTCTCGATCTTTCTGACACGGGGTACGTGGAGGCGCACATGACCGGGACGCAGGCGGGGGATGTTACCGAGGCCGAATCACTTGCCCGGACGTTCGGTGCAAGCCGCACACAAGATGACCCCGTCTGGGTCGGCTCGGTCAAGACCAATGTCGGGCATACCGAGGCCGTCAGCGGATTGGCTGGCATTATCAAGACTGCGATGGCCATGAAGTACCGAGCCATTCCGCCGAATCAGAACTACGTCGTGGGAAACGACAAGATTCCCCTTGACGACTGGCACTTGCGAGTGCCGACCAATGTGGTGCCCTGGCCACGCAACAAACCCTTGCGCGCGTCCATCAACAACTTTGGCTACGGAGGGACAAACGCACACGTCATCCTCGAAGGTGCGCCTGAAACGCGGCTCGCAAATGGCAACGGTCGCAGGACAACGACAGCGGACGACGGTGATGTGTCTCGACTGTATGTGCTCAGCGCCCAGGACGCCGACACGACCCGCGCCATGGCCGGAAACCTGGCTGCTTGCATCCGGAAGAGCATAGAGGGCGAGATGGATCTGCAGCCTGCCGACATGGCCTTCACGCTCAGTCACCGTCGATCGCGCCTCTCCTATATCACTACAGTGCGTGCTAGCAACTTGGCCGAGTTAGCCGACAATCTGGACAAGACGGCGGCTCTCAAGGTAGGACACGCGCCCGCAAATAAACGGGCGCCGCGACTCGGCTTTGTGTTCAACGGTCAAGGCGCGCAATGGCATGCCATGGGCCGAGAATTGCTGTACGCATACCCCATATTCGCAGAGGCGATCGACGAGGCCGACCGGGTCCTGCGGGAGATGTACGGCGCTGACTGGTCGTTACGCGAGGAACTGACGCGCGATGCCAAGTCCAGTCGCGTCTCGGAGATTCACCTGGGCCAGCCCATCACCGTGGCGCTGCAAGTGTGCCTGGTGGTGCTGCTCCGCTCATGGGGCATCCGTCCATCGGCCGTCACGAGCCATTCCAGCGGCGAAATTGCGGCCGCATATGCCGCTGGGGCGCTCTCGTTCGAGCAGGCGCTCGGCGTGACATACTGGCGTGGCGAGCTTGCGCGCACTCTGCTGGACCCGAAAACCTCGGGCGTCGTTGGTGGCATGGCTGCGGCCGGTGTGGGACCCTACGAGGCGGAAAGATACCTAAGGGAAACGACTTCTGACGGCCGCGTCGTGGTGGCGTGTGTCAACAGTCCCGAGAGCGTCACTCTTTCGGGTGACATGGATGATCTGGACGAGGTTGTGAGGCGTCTCGAGGCCGACGGCAAATTCGCTCGCAAGCTCAGGGTCGCGCTGGCATATCACTCACCCCATATGCGGCGCATGGAGTCTGCCTACCTGGAGAAGCTGCGGGACTTCGTACCATCGAGCCCGACTTGGTCCGGTGACGTTAGGTACACGTCCCCTGTCACGGGGGGCGTCGTCGTCACGTTCGCCCAATCGCTGTCAGCAGAGCACTATGTGCGGAACCTGACGAGCCCGGTTCTCTTTAGCCAGGCATTTGAGGCCATGTGCTTCGGTGAGACCGACGAAAGCTCCGCCCAAGTAGACGCCATTGTTGAAATAGGACCGCATGGCGCTCTGGCGGGTCCCATGAGACAGATCTTGCGAGGCCGCAAGATGGCTTACATGTCCTGTCTTCAGCGAAATGTGAATGCCGTGGAGACCATGCAAGATGTGGCCGGAGAACTCGTCCGTCTCGGATATGCCGTATCTTTATCGGCCATCAACAAATACTCAGAGGCAAACGGTGAGGAGGCCGTGACCACCTCCACGAACATGATGAAATTTGTGCCCGGCCTGCCGACTTATCCGTGGAATCACTCGAGTCGCTACTGGATCGAATCGCGGGTCAATAAGGACATCCGCCACAAGAGATTTCCACCTCACGAGCTCCTTGGTATGCCTGTTTCGGGCGCAACGACACCGGCATGGCGAAACTTTATACGTCTCGTCGACCTTCCTTGGATCGGCGACCATCGTGTCGATGGCATGGTTGTACTTCCTGGCGCGGCCTACGTATCCATGGCCATCGAGGCCGTTCGTCTCGTCACGGATCCGTCTGAAGACAAGATTCGCGGCTATCGTGTCAAAAACGTCGAGTTTCTAAGCGCCTTAGTGGTTCCCGATTCGGAAAAGTCGGTCGGAGGCGTCGAGATGTACTTCCGTCTGGGACCGTCACGACGCGAGGGGGACAATGCTGATGGCTGGTACGAATATGAGGTGCGCTCTCTGGGGGCCAATGACATGTGGGTGGAAAACTGTCGTGGTCTCGTCTCGGCCGTGGTCACGGAGCAGCAAGATATCGAGGACGCCGTCGCACCGAACGTCGACTCCTTCCTCAAGACACAGGAATCCAAGGTACGACGAGTGGCCGGTTCGGCACTTCGGGCAGATGTCGCCAGCATGGGAGTTCAATATGGACCGGCCTTCCAAGGCATTGCAGACGTGGTGGCGTCCAAACCCCTCAAAAGAGCGGCAGCCGACTTGGACATCCTCGAGCTGGAGTCTCCGTCAGCGTCGCCATACTTGGCCTCCTACTACGTTATCCACCCCACGACGCTGGACTGCATCATCCAAGCCACTTACGCAAACTTGCCCCCAGACACGGGCAAGACGTCCATGGTGCTTCCTAGGTCGCTCCAGGATGCTTTTGTGCCTCGATCGCTAAACAGAGGGGGGAGGGAGCGCCTGGCGGTTTTCAGTGAGTTGCGGAGTGCGCAACACAGAGGCTTCACCTCGGACGTATCCGTCGCGAACTCGCAACAACAACAAGGTGATAGCCGCCGTGAGACCCCTCTCGTGATCAATCAGCTGTTCTGCCAGGCCATTCCCCGTGATGAGGCTGAAAGTGGCCTGGAAAGAATTCCGCTCTATGAAAGCCGCTGGGTACCGATAGTGAGCCGCGGTGGCATCCCCTCGTCTATGAAAGAATACATGCGCACTACACTAGCAGGCGAAGAGCTGGACTACGAGAAAAAGGTGGTCCGCGCATCCTATCACCTCATTGCCGATGCTGCGGCTGAACTGGAGGAGGGGCAGCCATCGGGCAGTTGGACAGCACACGGGCACGCCTCGTTTGCATGGATGCAGAGCGTGCTGGCTCGTGGTAAGAGCGGGCAACTGATGCCTGGAAGCAAAGCCTGGGGGCGAGCAAGCAAGGGACTTAAGCAAAAGTTGTTCGACGAGCTCCGGTCCACGGGTGGGACGCACGGGGGTCTCCTTGTTCGCATTGGTCAGAAACTGGCACAGATTGTGCGAGGAGAGGTAACGTCTGCCGCCCTCTTAGGGGAGGACAACGAAGATGATCTCATGAGACAGTACAATAGCGGACTGCCCAGCCTCCAAACTCGCAGCTACAAGCAACTTGCCAGGATAGCGAAGGTCCTTGCTCTTCAGCAACCAGGAGCGGCTGTTCTCGAGGTTGGTGCGGGCAACGGGGCAGCGGCCGGAGCCCTGTTGGAAGCATTCGGACAGGGAGGTAATGGTGGACTGCTCATTGACCGATACATATTCTCGGACTCCTCATCAGTGCATCTCGAGGCAGCCAAGCAGAAGTTGGCCAGGTGGACCAAGGTGCTCGAGTTCCGGGAACTCGATCTCGGAAAAGAGGGCCCGACGGAGACGTCGCACGACGTAGCAGCCGAACGGAGTATAGACCTGGTGGTTGCATCAATGAACCTACACGCAGTCAACAACAATCCGAAGACGGCATTGGAAAACATACGGAAACTGCTGAAGCCCGGCGGCAAGCTTCTGCTTGTTGTGAAGACGCACGTCAGTCTCGATGCGCAGCTCATCTGTAGCATGCTCCCGGGTTGGGAACAGCAGGATGAGCAGCCGGAATTTGTCACGGGGCTAGAAGCGTGGGATGAGACTCTTCGCGCCAATGGATTCACGGGCGTCGAATTCGACATTGCTGATTGCGAGCAGCCGCAATTCCAGAGATGGACCGTCATGTTAACAAGCGTCGCGCCTGAACAAGAAGCGTCCGCCGTGAACCCTAGTAGCCCATCCAACCCCAGTTTTGTGACAATCGTTCATGCGGAGTCCACGCTTTCACCGTCGCAGCAGAAATGGCTCTCACAGCTAGGCGAGGCCATTTATATGACAACGGGCATCCGGGTCACCCTGGAGAGCCTCGAAGAGGTACAACCAGGCGAGAGCCAAGTACACATACTAGCTGCAGATGTAGTAGCCAAGAATGGTTGTGTGCTGGATGATATGGACGAGTCCATGTTCCATAAGCTCCGTCGAGTGCTTCTGGTGAGTCGGGGAGTTTTGTGGTTGTCCAACGGCGCCGGTCCAGACGCCTCCGCCACACCCGCATCTTCTCAGGTGCAGGGCCTGCTGCGAACTCTCCGCCATGAAAATGTGGACAAATCCTCCGTCTTGCTGGACTTGCCCACAACCTGGGCGGAAGAAGCGGACGTGGTCATAAAGCATGTTGTCGGGGTGTTGCAGCAGACATTGCTAAACAAAGAGTTTGGCCACGCCGACGCCGACTGGGAGTATGCGATTCAGGACTCGGTCGTCCATGTGCCACGGATCTTCCCGGCGATGGGCAGTAAAGAGGAGTCCAAGACCAAGACCTTCCAGCCCTTTCAGGATCCCCATCGGCCACTGGTGTGGGAGGAGGGATTGGATTCAGGTGAAGGTGGCTTCGTCGAACAGTGGTGTGGTGCTGCCAATGAGCTCGCTGACGGTGTCGTTGAGATCGAGACGCGGGCTTTCAGCCTGGATCCTCGCGTCCATTATCATCACCGCACTGCGACAGAGGCCAACGACGAGGAAGCCACGGTTGTACACGAGGTAGCGGGCATAGTCACCCGACTTGGGCACAACACGGACGCCAGTGGGTTCCAGCTCGGCGACAAGGTCTGCGGTGTGATCAAGGGGCCATACGCAAGCATAGCACAAGCGAGTTGGACCAGCGTCGCGAAAATTCCTAATGGCCTATCCTTCGAGGAGGCCGCCTGTGCCCCGCTGGCGTATTCTGGGGCTTATTACGCCCTTGTGCACGTGGCAAGATTGAGAAGGGGTGACAAGGTCCTGATCGTGCAAGCCGATGGTGGAGCTGATGGCACGGCGGCAGGTCTGGCCATTGCAAATCACGTAGGCGCTGACGTGTGGTTTGCTACCACCGACTTGACGGAGGCCGAGACACACCGTCTCATGGACACATACCACCTTGCTTCAAGTCAAATTCTTAAAAGCCGTTACGCGAGGGAATTAGGTGATGCCATCAAGGGGCAGACTGGCGGCCAGGGCGTAGATGTGGTTCTCACCGGCCCGACGTCATTGCTCTCCGCACCTCTGCTGCAGTCTGCTCTGAATAGCATCGCGAATTTTGGTCGCTTTGTCGAAATCGGTGGCTGGAACAAGAGCCTAGACGTCACCCAGCTTGCTGCAAGATGCGCTACGTATGCGCGAGTGGATATGATACAGCTGAGCGACCACAATGGTCTGCTTATGAGGGAGTCATTGGATGCGGGCCTAGGCATTATCTTTCACAACGCCATGTCTTCCTCGTCGGGGTCTTCCTCACCTCTTACCCCCGTGACAATGTTCTCGCCCTCGCAGATGAGTCAAGCTGTGCGGCATTTGGAACAGCAACGGCAGCGACGCAAGGCGGGCAAGGTGGTCATTGCGGCCCAGGACGACAGTCCGGTCCAGGTTATGTCTCCTATGCGCCGCCCACCTCGCCTTGATGATAAGAGAGCCACTTACCTGATCGTTGGCGGGGTGGACGGTATTGGCGGAGCCATTGCATCTTGGATGGTGTCCAAAGGCGCCCGGAGTGTGGTCCTCATTTCCCGCAACGCAGAGAAACACCCTCAGGCGGAGGGACTCATCGAAGATGCCGCGCTACGAGGTTGTCGCCTTCAAGTCCTCAACTGTGATGTATCGAGTGAGGAGAGTCTTGTCCGACTTCTCCATCAAGTCTCGGCCACATCGCCTCCGGTCCGTGGCGTTATTCACGCTGCCAACGTTCTAGCGGTACGTACAAATAGGAAACAAGGCGTGCTCGAATGCTGAAATACTTTCACTAACTTGCAAAAAACAGGATACCGTGTTCGATCGCATGTCCTTCGCGCAATGGCGAAAAACCGTGGGGCCCAAGGTCGCCGGCACGAGGAATTTGCACAAGCACCTACCTCAAGATCTGTCCTTTTTCGTGCTTCTGTCGTCAGTCATCGGTGTGATGGGGCACGTCTCTCAGGCCAACTACGCCGCTGCCAACGCGTTCGAGGACGCCTTGGCCAGCCACCGCGTGGCTCTCGGCCTCCCTGCCGTCAGTCTGGCTCTGCCGGCCGTTTTAGGCGTTGGAATGGTGGCGTCAGACGAAGATGCTCGGCATCGTGTCGAAGCACTTGGCACCGAGTCGATACATATCGACGCTGTATTTCGCCTTATCGAAGACGCCATCCAGCACGACACGCGCCTCCAGCATAGCCAGCGATCCAGTCGGTTGTTCCATCAGTCACCTGGTGAAGCCCGGAGGATCGTTGGCCTGCTACCGTGGAGCAGTCTGGCGCCTGAGGCTGGCATTCGTCGCGATCGGCGTTTCGGCACGTTGCGCCTCGTTCAACCGGCATCATCCTCCCAATCGACACAGACTTCCGAGGCCACCTCACTCGACCCCACCGCGATTCTCGTCCGCGCACTCGGTCACAGCAGCATCGACCGAGGCGAGAAATCAATGCAAGAAGTGAAGGGCACGGCACAGGTAGCAGAAGCACTGGCCGCGCGGCTGGCGGCGATTTTCAACGTCGATGTCGCGAGCGTGGACCCAGAACAGGGCGTTTCTGTTCTCGGCGTCGATTCTCTCGTTGCCGTCGAATTGCGCAACTGGCTTGCTTTGGCAGGTCAGGCGAAGCTGTCTATTTTCGAAGTCCTACAGAGCGCCTCGCTCAATCAGGTTGCTGAGTTGATCATCAGACGAAGTGCTCTGGTGAAGTAACCGCTAGAGGCTCAGTGTGCCACTGCTGAAGATGCGGCGGCGAGGATGAGGTTTCACTGCGGAGTAGACTATGGAAGTCTAGGACTTGATTCATCGATAACACTATATTGCAGCGATGGGTGTCTCATGATGTATTCATGTACCTTGGGCTCTTGTGGCTACCTATTCTCTTATTTCGTAAGAACTCGTCGGCGCTGAAACGAGGATCGGACTTGACGTGCTCTGCCATGTCGGGAGGCAACACAATCCGTGTCCCGAACGATCCAATGATCTGAAAGGGGCCATTCTACCATTGAGTCGATGAGTGACTGATCTGGTTTCAGTTCATGAGAGAGACCCTGCATTTCCCGCCTTGTAATATCCTTTCCGAATCCATCCATGCCTTCATGTCTCAGGCGATGCGTTTCACGGCGGGCTTATCAGACCATTCGCCTTTGAGTTTGTTGATGACCGGAAAACCAGAGGTATACCACCTCAGTCTCAGCGTGGAAATGACAGCACCCAGAAGATACGGGAGGAGTAGGATGGGTACAGCTGCAGAAAGCAGCAGCCCAGGGTTCTCGAACAACATGATTGTCCAAAGGATCGAGCTTGACACTCTGGCAAAAGTGAGTCGACAATATTTTGTCTGGTCAATGACAATCACTCGATCTATTCTGGGCAAGTAATGAACTGTGTCTCGATATAAAAGACGTGACTTCTTCCCATCAGTGTCCAGAATCTTTTGATGTGTTGAATGCTCACCACCACCAATCACATTTGCCTGGCACTATACCGATGGGGCATAAAATCATTATACAAGGTGGGTGAGATGCTCGCTGTTATGCCAAGTGGACCTCGAGTGAAGCCCTGCCGAATAATTGTTTGAAACTCAATTCATAGGAGCATCGACATGGAAGGCACAGACAAGGATCAGGCCATCAGCTGCTAAATTCAAATGAGGTTAGTCTTTAGGCATGGGTGACAGTAGCTTTTCGCCGACGAGACGAGACAGAAGCAAACCCTAGGTAGGTACAGTCAGTGGCCGAGAATCCGTGAGATGCTGATCCTACTAGACTGTAGAACGGGTGTGCATCAATTTAGACGCATACGACCTGGATTCCTTGAGAAAACGACTGAATTTACGTAGGATACGAATGTTCGGCATTAACCGAGCCCGACAATGTTTTGTAGAAACGCGTCAGTTGAGCTCATAGCAATTCAGCGTTGACATCGGCCTTCGCAACGCCGAACCAGACGCCGAATGCATATTCAGAGTCCACAAGCTTCTTGGAATCTACAAGCTGGGATATGCCGAGTGGCTTTCCACCCAAAAGTACTATCTCCAACCCTAGCCCGCATTAGCTGTCATCATACTGCGCATTGTAGTTCTTCCATCGTGGCATGGACTTGGAATCCTACCTGGGCAGACGGGTATGCTTACATAGTAGACTCATTTAGCGACTCGTTTCCTCCCTCCGAGGGAACTGCACATATTTCTGGTCTGGTCGACTGCAGGTCCTTGAATCAATAATCATGACAATGTGCGGTGCAGCCTTCCACGATGGCGTGCCAGGCTAAAAGTTAACGTTGTCCCGTAGTGCTTCCACTTGTTGACGTACGAAATAAAGTACTTGGGAAGAAACCCTTACCTATGAAGAGGGGATTGAGGAAAGGCCCCGCCAACCGCACCACAACCCCCAAGTAATCAACCACCCCCTTGCCCCGAAAAGTAAGGTATCATTCAATCCAAGGAAATTTCACGGGCTGGCAGCGAACCGTTTCTTGGCTAATCAGATCGTGCAAGAGCTAACCACTTTAGAAATTCGTCTCAATTGCCAAACAACAACCTGGAAGCCAAACAACGTAACTGCTTCCGCCAGTCCTTCCCACCACACTCCCCATTCGGCGCAATGTCGTTTCCCCGGTAGCGTTGCCTTGCCTTGCCTTGTTCCTCTTGTTTTTTTCCTGTCTCTTAATCATAACCCGTCCCGCATCTCATAATGGCCGCCCCTGCCACATCCGTCAAGGAGGTCATCCAGAAGAAGCCCGAGGGCCTGGACCTCTACGCCCGCTTCGCCCTGGCCGGAGCCCTCGGCTGCTCTGTCACGCACGGCGCCTTCACCCCCGTCGATGTGTACGTCTTCCCTACTGCCCCCTCCTGCTCGACTACTTGCTAATAGCCCCAACAATATAGAATCAAAACCAGGATCCAACTCGACCCTGCGACGTACAACCGTGGCATGATCGGCGGCTTCCGCCAGGTCATCAAGAATGAAGGAATCAGCGCGCTAGCTACGGGCTTCGGTCCTACGTTCACAGGCTACTTTGTCCAGGGCGCCTTCAAGTTCGGTGGTTACGAGTTCTTCAAGAAGCAGTCCATAGACCTCATTGGCATCGAGAAGGCCCGTCAGAACCGTACCGCCGTGTACTCCGTGTCCGCTGCTTCGGCCGAGTTCTTTGCTTCCGTCGCCCTTTGCCCCTTAGAGGCTACCCGTATCCGTCTCGTCTCTACTCCCGGCTACGCCAAGGGTCTAGTCGATGGCTTCACCAAGCTCCTGACTACCGAGGGAGTCGGCGCCTTCTACGCCGGCTTCGGACCCATCTTGTTTAAACAGTATGTTCTTCCCGGTCCCAGCCCACATTTGTTAAAGATCTGTTGGCTAACCTTCGTGCAATCATACAGGGTCCCATACACGGTTACCAAGTTCGTCGTATACGAGAAGGTTGCCGAGAACATCCTCGCTCAATTTGACAAGTCTAAACTCTCCGGTAGTGCCTTGACTGGTATTAACCTGGGTTCTGGCCTAATCGCCGGCTTTGCTGCCGCCATCGTGTCGCAGCCGGCCGATACGATGCTTTCCAAGATCAACAAGACCAAGGGACTGCCCGGTGAGAGCACCGTCTCCCGTCTCGCCAAGATTGCCCGCGAGCTTGGCGTACGCGGCTCCTTTGCCGGTCTCCCCACGCGTCTCTTCATGGTGGGCGGGTTGACTGCCGGGCAGTTCGCGATATACGGCGACATCAAGAAAGCTCTCGGTATGTTGTTTATGACTTTGTCCCCTCCGTATATGCCCGCAGCGATATTTCAGACTGCTAACCTCGTCCTCATCACAGGTGCTACGAATGGTGTGGAAATCGCTAAATAAACGTTGATGAGAATGATGGGGTAAAGACCAAACGGGTCGTACATATACCAGTTGCTTATAAATTTCTTTCAGGGCGTGCTTGTTCCATGCAGCGAGCGTCTATTACAACACAATGCCAATCCTACAATTCTCCTCTACCGATTGATTACATTGTTAATACATCCATCCCCCTTGGTGGTGGTGGCCGCCGCTGGTGCATAGATAGATACGACTCCTAGAAACCCTCTGGGCGCCGCACATGGACTCTAGGTCTTAGGAACTGAAGCTGTCTCCTGTACCTGAGTGAGGTCTGTCCCATTTTGCACGATCATTGATCAAGCCACAATGTCGGCATGGTGTGTTAAGTGCCTCTGTGGGTATATTCGATGGTTATTGTGCCCGCAATGCGCGCGGGCTTTGTCACTGGCGGGTCGGCGCTTGGCCGTTGCCACGAGAGGGAATATCGGCAACTTACGTGGTGCTCTTAGCAGTCAGTGGCTTTGCCCCCAGAGTGAGTCTCTGGACGATTCGACTAGTGACCAATGCAACAGGTCCGGAGGGGTTGGTTGGTCAGCCTTCAATAACAAAGAGAAAAAGACTAGCACCCAGCCCAACTCTCTACCTCGAGAATCTTGATAAGCTCTCCTCGTAATAGTTCGGTCTCGCCGTTAGGTAGGTACGTTCGTTATGGCCGTTATGATCTGAGTACCGACCGAACAGCAGAAGATCCTACATAACCAAGCCTATCTATCATAAAGTCATCCTCCTTTACTACCGGCAGACAGACAGGTAATCGTCCTGGCCGACCTTGTGACGTGGACCAATTGCTTGGGTCCTTGCTTGGCCTATAGTAAGAAGAATTTCGAAACGCTTTCAACAAGAATAAGAGGTACCGAAGCGTCGGTTTCATAGCTTACACCTGCTTGGAAGCGCTGTTCTGTCACTGGAAAGAGCAACATTCAAGATCCCAGACACGGTAGTATCAATATGCCTTTAACGACGCCCCCGGCCCGATTGACCGACACTTAAATAAGCCAAGGAAGTGTTTAATGAGCAGCACGTCGCCAGTCCGCCGGAAGACATGCTGGGACGTTTATCGACTTGTTCGGTGTCTCACTCGATAAGTAAGTAGGATAATATTCAGAAACTATGCAAAATCGGGAAGCCAGTTTCTCCAATGCCATTGGGACGGTGCCCCCCTCTAGATCGATACTATCCCAAATTTCCTTAATAGTGCTAAATGCAGATCTCGTCCCTTTGGCTTCATGGAAAGTCCCGTTTTAGCTTCTCATATGGAGTCGTGGCGGTTCAACCTTAGCGATGTCCCCTGATGGCAAGTAAACAAAGGGAACGACAACATCCACAACTAACGACCGGTATGCGGTGGCATGGTCAATACTACGCCAGAATGAAACACCTCGACCATGTTTTGACTCTGTGGTTTATTCGTCTATATTCAGCGACCTATGTGCATTCGAACACCATAAATATGTAAAGTCAAGCGGCGTTATAGAGCAATACACAAAATTCGCTGTTTTCGCTTGCACCTCATGACTACCATACAGCCCATCAGTGAAGTCAACCCCAATCCCAAGCCATACATATCCGGTAATTGCTGCCGCTTTTCGGTCTACGTTCCCATATTGGAACCGACCAGAGTGACCCTTCAGCCAGTTTACACATCCCAGCCACAGGAACCCCAGTGCTGCTGGCCGCAACGAAAGGGCAGAGTTTCACCACATCCCCCAACCGGAGATCCATTGATTTTGACATACTCCTCCGCTCATGCACTCACATCTTCGGCGTCGTGACCTTTTCCACCCCCATACTGCCGTAACACAATAATCCTTATTCCTCATCAACTGACTGCGTTTCCAACGTCGGCGTAGCCTGTCTACTCGTCTGTCCGGCTGCACATACCCACAACACGCTCTGTAGTTGGAATGATCCAGAATGTGTAATTTAATTCCGTGCTGCTGCATTGGTTAGCGAGATTCTAAAGACGACACCATAGACATCTGTAAGGTTGGAAGAGGAGAGGAGGCTGACGGCCACAGAAAGCGACGGAATCACTTGTCAACCGTCCCAGCTGAACACAAGTAGGAAATCCCTATTACTAGAGAAGGTAGATAGCATCATTTTACCCGGAGTGTGTTGTGTCTGTTATTTGATGTTGGGAATTTTTGAGTGACAAACCCACCGAAGATTAGTTGTCAAGGTGCGCCATCCGCTGCTAGTTCCGCCATTGTCGGGGTAGGATAACTTATCCGAAGAAGACGGTGTCGATGAGACTCAACGCCTCCGAGCCGAAAAAAAAGCCTCCTGCGGCCAGCGTACCGCCACATCACGAAATACGGAACCCCTTCCAACGTTGCACCATGTCGTGGCGAATCTTCGACATAACCTCTGCCTAGGATGTGGGCGAGATTTTGTAGGGGATGGTAGAGCAACCGGTAGTGAGGATTCAGTTCAGGAGTAAAGATGTTACAATGTATGATGGTGTTGCAAAGTCGATAGCCGAGCTGGAGCGTGGGTTTGATCAACATGATCAGGAGTGGGTAGCATGAAAGTATTCCCAGACGAGGGTGGCCGGAGCAGGGGCATGGGACTAGGTCCCGTAGTAGGGAGTCATAATTTAGCGGTCGGTCGTGGAAGCTGTTATGACGTTGAGATCGATCTCGATTTCCACGAATTCTATCGTCAACGGCCAGCTCAATCCGAAGTAGCCCGTTGAAAAGTACTTCCTCTATGGCCTCGATGCCCGCGTTGTCATGCATGAAGCCGGACACGAAATCGGGGTACAGCAGGAAGAAACGTCCGCGTAGGGAGAGGTACCGAGTAGTTATTGGAAAACTGAACTCATCCACTGTTGCGAATATATAGAACGCCAGGGCCTGAGTGGCGGCGAAGAAAGCAACGCTGGCCGCCTTGGGCGATGGTGTATTCCACGCGATGGCACTATTGACTGTCGAGCATACATGGTGAAGGATGTTCGAAGATGATTGACTGAACGACATTTTGAACGGGATGTCGACAGAACGGACTGTCGTGGAGAGTTAGAGAGGGCGTTGTTGAAGCTGGCCCTCCCGTAACAGGAACTCATGCGCGGGTGGCCGGGAGCGAGGGCTTTGATAATGGCGAGACTATCGTAGTCCTGGTCACCTGCTTGTAATCGATCAGGTATGTGATCGCCAAAAATCACATTGAAAGACACTTACAGCTACTTTTCACTTTGGATTTGGCACACCCCGAATGCTGGTGTCCATGTGCACTCTCAAGAGCTTGATCTATGACAGCTACCGGACGGCGGCGGCAGTGTGTGTTACGTGTGTTGTGCATGCAAAACGGAGGCTAAAAGCAAAACCAAATGAGAAAAACTCAATGACACCCGATATAACAAGCGTTGTCGGCAATAGTGATGCGGTCGATGTTGATGTGTAGATGATATTTGTTACATCTGACCAAGTGAGAGTTGGCAAAACCTGATGGACGGGAAGAAGACATGATTTATTAGGTAGATCAGGATGATAACTGAGTACATGGTGGGCAACCATTGCGTCGAGGAAGGAAGGGGGACATGTAAGCTCTGGTAATGACACCACGAGAAACTCCTGCCCTTTGCAGGTTAAGGGCAAGTACGGCAAACTGGAAACAACAACCGACCAAGTAGTCGAGCTGACGCAGAAGGATGCAGTCAGTGGGAGAAGGAGCAATGAAGTAAAATTAGTAAGTGCCTATTCGACCACAATACTGATCAAGCGCTTGCCGCCGACGACCCGAATTGCGGAAAACCACAAACGCTCTTAAATAATCAGATCCCATATAACAAGGAAGGCGCAGAGTCCAGTAGCAGCAAAGAAGGTGTATCGAGCTGGACTGGCCCTGTTAGTGCTCTTCTTAAGCTCCTTGTTACCCTTGTCGACGCCCTCTGTGGTTTCGAAAGATTCGGAAACAAGCTGGTCAATATGCACCGACTGTGTCGTGAGATTGCTGACCAGCATGTTTTGCAGCTCTGAGATCTCGAGTAGTGATTGTTCGGCGGCCCTAAAACGCAGTTAGCCTCTGACGTAAACCTCGATAAGTCGCCCTGAATATTTTCCATACCTGACTTTGTCCAATGTGCTTTCGAAGTGCTTCACCATGTCCTGATTCCCCTTCTCAAACATTTGTATTTGTTCGTCCGTCAGGTCTTCTGTAGGCAACGACGATTTCCTCTCGTATTCATCAACCGGCAGATGAGACGCATTATTCCCCTGAGCCACGCTTCCGGATCGCCTCCGTGAGCCAAAGTCGTTTCCAGCAATGCTCCTCGCCTTGGCCAAGACGCTCCTGTTCTTTTCCATCTCCCGTGTTAACCTGGTCTCCATCATGGCCTGCTGCGTCCTTGCTGTCTCCTGCAGGCGCTGCCTCAGGTACCAGATAACACTCTCGCGATGTGCGCCCAGCTGACGTGCAACGGCCTCGGTAGCAGCATGTTCTTTGCTCTTTGAATTTTCCAGAGGGCCACCGCCAGCAGCCCAGGACCCCAATGCGCCCAGGCCGCGGGCATATTTCTTCTGGATCAGGGCGGTCTCGGTGCTCTGGCGCAGTTGTTCGGCGTCCTCGAGAGCTCGAATGCGGGCATTGAGGTCGCGCAGCGTCGCTTTGGCATTGGCATCAATCTCTTCGCGGTCACGATCGGTAAGGTAGACTGGTTGAGAAGAGCCGTTTCGAGCGGAGGTGTGAAGGTGCGTCTTGCGCGGAGCAGCAGTCGAGAGGTAGGCTTGACGGAGATTGCGAAGCTCGGAGTGTAATTGGGCGACAAGAGAGGTCTGGGGATGTACGTTAGAACAGTTCTGCGAAGGCGTCGGAGGTGGATAGGATGGCTCACGATTCTGTAAGCCTCCTTCAGGAACTCGTCGGCGGTATCAGTGGTAAAGGGTTTCGTGGGAGGTGCATCGTGGCCTTTGAGGAGCTCGTTGAAGGTGGAGCTAAGGTCCGCCATCGTGTGTGGAGGTTTGAATGTTTGTATTAAAAATTATGGTTGGCCTAGTGTCATTAGAGATCACCTGTCACGAAGGTCCGGATGTTAGTCCCCGAGGCCATCAAGGTGTCGCGATGTCAGAGGGAAGTTGAACTTGGAGACGGGACGATCCATGCTGCGCTGCCGCATGCTGTAGCTCAACGTGGCTGGAATGATGCCAAGCGATGACGGAGTGCATCAACATGGATGAGCAGTCAGTGGCTGGTGCTTTGGACGAGATGTGGCTTTGGCATATTCCGTGCCTGCCAAGCTGCGCGTCTTGCCGTTGTGGGGCATCGTTGGGGGGGCCCGACCAGAGCGGGAAAGCGGTAAAAACGGCACCGAAGTCGTCAAGCTCGGTGTTATTCCCGCCGTTTCTTGTCATTCCCAGAGACACCAACTCCAGCTCTCGATTTTGGAATAGATGGGACCATATCGATCCCCAGAGAGCAGTGATAAAAAGCTGCCTTAGATCACGAAAGTTGCTCGTATCGACGAATTCGGATGTTGATAATGAACGGACGTTGTTGGCCGTGGGCACGGTGCCCTCATGTCAAACTTACCTTTGCCCAGATTCATCTCTTCAACCACTCAAAGGAAAAGACACAAAGTGATCCATCCGCTCTATACGTTCCTCAAGTGACCTCCAACAATCGTCATGACCTCCAGACAGTCGGACATCCGTACAGTACGGATTGACAGGATTGGACGGATTGCTGACCGAGTTGTTAGTGATAAGCCCAACCACCTTCCTCCTCTGTCACGCTTAACAATCTTCAAAAAGACTGAATGGCAACCCCCTTGCGAGCGAATGGAGGCCGATCCAAAATCATGCAATGGGGGTTGCTCCGGGAATAAGACTCCACCGCCCGTCCAAAGTCTTTCTCTTTCACACATCGCCGTTCAACGGCCGTGGGGTTTTCTTGTATACCCATCTACATATCCGCCCCATCTACATATCCGCCCCTCACCTCCCCCCTTCCTCTTTTTGTCCTCTTCAAGATACCGATTAGGACTCGCCGCCAATGTGAACAGTGGCGGTGAGTTTTGCAATCCAGCATAAGTATCTTGGATCCTCGCTCCCTACATCTCATAGAGGTCGTCTGCTTCTTTTCCAACCTAAACCTAAAAAAATTAAACCACTCGTGGACCAAAACCGGAACCATCCAACATGAGTGGTTCCCGTCTTTTATCCGTCTCCTCCAAGACCTCAGTGGATCGAGGTATCGATTCCTCGAACTCAACAATAGCAACCACCGAAGAGAAAGACGGCATCCCAACAATATCACCGAGAAATGATCCCACGTCCCGACCACCGGATGGCCAAGACCCCGGCCCGAACCCGGACCCAGAATCATGAGCCACCATGACCTCCAACCCCAACTCCGACAACAACCCGGACCGCGACCCAGAAGCAGCCCTCACCCGCCTCCCCTCCGGCCCCGCCTACACCACCTTCCCCCCGTCCACCCGCAAATGGATAGTAACAATGATAACCTTCGCCGGCTTCATCTCGCCCATGACAGCAAACATCTACTTCCCCGTGCTCGACGCCGTCTCTCGCGACTTATCCATATCCCTCTCCAAAGCCAACCTGACGCTAACGACCTACATGATAATGCAAGCCTTTTCGCCGACGCTTTACGGTGATTTCGGCGACGCAGCCGGTCGTCGACCTGCTTTCATTATTTCCTTTTTGGTGTACATCTGCGCGAATCTGGGCTTAGCGCTGCAAAAGAATTACGCTGCGCTACTTGTGTTGAGGATGTTGCAGAGTTTTGGAAGCTCCGGGTCACTGGCGCTTTGTTACGCTGTGGTTGCTGACGTTGCGGTTTCTGCTGAACGGGGGAAGTACATGGGTTTTGTCAGTGCGGGGATTAATATTGGGCCCAGTTTGAGTCCCGTTGTGGGAGGGCTGATTGGGCAGTACTTGGGTTGGCACGCCATCTTTTGGTTTTGTCTAATATATACGGCGGTGTGGCTGGTCCCGTATGTGTTGTTCGTGCCGGAGACGTGCAGGAATGTGGTTGGGAATGGGAGCGTGAAACCGACGGTTTGGTGGAATATGACACTTTTGGAGTTTTTGAGGGCTCGGGCAAGAAGAAGACAGCAGCAGGCTACGGGGTCTGAGTCGGGGTCTGAAGAAAAGGAGGAGGAGGAAGCGAAATCACGGAAGGCAGAAAAAGGAAAAAGGCCGAAACTGCGCTTCCCCAACCCCTTCAACACCCTGCGCGTAGTCTTCAACCCCGACCTAGGCCTGCTGATCTTCTACGGAACGATTATCTACCTGGTATTCATCCTCATCTGCGCCACGCTGGGCACGCAGTTCGCCGACAGGTACGGGTATAACCAGCTGCAGACAGGTCTATGCTATTTACCGTATGGAATAGGCTGCACAGTCGCGGCTGTCGTGCAAGGCAGGATTTTGGACTGGAATTACCGCCGCTTGGCGAAAAAGATGGGCATGACGATCGATTATAAGCGCGGCGACGACTTGTCCAAGTTTCCCATCGAAAAGGCCAGGCTGCAGCCTGTTATTCCCATACTGGGTGTCGGTGTGCTAGCGACCATCGGGTATGCCTGGGCGTTGGAGACCACCACGCATGTAGCTGGCCCTTTGGTACTGTTGTTTGTCGTCGGCTTATGCGTGACAGGCAGTTTTAGTCTGGTGAATACCCTCGTCGTGGACTTGTACCTGGAAGCGCCAGCGACGGCGGTGGCGGCGACGAATTTGGTGCGGTGTCTGTGCGGCGCGGGCGCGACGGCGTTTATCGATGCCATGTTGCAGAAGATGGGGGTGGGTTGGACGTTTACGTTTTGGCCGCTGGTGATGGTGGTGTTTAGTCCGGTTATTTGGGTGTTGATGACGAGGGGGCCCGGGTGGAGGGCGCGGAGGAAGGCGAGGTTTCAGAGGGAGAGGGAGAGGAAGGAGGGGAAGGAGAGGTCGGCTAATGAGGGGAGTTTAAATATCTGCGATGGTTCTTCAGCGAGAGTTGAGAAGACGGAGGAGGGTGAAAGGGAGAAGAGGGTGGAGGATGGGATACCTGTGACTGAGGGGAAGAAGGGGGAGGGCTCAGGGAGCTAGATTCCTTTGTGGTGTTTTCGGTGTTGTGATACCTTGCATTATTCATGTTGAGCGTTTGGGGTTTTCTTTTTGGCTTGCTGTTTATGATGGTGATACCACAAAGCACAGAACACCGATGGTTTTGATGGATAGAAAGGGGCTACGCATTGACGATGATTACTGTTTGAATGAAGGATAGGGAGGAACCAATAGAGCGATGAGACATGGACATACACATATAGATCGACGGTCCTAATAATCGTTACTAAAAAAAAGTCATAGTATTGTCATCACAGCTGGTCATAATCTCATAATACCGACGAGTTACTTACCCATCTACATCCGTTCCTTCATATCTAAAAGTCAACCTCAGCGCAACATACGTCCTAACCCTCCAAGTCTCTCGCGACCTACAACTATCGCCTCAAGCCCCCAAAAACAACCGCAATCAAAGGATAAAAATAAGAGCAACAATCTGGGTATCTTGCACACCCTTCAGACCCAAGACGGGAGGTGCAAAAAGAAAAAGAATTATGCTAGAGCCGGGATTCGCACCCGGGTCTCCGCCTGAATCTCCTTACCTGGTCCTTTTCGGGATCAGTTTGGGAGGGCGACGAGTTAAACTACTACTCCACTCTAACTTTTTTTTTTTTCTTTTTAGTTGTGTATTGCTGTTGTTAAAGGTAGGGGCTTGGTCTTGCTGGTTATAAACCCAGGTGTAAGTGACGGACGGGTAGGGGCCTGCCGTGTTTGCCTGTGCCTGAGGTGGTGAATGGTGAATGTGAAGGGGAAGTGCCGGTCTCCGACTGCCGGGCGGCGGCGGTGATGCTAGCTGGTTAGGTTTGGAGGTTTTGTTTTCATCCGAAGGTGTTGTTGGCTCCGTCCGTGTCTGATATGGCTGTTGCTCTGTGCCCGGATATCTGCAATAGTTGATAGCAGTCGGATACTGGAAGCTAGAGATCATGATATTCTGATCGTCAGTCAGCATTCAACTATTCATCATATCGCCAGTCGACATTCAGCTATTCATCATATTCACTACCGAAACCAACAATTAGTGAAGCCACAAATGCATTGCCTTCTCAATTTGAACCCATCCGAAACGCAAAGTCTTCCGCTCTATCTACCATCTTCGCTTATCAACAAAGGGTATCATCAATATTATGTACTTGAACCAGTATCTCGCCCATATTTCGTCCACTCTTTCGGCCGAGGCCACCAACCCAAACCCGCAGCCCTCTTCGTTTATACCAACCACCTTTTCTCAAAACCATCCCTTGCCATCCCATCCCGCTCATGAATAAAACCCATCATAACCTCCTCCATTAGCATCATATTTCCCTCATCCCCATTACCTTCCTCCGCAGTGCTCGGTATGACCCCTCCCTGGTGTCATGCTCCCCAAGTCTTCGCCTCACGCTGCTCCAACCCCTTGCCAAAGCCTCTCAACTCTTCATAAGTCAAAGCTTTTTAGGCCATCAACCTCTCCGTCGTCGAAACTTTATCCCACCCATGCGGCCCCGGCGCCTCAAACACGCCCCTCTTGCTGAGAGTCAGTCCAAGACCCTTATGCACCTCCACCTGGAACGGCGCAAACGGTCTCGCCTCGCCATCGATGCTAATCACGCCGTTCGGGTCCTGGTACCGGGGCGTCAACCGGAAAGCGGACACTTTGCGGTAAGAAACCAGGGGGTTATCGAAGAAGTGACCAGATTCGACAGAAAGTTGCATGTTGATGTTCTTCCAGAGAGAAATGTCGCCGTCGGTGGTGATCAGATCTAGCAAGCCGTCGTTGGCGAGGGCGGCGGAGAAGAAGTTGGCGTCTGGGGCCATGTAGGCCATCTGTTGGGGTTTTGTTAGCATGGCATGTCTGTAGGAGCAAAAGGAAAAGTGGGTAAAACGTACGTTACCGGCATAAAAACTGCCCAACTTCTCGTGAGGAACCACCTCCCAATCCTCTGGCAATTTATCATTCACCGTGCCGAACCTTAAGCCCGGCATCCCCCCCTCTTCTCCCTCCTCTCCTGCACCATCCTCTTCCCCAAGCCCATCCCCGCTAGCTTCCCCGTTCTCAACTTCCCCTTCCGTGCTCCTCACCCCCCTAGCATAATGCCCCTTAATCTCCCCCTTCCCATCCACCTCCACCTTCATCGCCACATCACATGGATACGTCTTCTTCCTGATGGCCAGCGTCAAGAACCCGTACGTGAACCTCGCCGCCCCCATCCACCTCAGATGTTCCGTCGTGATATCCAGATCAGCAATCATGCCGTACGCCTGACTCAAGAAGCTCGTCAGGCGCTCTCCATCCTGCAACGTGACGCTGCACAGGTCCAGCTTCGTCGGCACGCCCTTCACAATCGCCAGCGCCGCCAGCGAAGGGCGGTGCGTGCCGTACAAGTTGCAGGACATGGCGTTTCCGGAGCCGCAGGGGATGTGGCACACTGCTACCCTCGCCAAAGCACGGCGGGCGTCGGATCTCTTGGAAAGACCATTGAAAACTTCGTGTGGTAGGCCGTCGCCGGAGCAAGGGACTGCGATGTCGTACTGGGATATGTCGAGGTCTTGGGACAGGGTGACGGCTTCACCCGAGTAAGTGGTGCGGATGATGGTGAGCGGCATGCGGGCCGCTTCGAAGATGGGACGGACTTCCTTTTCGAAAATCTTGTCAGCGCCGCCTGGGCCAGCCTGGGGGTTGACGAGAACCCAGGCGCGCTTTCGGCGTTGGATGGGCGCGGGGTAGGCGAGGTCGAGAAGGCGGGAGACGAAGGCGTCCAGCGTGGCGGCCGAGGGCGATAGAATGGTGGGGGACAAAAGTGATTCGCGCTCGGGAGCTTGGGAGGGAGCTGAGGGGAGAGGGAACTCGAGTTGGCGGACGATAAGTTGATGCTTCTTGGGTGATGTCTCTTCGGCGAAGTCGATGCGGAGGTAGTTGCGGTCTGGGGTGATGTAGGCCCAGAGGATGTTGTAGAACGGGACGGACCCCGGAGGAAGACGACGCGGAGGGGTGACTGTGGAGGAGGGGAAGAACGGGGTTAGTATGCCGTCGAGACCGTCGAGAGGGATGTAGTTTAGGAATCCGGTTGAGGTCTGGGCCTCTTCTTCCTTATCGGGCATTTGTGTGACTATAAGGAGGATTTCTTGTGTAAGAGGGACTTGATGCTTTTCAAATATATACCTGAACAACATGAACGTGACTTTTTGGTGGCAGCGGCATGCTCTGTTGTTGTACATGCGGTTGCGGTTAGTCTAAGGACGAACGTAGGTCTTATGAGGAAGAAGAGATGTCCAGTCCAAAGAAAGAGGATGTGTGGGTATGATGAAGGAGTGATAAGGTGAGTGATGTAAAGTATATGGAGGTTTGACACATACCTTGAATTACCAATTCACCTTTCTCGCAGGTGAGTGTGACGGCGGGCAGTTCGAGAATATCGACATTCTTTCCGGAAGCAGAAGAAGTTGCAGTGGCTTGCGATGTCACGGCCTGGATAGACGGCTCTTGTGCGCTCGTCTTTGCCATGGCCGCCGCGTGTTCCTCCTGTAATTGTCGGACGTCCCCCATATTCTCCTCTCTATGTGTCGCGATCCTCTTTCGACTTTCTTTGGTGTATATGGTTCCGTTTGTGAGACGGTGTCGGTCAAGGCAAGAACCTCAATGGATCCCGTGCCGAGCTATGCGCGGACGAGTGTACAAGTGGAATCCAATGTGGATGGCTGCGGGTGCCTTTTTTAGGCTTAACGGCAACGCGCGGATACCGGCAACTGCGGAGCTGATATGATAATGATGGGCCACAAAGAAGACGGAAAACACCAAATTCCAAAACCTCCAGAACATAACACTGAAGATGTTGTGGAAAAGTGAAACGTAAGAAGATGGTGAGTGGAAGAAAAAGATGGGATGAATTGCCCCGACTTGTTGCTGACTCGGCTCACTCGGGTCGTGCTCTCGGGCTCTTCTTACCAAAGCACCGTCCGTTGACAAGCAGTCTCACCCAAAAGCATTCCATTTGCTTGGGGACTTGGCTTGCTATCTTGAATCAGTCAGGGATGCCCGGCATTTGTTGAGACAGAGGCACCGTCGGCCCTCACTGGCTGACTGGCTGGACCAAAATCCCCGCTGGACCATTTTCACCAAGTTGTCAAGCTCTCTTCCAGCGGGTTGCAAAGTTCTCTGGTGAATATTAGCCTTTTCCCCTTCAGATCTGCCCCGCTTGCTTTTCTGCCGCCACAGTAGAGCATGTGGCGCGTGGCTTGGAACCTGCGGGTCGAATCCGGTGTGACACTGACATCGTCCATATGTAGGTAAAATACCGTAAATACACTGAGGGTACTGCCGGTACTTCTGGTTCCCAAAAGTGGAGTGAGTGCGGTCGTTTGACTCGTTTCTGATGACCCGCCCCTGGTTACCCAGGCCGCTAAAACCATAGGGCGTCCGTGCGTTTAATGGGGTGCCCTGCCGCTGCGGGTTACGGCTTACCCCTGCAAGTGGGCGTCCACATTTCGACGCAGGTACAGAACCGGTGGAAAGTGAGGTTCATCCAAACAAATTGCGGGTGAAGCGGGGATATTCGTTCGATGTTTTATCGATGGGGGTTGTGGTTGACCATTCAAAGGTTGTGAAACACCCCTTTTTTGTTTACCATCTCCATCAACGAACACCCTCCCGGTCGGTCCTCCCGTCATGTTTCGATCAACGGCCCCCTTCCCCCGTGCCAGCCAAGAAAAGACTGGAAGTACCTAGGCAGGAGAATATTGTCCGCTGATTACAGCTTCGGAAATGAAGACGAACAGAGAGAAAAACCGCAGATATGGTGAAGTGACGTCTTGCGATGGGCCAGAAATCAATAAACTAGCCCGCTGTAGGGGCATTTCAGCAGAACGAACAGGGGCAATGCCAAGTTTGTTTACACCACACTTACAGGACAGGACAGGACAGTATGGGGTAAACAGGGCTGCTAGTCCTGGATGGTTGCTGGGCAGCTGGGTTCGGTGGTGGGCGTCGATCCCGTCAAACCGCCCTCTGGTCACGTCTGGAGAAGAGCTCTGGAGTTTGAACGGTCCTGGATAATTTTGCATCAGACGGGATGGGCCATGGAGACGAGAGGCATCAGAGGAGCATTGGATGGAAACTACCGTATCTTTTCTCTTTTAGATGGCGCCTTCTCCCTTTTCCTCGCACAATATTCTTGGTGCAGGATCGTCCATTCCAATCTTCAGGTACCGCTTCCTCTCAGCCAATCACAACCGACACAGGCTGTTTCACCTTCACCCATCAACGACAGCCAACGGTTCACCAATTCAAACAAAATCTCGCAACGCGTTACACCAGTCCTCACTTTTGGATTGGACACAGCGTCAAGTCTGGGGGTCGTCGGAGAGCGAACCACTGGCCATACATACGGACAGGTACGACATTCAAACAATAAAGTTTATTTTCCCCGGCTTCACAAACACCAGACACGGTCATCTTATTCTCCGGGTCGCGGGAAACGGCCAGGCTTAAATATCGCCGGCCACCTCTCGACACCCTGGCAATCCGTCCACAGCCAAAAAAAAAAAAAAGCTGGAGAACCTCCAAACCCAAGCCTTTCATTCCGGGCCTCTTCACACTGAAACGCATCCCTGCTGGTCGGTTTGCAGACACTCGTTCAACATTCATTCATTCATTTTATATACAGTTGCCCATTCTTGGTCTCGACCTTGGACACTTCAATATTTAATATCTAATACAGTATCTGAAGCATCGAGCTCGGAGCCGCTCGTCTCCGCCTCCAGCTTGTTTATGCTCCAACCCGCACCGGCGCTTGACGATCTTGCAACCTGCCCGGCATAAGCGCAGAAGATCGAGGTCAGGAAGACGAAACTTGAAGCCTCGGCAACAACACGGACAAAGGAGCTTCCCAAACAGGATATCAACTGTTTAAAACCCGAAGATGCCCGCTCAACCCAAGCTCAATCCTCTCAGGCGCGCCCCCTCCACCAGATTCGAATTCCGCGACGACGACAGCGACAGCGACAGCGACGACTTTGACCAACCTCCATCTGCATCTGGGCATCACCCGGTTACAGGCTTAGGCATAAGCTTGAAAGGTCCTACGCCGCCCCCAGACACTGGAGCGTCTGGATAGTATGTATTTTTTTTTCTTCTTCTTCTCCATTATCCCATTCCAACATCTCAATGGCACATTCATTCCCTTGTCCCTTCCTGTTTCATGGGTCAGGAATTCTTCCGGTATTTTGCTGTCTGGTTGTCGTGGCTCAGCTGGAAA
The DNA here is from genome assembly GCF_033870435.1 of Sordaria macrospora. Taxonomy (NCBI): domain Eukaryota; kingdom Fungi; phylum Ascomycota; class Sordariomycetes; order Sordariales; family Sordariaceae; genus Sordaria; species Sordaria macrospora. Next base: position 4,575,113 of record NC_089373.1, on the reverse strand, counting down.
AGCTGAATCGATGCCCTTGACACAAGCTGCAGGGCGGATTCCTTCACTATGCGCTAGTTGCCTTTAGTAGTGGATTTACACGCCTGAGTTGGACAGCTTCCATCAGCCGTTGGTTGTTCGTGTTCGCTGTGCCACGATATGCCCGGTTGACAGGATGCTGCGCGCCTGTAGCTCACATGCCACTACTACCCCCCTTCCATCACCATGCACCATTCATCTACAATCTTGTCCCACCTTACCTGCTTCAACATTTTCTGTCAGCATCATAAACCAAGCGAGGCGTAGTCAAAAATCCTTGGAGAAGAACGACTGCTCTCCCTGATTTCTTTCAACTTAGCTCGCGCAATCCTCCTCTTCTCCCTTCAAACAAAGCTATCGATAAACCAACAAGCGCTCACCCAGTTGGGCGCTTTGACTGTTACAATCGCGGTAAAAACTAACCACTCTCCGGTGACTTATAGCGAGACCGTCCCGGTGCAACCCCCGCCCAGAAACCCGCGACGTCTCACAGTGCAACACAAGCAGACCTTCCGACCCACCTCGTCAGTCTATTCGGAGAACTCTCCTCCTCTTGCGCCCCACGACCCTGAACAACCTAGCACGCTGGCGTCCCATCACTTTCAACGCTATGGAGGGGGTGAGGAGATCTCGCCCCCCAGCTCGCCAGAGCCAAGCTATAGCCAACCCCGTCGACCTCCCGTTTTGCCACCAGGTGATGTTTCCCCGATCGAGGAGGAATATGAGGAAACGGCCCAAGGAGCTTTCGAACCTCAGCCCTATGGGAGGAACCAACACGCTCAACAGCACCTATACTACCCGGGTCCGGGCCCCCGCCCAGCTCCACCGAACCATGATGCCGCGCCAAGTATCAACATGATGCGCCGCGGTCAGCGCAAACTGTCTGACGCGGCCCTACGCGATACTCATGCGAATCGTGCACTCCCGTCCCAGCAAGCCCGGAATCCGGGACCGGGTTTTCCCATGTTTGATCCCGTGACTGGTGAACGTCTGGACAGTGCACATGGGCGTCCGCTGAACAGGCCTCTGCCGGGTGCGCCCTATGGGCCGGGTCAGGGATTCGCTCGCCAGCAGTCGCCGCCGCCGCTCGCAGGACCACAGCCGAGGATGGCTTCTGTTGGGGATAGGATGATGAGGATGGCGAGCCCCGAACCTCGAAACAGCCGCCCAGACCCGGCAGCAGGAGCTTTCACTGCCAATCGTCCAGGTTGGCGTGGACCAAGTGGGCGAACAGCTATCGTTGACCCTGTTCGTGATAATCCTGCGGTTCCTCCGTTAAGGATACCCGATCGCAATGGCAGACGGGTTGTTTCGCAGCAAGCCCCTGGACCCGGTCAAAGACCTGAGTTGTCTCTGGGAATTCCTAGACGGGATGAGATTCCCCCTCCACCTCGTGCTGGTGCACAGATGGGGTATGCGCCACGGGACCCCGGCCAGAGAGTCATGTCCTCGTCTCAGATACACCCGCAGTCCGCAACAACGCCGCGTCCTGTGAGAAGTCCAGTTTATCCGAACCCACCACATTCTGCCATCACCCCGCGAGGAGATGCGCCGTTCGTGGCAGCCCAGCAACTCCAACGGGACAGTACGGGTCCTCCCCCCCCTCCGAGGGCATTCTCCCCTGTTTCACCTACAAACACTTCCCCTGTGAACTACAGTCCACAGCCGAATTCGGTCCGGAGGAAGCCCACCCCGACCTACGCCAACCATCAACCTCAGGACTCTGTCTCCTCAGTTTATTCCCAGCAGCAACCTGAGGTGCTGATGCCAAAGCAGCAGCCTCATGCCCCCCAGCCTGCGGCTGCCAACCCGCCTCCAGCTGACGAACCCTGGATGCAACCCCCTTCGCGTTTCAGCGTGACTACCTATGCAACTAGCATCTCTACCACCGCTACCCCACGCGAGTCCCTGGACGATTTCCATCACAATAGGGACAGCCAGCCGCCGGTCCCCAGAATTCCGCAGCAACATCGTCCACAGAGCCCCAAGGAGGAAGAGCCGGCGCAATCCATCATGAACAGAAGCAGGCCCAAACTGGAAGGGTTCAATTACAACAAGAAAGACCAAGCCCCCATCGTTGTCTCCCTCAAAGACCAGATCATCTCGCCCTACGAAACAGTCGTCGAGCGTGAATCCCCCGCTGCCCGTGACCACCGAGCTGCTGCCATCGGCGTCGCAAACGGATCCAAGCCCGCCCCAAGACGCGTCTCCGCCACCCCCTCCGACGTGAACAAATCCCTGCCCCCCGCTCCTCCCGAGCTCGAAGCACTCAGTCTTTACAACGGCGCCGATGGCAAGTCGTCACCAAAATCACCCAAAGACCTTAGCGCCTCCGAGCGCGTAGCGCTCTACGACGCGCAGATCCAGGCCCTCGGCAACCGCCGCATCAACATCACCCGCTCTATCAAGCAGATGACGGAGCTGATGCCGACAGACAATATTTTGAACAGCGAGGCGGTCCGCCGTAAGCGCGAGGTGGAGAAGCAAAAGGTTGAGGCGCTCAAGACGGAGCTAGCGGAGGTGCAGAGGGAGATGTACGAGTTGGGATTGAAGCTGCATCGGGCGTATAAGAGGCAGGAGAAGGAGGCGAGCTTTGAGCCGACTACGTTGTGGGTTCGGAGGGTTACTGGGTGAGGTTTTATAAGATGATGTGATGGTGTGATGGTGGGCTATCCGATGCGTTTTCGGGAGTCGTGTTTAAGATAAGGATTTTTTTTCGTCACAGACCGGATGGATGGTTGGATGGGTTCTTTTGATGTTGTCTTTTCTTCCCGTGAGGAATATGCTACCAGCGAGCGGGCAGCACAGCAGTTCCGCGGTGCGGTACAATGGAGTTTATGAGTATTTTTATACATTTCTTTTGTTATTTTGGTGATATCAAATGTTAATCAGTCACCTTTGTATCTATCTGTATTTGTATGGATGGCATTTGGCGCAGTTAGGCATGATGTTGACGGAGAATTAAAAATGATTAAAGGGTTTTGGAATCTGCGTCCGGATCACTTATAGTTTCTAAACGAAATAATGGGTTGAGGTTGTTGGATGGTCTTATTATCAAAGGGGTCGTCATTGCATCATTTCTAAAAGTAAATAACTGCCCACCCCCCGCTGTTCCATCTCCATGCAATATGAGTGTGGTCAAATTATTACATCTATAGTACCATTGCTCTTCTGATTTCATTCGCTTTTTCCATGTTAGCTACCCTTTTAAGAGACGAGAAAGAAAAAAACTACGCATTCGCCACTTCGTTCAAGTCCTCCCTTTTAGGTCTTTCTGAGAAGGACACGGAGCAACTTACAAAACAAGGCAAAATAAGACATACGTGCCAACGCCATTCTGATGCTTTCGAAACCAACATCTACCCCCCGGCCTCGCCGACCACGTCCGGTGGGTATCAGACCACAGAACTTGAAGTCCCTGACCTACTAAGCAGTTCCAGTTCCAGTTCCAGCCACTACTACCCCCTCCATAGGCGTCCCAGAGCCATCACTACCACTGGCCCCAGCAGTAGTCAACTGCTTACTACCATTCATCTCCTCATAAAATTCCAACGTCAAGGCCGCCAAAAAGCACGGCACCTCCCCCCTTTCCCTGACCCAAAACCGGATATTATCCGCAATCTTATTCGCAAACTCACTCCTCGGTCCTCCGCCCACCTTCATCGTGCCCTTCTCCCCGTCAAAAACGATCGAGTTCTCATGCTCCTCCGTCTTGGAAGGGTAGTAAACACTTTCCACCCGCATCTTGCCGCCGGGGATGAACGTGACGGTCCACCCGAGCGTGCTGAACACGGCTTCTTTGAACTCGGCAGACTTGGCGGTCCATACCTGCTTAAGCCGGTCGGCGCGTTTCTGAGCCGAGGCCGTCTCGGCTTGCGCCGCCTGGATGTCGCGCTTGAGGGCCGCGATTTGCGTGGCGGGGACGGTGGCGAAGAGCGTCGGTTGGCGCTCGAGGTGGGACAGCAGTTCGGCGTTTTCGAGCTTGAGGGCTTTGAGGGTGTCGGTCTTGATCTTTTCGTATTCCGAGGTCGGGTTGTCGCGCAGGGAGAGGATGCGGGTTTTGAGCTGGTCTTTGGCGGCCGAGAGCTGGGAGGAGAGCACTTCGTGCTCCTTTTGGAGGATGCGGTGGGCGGTTTGCAGGTCGGAGAACTCGGATTGGAGCTTGCGGTTCTTGCGGGCCAGCTGGCCGAGTTGTTCGGACTCGACGTCGTCGGTCTCGTCGCGGGACCGTTTGGTGCCGAGAAGGTGGTGGCCGACGGGCTGGACGGGGCTGGTGGTGGCAGACTCGAGGGAGGTCAGGTCGGCATGGAGGGTGTTAACCTCCTCTTTGTACTTGTCGACGAGATCTTCGAGCTCTTGGATCCGCTTGGCCTTTTGCTCGTCAAGCTGCTCAGGTTGCATGGTGACGTCTTCCATGTCGAAGGTCTTGAGCTGGGCGCGCAGGTATTCGACTTCCTTGACGGCCAGGGCGCGTTGCCTGTCGAGACGGGCGCGGGCCTTGTCGTTAGCAGTGGGACCGCTGGTCGCCCGGAGTTTCTCGATTTGTTCGAGGAGTCTGGCCTTCTCATCCTCTAACGACTTGATGATGTTATCACGGTCGGCAATCTCTGGCTGGAGAGCACCCAGCCGCTCGGTGAGCGAGGCAGAGCGGAAGCGCTCCTCTACCAACGACCTTGCCACGGCTTCAGGTGAGTGGAACTCGACCGGACCCTCTGAGTTCGATTCGAGGTACGCGGTCCATGACCTTCTTTCATTCTCCAGTCTTAGACGTTGCCTTCGTTCCTCGGCCAGCTCCGTCTCCAGAGTTTGCGCCGCTTCCAACTTCCTCTGCAGTGTCCGCTTCTCTTCCTCTACCACCTCCACGGCCTTGTGAATCTGTCGCAGGTGCTTGAGCTCTGTTATCTGCTCGCGGTTTTTGGACTCGAGCATCCGAATGTGACTGACTTGGTCCGAGAGCTCCCTGCGGATCACGGATACTGTCTCGGCATCGCCTGTGTGAGCTTTAAGTCGAAGCACCTCGGCTTCGAGTTTGCCTATCGTGTCGTCTCGCTCTGCCAGTTGGGCATTGAATTTTTCGAGGGTATCATTTCGTGTTCTGTTCTCCTCCTCTGCTTCTTGAGCAGTCCTCTGTAGCAGAGCAACCTTGGCCTTCAATTCGGCAGTTTCTCGCTCCGCTAGTCTTGCCGCATCCTCCTTGCTAGCCTTCAACTCCTCAACTTGTTCTTGAAGTAATCTGGCCTCTTCCTGTGCTTCCCTTGTCTGCGCATCGAGTTCTCGTTTTTGGGTCTCCTTCTTGGCTCGTAGGGCGTCCAACTCAGCTTGGAGCGATTCGGCATGTCGCAGCGCCTTGGACTTTTCGGCATCGGCGGCCTGTTTTGCTTTGAAATCCTCCTCAGCGCGTCGTCGGATATCGCGCATCTCGTTGTCCATCTGCAGTCGCGCCAACTCCTTTTCCTGCTCATAGTTGTTGATCTGGTAGCTGAGAGTGCCGACCTCGGCCTTCAGCTCTTCGATGCGCCGCCTCTGGGCTTCGTACTCTGCAGCATCTGGAGGCGCGATATTTTCCTTGCTGCTATCGCGCGTCTGGTTCGTAGAGCTGGCCGCAGTTTCATCGTTGGCAGGCGGCGGTGATGGCCCGGTCGGTGTACGACCTTGCCGCGAACTCGAACGGCTCAAGTTGGTAATCGAGAGCGGAATGTGAGAATCGCTGATGACGTTGGAGGTGAAAGACGGCTGAGCACTAATCGAAGCACGAAAACCTCCCGGCTACATAGGGGAATTCATTAGCATCATTTCGTCTGGGATGGATCATGTTCAATTTGCGACAGGCAGAAACGTACCCTGGGTCCTCTGAGCGTTGTCTGCGGGCGTGGGATGGCGCTGGCTCCAATGCTGGCACGAAACTGCCCCTGCGGACCTGAGGGGCCGCTTACAGAGCCGCGTCGTGAGGGCGGCTTGCCCTGACCGGGCTGAGGGATTGACGACGGCGGCGGCATGGCGTGAAAAGCGCAGTCGGCGTGTGGACTGGCGACATGCGACAAAGTGACTGCAGGTCGGTGTTTGATGTTGTGTTTACTTTGAGATCGCGGTCGCGGCGTCAAGATTACTAGCGCTTCCCCAATTGCTTGGAGACCAGTGGTGCAGTGGCTCTGTTGGTGGGCTTAACAATTGTTTTAGTGGACCCAGCATGGAAACCGGTCTGCCAAGATTGGAGGCTTCAAAGAACACACTGACAAGGGCAGCTAGGACCAGGGGAAATGGGAAACGGTTCGCGACGTCAGTCTGGAGAACCTGGCAGGTACAAGGGGGAAGATGTCTAAGAGGGCATGGACCAGTGTCACTCAGAAAAGCTTGGCTTGGATAATGGCCTCTTGTGGTCCAGCGGTTGTAGCCAGTTTGCGAAGCAGATCTTCAGATGTCCGAGATCGATCAGCCCTTGGTTCAGATTCTCTCAAAGATGGAGCTTGACGTACTGTGTATAGCTTCCTGGCCAGTTACTATGTGGTATGATGCCATGTCGTGCCATGGTATATTTATTATCCTGTTCCAAAGGCATAGTGGCAAAAACTATGCCCAGCTTTGATGGCTTGTTCCTCAGGAGTCTTAACCAGGCCGTAACTTTTTTTATTGCTAGGAGCAATTGTTGTTTTACAAGTCCTCTTGGGATGATGAGGCTCAAAGAGCTGACATCTCCATACCTTCCGTTAAGTAAAGAGGTACCTACCTTAGCGTAATGTACAAGCAGTCCTTATGTCATCTCCCAAACTGGGCCACTGTGCTGTGCTTTATGGTAAGAAGCCACACTCTCACAGCCCCTTCGTCATTCAATCACATGTCCATGAAGCCGACATTGAAATAAATGAGGACTTCGGACCGAAGCCTTGGAGTGTAAAATGGTAACATGAAATGGACGAGAGGAGCCCGAGTTCAACGACCCGGTGAGTGGGGCTCAAATTCAAGACAAGGGACGGGAGAAAACGTCAGAAATGCAAGTCACCCCAGAATGGTCTGTGTGTTTGCCTAAACCTTTTGCAGTTAGCCCACGGCTATCACACCGCGATGCCCCACCAGATGACAGCAAAGAGCCCACCGATGGAGTGGAAAAGCAACCCTGGAATTTAGCTGTGCCGTCCCTGTGGAAGAGTGGAATGCCGGTAGAAGACCTGGAAGCTGGAGCTGCGACGAGCTTCTTTCCTTTGATCCAGCGGCCATTTCCGACCTTCATCCAATCCCAATCACCACAACCTCACCCTTTATCCCACCACCTCCGCGTCGCACTACTCCAGCCTGACCCGAACCTTCCATTCCCCCCAGCTTATGAATTATACCCAGAGGTAACCATCCGCAGCCTCCGCAGCTCCAGCAAATACCGTTACGACCAAGAACCAGTACCATTCGCGCTCCATCGCCAGTTTTCCCGTCTAGAGTATAGCTAAAGCTTCCACCTTGTCGTGATGGCTAGTAGAGGGGTTCTCCCCCAAGTCCTCGCGGTACGTCTCCAGCTCTGTCCCCAGGCTGTCCTCAGGTTCTTCCCATGTATTTGCCTGTCATACCCACGGACCGTCTAAAGACAACCATGCTAACCAAAGCTTCTCCAGGGTCGGCTCAACCCGCGCGTCCCATCCTTGCTCGCGCGCGCCAGTCCTTTCCGCTCCCAAGCTGTCTTGTCCACCAGCTCGCTATACTCCCAGAGACAAGCTCCCATATTACGGCGCAGATATGCCACAGCACGCGACAACAACGATGCGGCCGATCAGGCCAAGGATGCCAAAGAGGGTGCCGAACATGAAGGCGCCGCAAACGTCGCCGCGGATACGGCTTCCAAGGACACGCAGTCCAAGCAGGCCGTCCTAGACGAGGCTTCTGGCTCTTCTGCCTCTTCCAGCACCACAACTCTCAATGACACCAGCGACTGGGAGACGAACGTAAACATGAACATTGACTCTTTCAAACAACTGCCCCATGCGAACTTCGGCGTCAACCAGTTCATTCCCTTCGATCCCGAGTTCAGGGAGGTTCTTAAGCAGATACCTTGGGAGTTCCGAGCCCCAATTCGATACGCCTTTGCCTACGGTTCTGGTGTTTTCCCGCAGTCCAAGTCTAGCGGCAAAGTTATTTCGGACGAAGAGCTCCGCAAAATTCATCCCAAGGCGCCCGAAGCCGTCAAAAGAGCCCAGGATGGAACTCCCAAAATGATCGACTTCATCTTTGGCGTCACCCATACCCAGCATTGGCACTCGCTCAACATGAAGCAGCACCGTCACCATTACTCGGCATTGGCCAGCCTGGGCTCAGGTGCAGTTTCGTACGTTCAGGACAAGATGGGCGCTGGAGTGTACTTCAACCCCTACGTCATTGTCAATGGGATCTTGATCAAGTACGGCGTTGTGCAGCTGGATACGCTTGAGCGCGATCTCACCCAGTGGGATACATTGTATCTTGCTGGACGACTGCACAAGCCTGTCAAGATTCTCCGTGATGATCCCAAGATTCGCTTGGCGAACCAGATCAACCTCTTGTCTGCTCTTCGGACAGCCCTGCTGTTGCTGCCACCGAAGTTCACCGAAGACGAGCTCTTTGCTACTATTGCCGGCATTAGTTATCTCGGCGACCCGCGCATGTCTCTTCCCACTGAGAACCCGAGCAAGGTGAAGAACATTGTCGGCAACAACATGACCAACTTCCGCCGCCTTTATCTTCCCCTGATCGAGACACTGCCGAACGTGGAGTACAACGATGCCAGCGCCACCGAGCGTGATTGGATCTGGAACGACAAGAGCCTCAACCTTTTGCAGGATATGGACCCTGTCAAGCGCGGAAACATGGTTCGCCGCTTGCCCAAGGCTTTCCGCTCGAAGCTCTACTTCGAGTACCAGAAGAAGTTTGCGATCCCCCAGCTCGAGTTCAACAAGATGATGGAGGAAAGTCGAAATGAGGACGCCGTGTCGTTCAAGCGTCGCCAGGGTGGAGGCTTCGAGCAGCGTATTGCCAGCGACGACCCCGCGGAGCTTCGCAAGCAAGTCCGGAGCGTCATCAAGCAGACTATCAACTGGCCAGCCACCACACAGTCTCTGAAGGGCCCTCTCACCAGCGGCTTCAAGCGCACGATACGTTACCTCTCTGAAAAGATGGATAAGTACCGTCAGGGAAAGGACGCTGAGAAGGCCAAGACCGCTGCTGCTACTGCCGAGGAGAAGCCCTCCGAAAAGTCGGAGGTCGACAGCAAGGCGGAGAAGAAGTAGATGAGCTTCTTCACCAACGTGGTTGACGTATCTGTGGTCTTGGCCACGTATCTGACTTCATTGGTTGTATCAAAATTGTACGTTCCGGGGCAGAGTGGGTTGGGTTTTCTGTTGTGGCCAGGTTACTAAGTTGCGACGATTCGGGGGTTGGGGAAACTGGGAACAGCGCGTTCCATTTCTTTGCATTATCACGGCATGGCGGTATCATCCAAAATTCCAGCAAGGGAGCGAGAAAGGGGAGGCAAGGTGATCAAGCAGGCTAGGCGTTCATGTGGTTTTGGCTTGTCTTCGAAGAGACTGATACAGCGAAATAAACATCCCGTGGGTTGGTTCATGTGGGATTGATGGGCTGGATAGATTCATGCCCACTGCATCATCAGCATGTATATGTCTTTCGGATAGAGTTGAGTAGTTATTTAGATTCTCACCAGCATAGGAAGCCGGGACTCGCGCTTCCAAACGACTTTGGCTAGGCTCGCTAAATAGACAAGGATTGGATAGCTTTTACTCTCTCTATAAGTGTAGAGATGGTGGTTGGTTGAATACGGCAAATACAAATAACTATCTTTACGAGTGTAAAGATGTTGGTTGCCCTTGTGGAGGATACTTCAAATCCAGATTGCATCTCTACAAGCGTAAAGATGATGAAGGCTAACTGAACTCACATATAGATATGAAGTATGCGATGCACCTCGGTTCGACAACATTGACGGTAGAGACGGCACCGAACTTGTTGACCGTGGAGGTTCTGTTCTTGGTTGCCCGTTACCCCCTGTTCCTGTGCTCTGGGCATCTGGACGCTACCAAGTCCGAGCTTCAATTGGACGCAGCTGCAATGTTTCTGCGGGGTACCTGCCCCTGAACGCCTGGCTTGGCGGCCAATGACACTGGGATCGTGGATTTGGACGATGAAGCTTCAGATTGATAACGAACCCATCGGATTTCCATAAAACCCTAGAACGTAAGAATTTTGTGTCTTAGATCCTTTTGAGGACGTTCGTCGTTGGTTCCTGTCCAATTTTCCGACATCCTTCGTCTGCGATGAAAGTCTATCTCCACGGCATGCGGTGTACAGTGAAGTCGTATGCAACCCCGAAAAGCCGAAAAGATATGGAAGGTGATGACCCAAAGATACGGTCATATGAGTGACACCCCAAACCAATATTGCGATGCTGGCCTTGGCCATAGCCTACCTATATGCACCGCCTAGTATCACGTTGGTTCAGTTCGTGTTCGTAGCTCACCTAGTTATAGTGTCCTGATTACCACACCCAAGACAACCCGAAAAACCACCCACGCTCAGCCAAGCTCCTAACCTCAAAGATAGGCGCAACGCAAAAAAAAGGTCTCCTGCAGTGAGCTCACTGGACTAACCCCTTCACAGACAGTCCAAACCTGCTATCGAAATTACCACCAAGTCACCAACCACCACGACTCGGTGAGTTCCTACTTCGGGTTGCCATGCCCGAGATGAGATGACGGAAGACGTTCTTGTACTGTACCTACTCACCGCTGGGCGCCTTGTGGCATCACCTACCTACCTACCTACCTACCTTTTCAAGGTGTTATCTTGCCAACTTCCAACCTCGGAGAGAATGGAAATGCGTGGCATTTCTTGGAGGGTCGGGTATGTAAGGCACGCAGGCACACACTTCTCGAGGCACGCACCTTGTCAAGAATTGGGTATGACATCCCCCACGTTGTTCGTGCGTGCTTGATGCTCGATATCTCTCCGAATCCAACCTCGATGCAGGCCGGCTTTTTTTTTTTTGGTTCGGTTATTCAGATTCTGATCCGAACGATGATGTCGTCCGTCGTATTGTAGCCTCATAAAAGTCTGCAGAACCGGTTTCCTATACTTCGAAACTAGATAGGCAACCCAAGTTGTCTCCAAGAGGTCGATACATAATAGTGTAAGGCGTACAGATAGGTACAGTACGGTAGACAGGAATGCAACAGGCCAGTCCAGATCGAAAGTAACCAAAAATGAACCCAGGTCCACCCCGCAAGAGAGAGAGAGAAAGACAATACCGAGATCCCAAGATTCCCAAGAATGCCGAATCCTCGTAGCCAAGTCCAGGCCGTCCCAGGACCTGCCATTCTGGATTTAGCAGAGCACGACATTCGGCAATGGACCGTGGTGAACCGTGGGGCTGCCAACAATAAGCCTCGATGGGCGCCATGCTAAAAGAGGCAGCTCCCGCGATATCACGCTTGGCTTTCCTTGGCTAGCCCGGAGGAACCCAGCCTAAAGCCCGCCAAGGCCAGGAAACTGGGGAAGACTAGTGGGAGCGTTGCATCAACTGCCACTTTGGGAGCCTTGTCCCTTCGGACCGCCGTGTTGTCGATTATCAAGGCCTCGTTGACGTGATGGAGAAGATGGTGGTGATTGTGAGGTTGACATGAGATTGGAATGTGCTGTCGTGTAGTGTAGTGAACTGAGTCGCGCTGCTGCAGAGCAACAACAGGCAGGGGTTCGACATGATGGGAGGGGGAGCTCGATAGCTCATGGTTTCGGTTTTCTATATCTTGCTGGTGATTCCCACGTTCCTGTCTTACATCTCTACCACTGCCTCCTCTCAGTCTTTTCCAATCCTTTCTCGGAAAACATAGGTGTTGAATCCGCCAAAATGAGAACTGTCGCTGCCTCCCTCGCAACCCTCGCCCTGGCGGTTCCCGCCCTGGCCTCCACCAGCCAAGGCGGTCCTACCAGGAAGCCCTATGTCTGCTCCGACGCCCTGCAGCACCTCATCACCGAGAAGGACATTCGCGCCGGTGCTCAGACGCTCCAGGACATTGCCGACGCCAACAGCGGCACCCGTGTCTTTGGTAGCACCGGTCACAACGCCACCGTCGACTTCCTCTACAACACCCTCAAGGACACCGGCTACTATGACGTCTACAAGCAGCCCTTCACCGAGACCTACTCGGCCGGTACCGGCTCCCTGAGCGTCAACGGCAAGGACCTCGATGTCCAGATCATGACCTACACCCCCGCTGGCACTGCCACTGGTCCTATCGTCTATGCCGAGGGCCTTGGCTGCTCCGCTGCCGAGTACCCTGCTGAGGCTTCCGGCAACATCGTTCTCGTCTCCCGTGGTACCTGCAGCTTCGGTCAGAAGGCCCTGAGCGCCAAGGAGGCTGGCGCCGTCGGCTTGCTCATCTACAACAACGTTGCCGGCTCTCTCTCCGGCACCCTCGGCGAGGCCTTCAAGGATTATGCGCCCGTTCTCGGTGTCAGCAAGGAGGACGGCGAGGCTCTCGTCGCCTCCATCAAGGCTGGTGAGGAGGTCAACGCCGAGTTCGAGGTCGACGCCATCACCGAGCCGCGTGTCAGCTTCAACGTCATTGCCGAGACCAAGGGCGGTGACCATAACAACGTCCTCGTCGTTGGTGGCCACTCCGACTCCGTTGCCGCCGGCCCCGGCATCAACGATGATGGCTCCGGTATCATTGGTATCCTGACCGTCGCCAAGGCCCTCACCAAATTCCAGGTCAAGAATGCCGTCCGCTTCGGCTTCTGGTCCGCTGAGGAGTTTGGCCTGCTTGGCTCCGAGTACTATGTCAAGTCCCTCAACGGTTCCGAGACTGAGCTCGCCAAGATCCGTGCTTACCTCAACTTCGATATGGTATGTTTTCCTTTGTGAAATGTCAGCCATATAATGACAGTGATGCTAACGGGTCAAAAAAAAAAACAGATCGCCTCCCCCAACTATGTTTACGGCATCTACGACGGTGACGGCAGCGCCTTCAACCTGACCGGTCCCCAGGGCTCTGACGTCATCGAGAAGGACTTTGAGCAGTTCTTCGTCAAGAACAAGGTCGCCTCCATTCCCTCCGAGTTCAGCGGTCGCTCCGACTATGCTGCCTTCATCGAGAACGGCATTCCCTCGGGCGGCATCTTTACCGGTGCCGAGGGCATCAAGACTGAGGAGGAGGCTGCCGCCATCGGTGGCACCGCCGGCATCTCGTACGATGTCAACTACCACAAGGCCGGTGACAACATTGACAACATCGCCTGGGACGCCTTCCTCCTTAACACCAAGGCCATCGCCAACAGCGTGGCCAAGTACGCCCGCTCCTTCAAGTCGCTTCCCGCCATCAACCTCATGCAGCGCCGCTGGGATGGTGATGTTGCTCAGACCCTCAAGCGCAATAAGAAGCGCGCCAACGAGGCTCACACCCACTCCCACTCCGGCCCTTGCGGCGGTGGTGAGGAGATCTAAATGGCTTCATCGAGAGGTCTCGGTGCGGGGTTGATGATGATGACGATGGTTGCATGTCGTGGAATGTATAATGATATACGATACCCCTATGTATATACCTTAATGTAGTGAAATGACAAGAACATATCAAAAGACAGACAGGGGCATGTTGTCGAGATTGTGGTGCGCCATGAAATGGGAAGGTTGTCGAAGGTTGTTGTTTGTTTTAAAGTTCACATTGGCGCAGCACAACAGCGCATCCCCCATCTGCCGTCCGGCATTGGCAAGGTGCAGGCCGCTAAAGTCGGTGCCGGTAGTGTGGAGCTGCCTCTGTGCCGCACCCGTATGTACCTGTACCCACCCGACAAACTTCAAGCCCCTAATACCTTAGTGGGTCGCACCGCTTATCCGATAAGCTGCCGCCCTTTTCGACATGAGATTTTTCTCTTCAAGACGGCGGAAACCCACAAAGTTCATGAATTGAAAATCTCCAACGAAAAAACAACTAAATCAAAGGCAAGATGGCCGAGCGGTCTAAGGCGCCACGTTAAGGTTAACCCTTAATCCGAGTTATTACTCAGTTCCGTGGTCCGAAAGGGCGTGGGTTCGAATCCCACTCTTGTCAAGTTCATGCGATGACCTCCTGCTCAGAGGTTTTCAATTCTTTTTACACACTTGCCCGTGCTGTGCTGGTGTCTTTTTGCCTTACTATCGATCGTCCCATCGTCCATTTCGGTTACTGGCCTTTCGATAGCAACTCGCCAACAACAACATCAGACTCAGAGTCTATATGAACGATTCCATCCAGGGCGTGGCAGTCACTTCAGTTCTAGTGATCTGAATAGTGATATGCTAAAGTCATCTAGTCCAATTCTATTCGATAGACGCAAATCCAAGTTTTGCTCGATGCCTACTACATCAGTCAGGCGGAGGAGGGTGGGCGCCAATGATCCGGGACACTCGCCCGATCTTGAACATGGACGTTCGGCTCGCCTTGCCTCCTTCATGATCCACACTCTCTCCATGAGCGCCTTCTTCTCCCAGCTGCCAATGTCATATGGATCCCATATTTTCCTCCTATACCCAGTCATCTGCACAGCTTCCTATTCGGTCTGACAGTGGGTTTGACTGAGCCGGATACTGGCGATACTGCGGGCAAAATGTGAAACAATCACGACCTGACTGACGCCTTGCCAATGAGTCTGGATCTAGCCTACAGTCGAAGCGCTTGGAATCGGATAACGGTTGCCAAAACTCAACGGATTGTTTCGACTTCATCGAATGCAAGTGCTTGCAGTCAGGAAACAACCACAAGATGAGAACGCGTGGCTAAGATTGGAGAACAGGGTCGTATCCCTCCTCCTTTTCCTTTGCACGGTAAACGGTGCATGTGCCCCTGACAATCTCGACTTGGAAATGATCCAGCCAATGAGAACGCTACCCCAGAACTTCCACGATTCTCAACTGCACTCGAGACCCAAGGCCTTGGTCAACACCGCTCGGCATTGATTTGCAAACTCGGCAGACGCTTAAGATCCCCTGTTAATGCTCCAGGTTAACAATCAATGCCATGCGGCTGGCTGACGCAATCACTGGAGGAGAAATCTCAGACATGGCGGCCCCACGATCTCGTCACTCACGGCTCTGAAACCCCAGAGGCAATGGGTGAGATGGAAAAACCTGATAGACGGATGTCAAAGTGGAAGACAGCCCCGAGTACACAGCGTTACACAAAAAGCCCGTTGTGCCTAAGCACTTACCTTTTCTGCTCGACTAAATCGCCGCAACCGAGAACCGTGGGTAGCATACTCGGCGGTATTACTCCTCATCACGGGTTACTTGCCTGGCAGCATGCAATCCCTCTGACACCGAACCGATGCCACCAAAGTTATTGTAGTTGTCCAAAAAGGACAACTCCGCGTGAAGAGGGTGCCAAAAACCGCGAGACCAGGGTAACACCCCTGAAGTCAACATCTCCCCTGTCTACGCAATGCCACAGGCCGCTAGAGGCAGACTTGCGCAGGAACAACGCCTGGACAAAGCACGGCAGACGCCACTCTGGGGTTTAATCCTACGGTACTGTAACGGTGACAGTATCGGCCCTTGGACCCTTCATCTAACGACGTCGTCTATTGTGGCCCAATGGAGACAACAGAAACATGTTTGCTCGCTATCAACTTTGGCTTGGACCTTAAACTACCTACTACTCTAAAACACATTCGGCAGACTACTAAATCTCAACATCATAGGGTTTCTACCCGATAACTCACTGTCATTGGAGGTCGGCCCTCAATAATCAGGGTGGCCACATGGTGACGAAGATTTGGGATGCTGGTGATCCAGACATAATCACACAGTTCTCGAACGGCAACTGACATCTAGACCCGATACTTCATCGAAGGATCCTTTGCTCCTTCAGGCACCAGCTCCGGGATATATCCGATATGCTGATACAGTAACATCCAGCTTTCCGCCAACACCGGACGTCGCTGAATAAGTCTCTTCTCGATGCTAGCAACACTCATCCGGTCTTTCGGACCAAGAACCAAGAAAGGCTTGAAAACCGTTCAAGTGATATGTCCTTGATGGCACACTTCTCATACTTAGCAGTACTCGGTATGATCGGCTGATCCTACCCCGATCCCCATTCCGCCGCAGTACGGCTGCTTTCTCCAAGTCAAGACGGTAAGAGGGTGTTCGAGGTGGATATTTAACTGCAACATAACTCCCCGTTCTCAAGACATTATCCCTACCTTCATCAGAGCAGAAGCTTCCCGACACTCCTTCAACCTTGTCTGTACATATTTACCAGGCTTCTTGTCCTACTTGTGTATATTGCTTCCTGTTTCACTTCACACAATCCTTTCTACCACAAACACAGTTAAACACAGTTACAATGCGTTTTTCTCCATCCATCCTCCTTCCCTTTCTCCCCTCCTTAGTCTCAGCATGGTACCCTCCCACTCTCCAGGGCTACAACCTAGTCTGGTACGACCAGTTCGAAGGCAACTCGGCGACCTCGCCCAACACTGGCCGCTGGAACATCATCAACGGCAAGCTCAACGTCAACCACGAGCTCGAGACCTACTCGTCCTCCACCAAGACCGTCCAGGTCAGCGGCGGCTACACCCTCCAGATCGTCCCTTGGCGCCAGCAAAATGGCAACGGTGACTGGATTTCCGGCCGCCTCGAGTCCACCTACACCTTCACCCCCGCTCCGGGCAAGAAGACCGTCGCCCAGGCTGACATACGCTTCGGCAGCAACCCGACCAACACCAAGGCCGGGATCTGGCCGGCTTTCTGGCTACTAGGCAACGAGCTTCGAACAGGCGGCAGCTGGCCCGCCTGCGGCGAGCTCGATATCCTCGAGACTGTCAACGGCGATCTGAGGGGCTACGGGACCCTCCATTGCGGAACGTTCCCTGGCGGGCCTTGCAACGAGCCGACGGGCAAAGGAGGCAGTACCGTGATCCCGAACCAGGACTGGCATACGTGGAAGATCGAATGGGATCGCACGTCGGGCGACTGGTGGACTTCCAAGATTTCGTGGTACATGGACGGGGTCAAGTTCCATGAGGTTTCGGGACAGTCGCTCAATGAGTGGACGGCGTTTGACAAGATTAGCAATAAGCCGTTGTTCTTTATTTTGAATGTGGCTGTTGGCGGGGACTGGGTAAGTGTTTCTATCCTGCCTCTGAATTTTACCCAACTTTGATCAAGGATAAGTGAATGCTGACGACAAAACATAACTACATACAGCCCGGTAATCCGAACAGTAACACCAAGGATGGGTATGGGTCGATGATGGAGGTTGGGTACGTCGCTCATTACGTCTCTAACTGAGCTGCATTTTCCTTACCGGGACTCGCCCCGTCCGTCAGGGCGCGAAGCAGTTCTGGCTCAGACGAGGAAGGAGAAGAGAGGAGGAGGATTATTCTCTCCTTTTGCCTGTTACCGGGCGGTTTTGGTTACCTTCTTTGGTCCTTTCATGTGCACATTTCTTTTGACTGAGCTCGCTTCGTGCACTCCTCAGGGACTGACTGACTGACCCATTCGCTCCTTTGGATTTGTCACTTCACATTCTTTCAAGAACAATCGTCTTCTTACATTTTCTTGGAAGTCTTCAGTCAATTTTTGGACATATCATTCATTCATTCATTCATTCATTCACCATTCATGTAAATAAACTATTCATTAACTTCTGGTGTTTCCAGACCGTTTTAAAACGCCTTCACAGCATCACTGATTGATCTCTTCGGAACAAAGAAATGCACTCAGTGCATGCAACAAAAAAGGCACTTGCATTTCCAGCGGCTGGCGCACCCGGCCGGCCACCTGTGCTTAGGTATTTTTGTCGACCATGCCATGCACACGGTACATACAGCCAGCAACTCCAACCAATTCATTGTTTACTTCCCCTGAATCTCCGCCGCCGCTAGCCAGGCCCACCTACACGCGTAGGTGGACTTGAAAAAAATGCAAAAAGAAATGCGGTTTGTGTGGATCGAACACACGACCTTCAGATTTAGGAGTGAAGTGGACTTCAGTCTGACGCTCTCCCAACTGAGCTAAACCCGCTTTCGATGTTAGTTTGACGCCGTCGTAGTGCATAAGTAAGGTAGAAGCAGACGCATGCACATCCCTACCTATCCTCGCTTTGGTTGGAGTTGCAGTGCACGATAGGTACCCAGGCCCTTACTCATGTGCGCTTTTACGCACTTCGGATAGATGCACTGAAAACCTAGGCATCAAGGGAACTTACACATGCGAAGCGATGCATCAAATTGATTTTACCTGATTCGCATTCGGAATTCCGAGTGGAAAGAGCGAGGGCAGTGTCACAGACGACCGTATGTACCTAGCTACCTACCTCTGCCCAGAGCCCAGTTTATCAGTTTATGCAACATATGATCACATCCTCGGGGAGACTGCGATACTCGGAAAAAAAAAAAAAAAAAAAAAAAAAAAAAAGGGAGTTTCAATTGCAACATTAAAATTTCTTCGTTGTCACGAAAAACGTTCCATACCTTACCTTATCATCGCTGGCTTCTTAATATCCATGCAAGGTTGCAAAGCGCTTCCATGCCGCTTGCTGATTGTCGCTTGATGGTGATTGATCAACGAGAAAAACGTAAAGGTAGACAAAGGAAAATTAATAAAGAATGGACAGGGTGATGAATCATGGCCCCGTTGTTTCCTTCGGAGCCACCCCCTTATGCTCCTCCTCCCAGTATGTGTTCCCTCGGCCGTCGGTCCAACCCGTCCTACTGCGAACGAGCTGCGTTGTCATGTTAGAACTATATCTTGTCGGGCGTGGAAAAGATGGACTCACATCCTCTGGTCGTGGGTGATCTAGGGTTGGACAGGATTCACTTCTCAAAAGCGCGGGCCCCAACCAACTGGATTTGCGGAACATTGGTTAGTAGGCTGAAATACTGGCTCGATGGAAGGATTCAATTCAACATGTTTGCCCACTGGTGGGAGGGTAGTAAAAGGGTGCTTGTTGATACACGAAGTGCCTCGGCGGAGACGGGTTGTTCAACTCCGCCATCACCTCTCGGTAAATATTGCGAGAAAAGCTCATGTGTGATTCGTTGGTGGCGGCGGCAGCAGCCGGAGTTGGCTGATAGGCCGTATAGGCTCCTTGATAGAAGCCGTGCATGCCACTGGAGGCAGAGCCATAGGAGGCCTGACGATGATGGCCTTGGTTGTAGACCCCTTGAGAAGATGGATGGTGCATAGAAGACACAGGGCGCCAAACTGCGTCAATGTTGTAAGAGCAAGGGCCCATATGAGGGAGATGATACCTGTTCCCTTTCAGGGACTTGTAGCCAGGCAGCACGCTGACGTCGGCTTTTGTCGAACTTGGAGAAGAATTCGCAGAACTCGGAGGTGTGGGCTCCAGGCCCTTGGGGATGAATGCCAGGGCCAGGGGGTTCAACGTCTTCTCCTTGGGAATTGAATCACCGTTCTTGGGAAGCGGGTCACCCTTCCTCCTCCTAGGAGGATTGGTGCCGTTGCAGATAATGATTCCGATGACGCCCGGCATCGTGGCGAGGTCGCAGGTGTGGTTGAAGAAGAGAAAGAATGGAAGTTTTGTTGCCGAAGAGTGATTAGAAGGGTGGTGATGGATGAGGAGGCCCAAGAGAAGGGGGTGGAGAGGGTGAATAGGTGAAGCGATGGGCAGGAGAACGACCAACTGAATATATAGCCCTGTTTGCATTTTGAACAACGAACCGTGATGCGCATTTGAGCGGTCCTGCTGAGAAATATGTGCATGCAGCAATGCATGGGAGGCTGTGAACATTGTCCTGATCGAATGGTTGATGTATCCACATTGTGGCCCTCAATCCAACAATGCGGTTCATAGAGAAGCAGCACGAAGACCGGAAGGAAAGACTGCTTAGAATCATACAGTCCGAACACTGAGTTGGAATTGGCGGAGAAAGATGATTTTCAAGATAACAGTAATGGCATATACGCGCTGTCGGTGGCAGCAGCCCAGAAGTAGGTGATGTGCGATGCCGCAACACATCGTCCCCCGCACCGGGACGAGCGACATACATATCTCCAACCTCTTTCGTGACTGTTTTACCTTGATCATGAGGAAGTCAAGCGTCGACGATTGGAAGGTTTGTTGTTGTTGTTGCAGTTGTTTGCCGCTTGTCCTTCTCAGAACATCGCCTCCTTGTTTTCAACTCATTCACCGAATCGCTACAAGTAGGTAGACACTCAGTTGCTGCTTGGGTTTTCACATTGATCTGGACCACATCCACCAATCCAATGAACAAGAGGATGAAGATCAAAAGATACAAACAGCAAAAAGAAAAGGAGAATGACGGGAAAGTTGACAGACGAGACAAGAAAAACCCCAGGCAGAAGCCCCCCAGATCTCATAACTGTAATCAACGGTGGATTGTTCCTGGGCATCAAGCATTGTGCAGCTTTTGTTCGATTTCTGGTCCAGGTACTGGAACACTTTCTGTCGAATAATCCATCCTTTGAAAATCCCTGGCTCGGAACACTGGAGTAAAAAGCATTCTGGTTTTCTACGCCGTTGACCATGTCATTGAATAAGTGTCCACGATTGGGGTTGTCCTTCTGTTATGATGATTAACAATCCTTTTATTTGTTGGATTGTCCAGTTTGGACCCTGAAGTTTGAGCATCATCAAGCGCTTCAAAGACAAACGACGATTATCAAGGAGCAATACAAGCGGGTTGCCGGTTGTGTTAATATCATTCTCCATTTGCCTGAAGGAACAAGTCGATGATGTCAACATTGAAAGTTTGGAATGAGGTTTCACGACTGCCGGTGACAAGGGTCTTTGATCCTCGGTTGTGCCTTCCCTTTAGTGGCTTGATAGCAGCGGAGAACCTGGCTTTCTCTTACCTAAAACAAGCTAGCTTCAGGAACAGTCTGTGAGATCTCATGCACCACTCCTGCAATATCAATGTCCCCAACTTTTGCCAGCCCAGCACCCCCGCGTTTTGAGGAAGTCGATCTTGATATGTCGACGAGATATGCCACGCCGAGTACCTTGGCGCAAGATTAATACGTGTAACACTCGACCTCCACAGGCAGCCACTGACCTCATCCCACCACGTGCTGGAAAATCTAAAGGCTACCAGCTGAAGTTATCGGATAGCGACTTTTGAGCCTTTCCAAAAGTATGGACATCCGCTTCCCTTGGCAGACTTGGGAGACGGAGAATCCATCCTCAATAGGCAGGTCGAAGCCATTCAGCCACAGATCGACCCCATTGATACTAAACACTCGCGACATTACGTCGTGGCGCCGGCCATCAACAAGGATAACATGTTCATGGCCTCCTGATCAAGGCGGCGAAACCAATAATCCACGTCGATCACCCACACGGCTACTGCAAGCCAAGGATGGAATTTGAGGGAGGAGACGAGCATCGACGAAATGGATCTAGACCCAAGTTCTCCTGGAGGAGGAGATGGAGAGGTATAAAAGGCTGAAGAGATCGACTCCTCAGAGTGCCATCTATCCACCCAAACCACCGTCTTCCTACCACTCGTAAACCTTCAGAACAGAACCCTTATTCACCATGCGCACCCAATCCCTCCTCTCCCTTCTCGCCGCCTCGGTGGCCATGGCCGCCGTCAACGAGCCCTGCACCGGCTCCGGAGGCGCAGCAGGTAAGCACCCTTTACTTTGCTCTATTCACGCCCCTCAAGTCTTCTTCTCTAACCCTTTTCTTCTTCTTCTTCTTCGTAGGTGTCTGCGTCAGCTCCGCCACCTGCTCCTCCAACGGCGGCACCTCCATCTCGGGCGCCTGTCCCGCCGACGCCGGCGACATCAAGTGCTGCACCAAGTCCTCCTGCGGGAGCGGCGGCAACTGCCGCTGGCAATCTGACTGCGCCGGCTCTTCCTCGTCAGGCTTCTGCCCGGGCCCTTCGCAAATGAAGTGCTGCTCGTCCACCGCCACGGGATTCGGCGGCTACTCTACCCCGACCTACCCAGCTGTCGGGTCGTGCAAGCAGGTGTCGGTGACGGGTGCGCAAAAGGTCGTGGCGGCGTTCCCAGGGAGGGTCAGGCAGATCTACTGCATCCGTGACTGCGCGGCGGGCGCCACGTCTGATCATTGTGTGGGCAAGGCTATTGATTTCATGTGCTCGGATGCTGGCGGTGTTCCTACCATGTCCGGCCGCGAGATTGCCGAGTGGGTCATGAACAACCGGAGCACCCTCAACCTCAAGTATGTTATTTGGGGCCAGAAGATCTGGAACCCGTCGGTCGACTCGGTCAAGAGCTGGACTTCTTGGAGGACTATGGAGGATCGCGGCGATTTTACCCAGAACCACTGGTAAGTAATGCCTCAGCTTGATTTTGGGTTGTGATGTTTGTGCTGACAAGTACTTTTTAGGGATCATGTCCATGTGAGCTTCAACTAGGTGGTGTAACCCAAACAAAGGTTTCGAGGCATATATCAGTGCGTAGGGGTATGATTATATAGGCTATCAGTTGTCAGTAGCGGTTTTGTCTGAATGATTGAGGAACTGCCAGTGCCTTGAACTATCATGTCATTCATCATTACGTACTGTAGTAGGTATCTCGTTTTAGAAAAAGAAGAAAAGAAAAAAACTCCGGCTATCCAAAGCGAACTTTATCCCATCACACCCGCTTCGGCCAGTTACTCATCGGCAACTACCACGCCAGTATTCCTTACCGCGCTCTTCAAAGCAGTCGCCACATCAATGTGGAAGAACGGCCTGTTAATCCCAAACACCGGCACCAGCTTCTTCCCTGCGGTGGTCCTCGCCAACGCACCAGCGCCCGCACTGCTCGCAGTCGGCACCGCTGCAATATCCTCCCCATTAGCGTTACCCTTCTCCGCATCACCACCCGAAGAACCCTCAGGCCTCTTTTCATCCGTACTACTCGCACCACTTGTTCCAACCACTACCGCCTCAATATCAGTTGCCGAACCGCCAGCAGGGCCAATAGCAATCAACGGGCCCTGTTCCACCTCCTCAACATCGCCCTTGTAGTTTTCGCTTTGCACCCTCGGCGTCCTCGACGAGTCGACACCGAATCCAGAAGCTACCAGGGCGCGCTTGGTCCACCGGTTGGATACCCCAGCAAAGTGCCACTCGACCTTGTCCGGGTGGGCGTAGCGGTCGAACTGGTTGCGCAGGTCTGCGAGCGCTTGGGCGGCGGTCACGTCGATGCAATTGACGGCGGAGAAGTCGAGGATGATGGCGCGCAGGGTCGGGCGGGCGACGAGCTCGTCGGTGAGGAAGGCTTGGCCGCGGCGGGGGCCGGGGTCGTTCCACGGTCGGTCACCAAGCTTCTCGAACTTGTTCAGCTCCGTCCGGCGCGTGTGCCTGAAGACGTGGATGGTCAGGTTGTCGAGGTGTTTCGCCGAGTTGACATAGTTCAGGCCTTCACCGAAGCGATACACGAAGACACCAGGCCAGGGAGTCGAGATCTGGAGTTCGGGGTTGGAGAGGTCGTCTCTGTCGAGCGACAAGAAGGCGGTGTGGTGCTCCGACTTTTGCAGCAGGCTCTGCGTGAGTCCCGCGTCCTTGCCGCCGCCGCGCACCAGCTCGCGATGTGCCGTGTAGATCTCGGTCTGGCCGAGGAACTTGCCGGGGCTCTTGGCGATGCGCCAGAGCAGAATGGCACCGGAGGCGGCGACGGTCACGTAGATACCGTTTTCGATTGAAGTAAAGATGGAGACGAAGACGCCGGCAAAAAAAATGATCACCTCGAGCGGCGAGGTCAGCCAGAACTTGTACACTTCCCTCGGAGGGGTGATCAGGTCGCCGACGGCGTGGATGATCATGGCGGCCAGGGCACTGTTGGGGATGTAGAAGAAGACGGAGGTGAGAGCATAGAGGGCGAGCAGGACGAGGACGGCGGTGAAGATACCGGCAAGAGGCGTGCGGACACCGGCTTTGGCCTTGATGGCGGTTCTGGAGAAAGATCCGGTAGCCGGGTAGCCGCCGAGGAAAGGGCCGAGGAGGTTAGTGAAGCCGATGGCGACGAGTTCCTGGGATGGGTTGATGATGTAGTTGTTGACGCGACCGAACGATTTGGATATGGCGATGTGTTCGATGAGCAGAACGAGGATCGTGGTCGGAATGTGGCCACTGATGGCAGAGAGTATTTCGTTATCGAGACGGGGAGCTCCCTTGTGTTGAAAGCCTATTGTAATAATCCAATCGGTAAGTTACGGTTATTCTTCACAAGGGGGTGTGTATATTTGGAAAATAAAAAAAGGGGCGCAAACTTACCACTTGGGACATGCCCAAGAATCTTGAAATGGGCCTTCTTCGGATCCTTGACGTGGCGGTTGACGAGAAAACTGACGAGAATGTAGAGAATGATGATAAAGACCATGCGAAGGGTGGAGACGAAGAACCAAGTCCTCTGCTGACGGGGGTATCTCTTGCCCAATTGGGTGCAGAACCAACGGATGAAGTAAAGCCCAAAGAGTGCGCTCAAGCCCATGGCGGCATCTAATTTTGTGTTAGGAAGCCCCTTTAGGGTGTTGATGATGACCTTATAGGTTTCCTCGCGGGAGTTGATATTGGGAATGCCCATGAGTGTCGATACCTGTCCCGAGGCAATGGAAATCGCTGAGCCAGTCATGAACGCCGAGATAGCCACAATGGGGATGAACTCGACGATGAATCCAAATCTGATGAGGCCAAGGAAGAGTAGCACTGCTCCACAGATGAAGGCTAGTGTTCGTGCAATATCGCCAGCGACAAAGTCTGGGTGTTCCTTCTGGACTTCTGTGATGATGTTTCCGACGATGGTGGACCTGTCGTAGTATCATGTTAGCAAGGCTTTGGTATCAGACGTACTGCAGGAGCCATACATCACAGCGACTGCACCAATTGTGATGTCTTTTGACGTAGCAAAAGCCCAGCTGCGTAAATCATGGTTAGCTTCCATATGCAAGATCCCGATGCGAAAGTTCAGGAAAACTCACTATAGCAGGAAACCGACGAAAGAGGTGTAAAGACCAAACTCTGGGTCAAGATTGGCGAGTTTTGCGTATGCCATGCCTTGCTGTTACTCCCATATCTCGTCAGTGTCTCTTCAGAAGGCGAGTGTCTTCGGACACCATCAGATTATTGTACTAACCGGCACCACGACAAAGCCAACCGTGACTCCCGCAATGAAATCACCCAACAGCCATGTCAGGTTATAATGGAAGATCCAGTTGATAAAGGGAAATAATTCTCTGAGGTAGTTGAGTGTGCCTCGAACGGTGGGACGGATTTCGTTGAGGAAGTCCTGGGTGGTTGGTTCCGACTCGACAAATGAGCCATCGTTGTAGTATTCTGTGTCGTCGAGCTTTTCGTCGACAGGAATACCGAGGAACTTTTTGATGCGGTCTCCCGTTGTTGGTGTTGTTGTTGTTGAAGCCATCTGAGTGTCAATGGAGGGTCACGGACTCTCCAACCGTTCGGGTATGACAATCGATGTGGAATGTAGCTGAGCCGGGACTGTAAGAGCAACCAAAGCTGTGACCCTGCAGACAAGAAGACGGGTTATATATGAACAAAGATGCGGTAGCTTCCGTTGCCTTCCCGAAATGGAGGTGACAATGAACGGCATTACCGAACATGGGGGTCGTTTTTCGTTTCTGAGCACACCTGCATGGCCGTGGGGAGACTCGAGCACGTTGTTTCTTTTTCTGTTTTTTTTCTTTCCCATTTCTCTTCCAGTCATTGGCACTCTGCCTGGTTGAGCTGGATCCCAGACCCTACAGTTCGGTAGAGGGTAGCACATACGCAGTGAGACTTGGATGTTACAGCACAGAGGCATCCCTGCCATGTGGTACCAGTTGTCCAGTTCCTACACATGGCTTTCTGGGGCCACCGACCATTGGTGGCCGTCCGGGACTGCAAGTCCATGGCTCCATGCGTCCCATCTCATCCCATTGCCTTCACTCCGTGGTATCACTGCTGATCTTTGGCCGGGAGTGGTATGCAGTTGCAGAGCCCGTACCCGGAGGAGCCCTTCACGCCGCGTACTCACATGCGGCACAGAGACCTGAATCGGGGGTTCGTCCCGTTGGAGGTCTGTTATACAAGTGGATATGTTGATGGATGTGGGAATCCCGCTCCGGGTTCGGGGACCTCTCCTGAGCCCAGCCCTGGGCAACAAGAGCCAAGAGACTACGAATCGACGCCAATTCGTACGCCAGAGTTGACGAGATCTCGCATCATCAAGCCACGGCCTCACTCCGCTAGTGTGAAGGCTGGGACATGATAGTTCGAGTAACCAATGTGCTCAACGTGCTCAACGGGGACCCCCCTAGCCACCGTGGCCAAAACCGTGTTGACCGTCCAGCCGCAAAAGCTCATCCTCCTCCATTTTGATATCACTGGCAAAGAGTGTCTTGGGTGCATGGCTTTTGGACTGAAACGTCATTCCCAAGCGAGGACGCATGTCGGTGCCGCCGCCGTGCGCTGTGCTTTTTGCCTTGTCCATCCATCATGTCGCTTTTGCATGCATCTTCTCTCTTCGTTGTTGCATTGCAGGGTGTCTCGCTTGTGGTTGTTCCTGGTCTTTGTCTTTGGGACTTGGTTGTCGTTGGGAAAGTGTCGCGCGTGCCGTCCCAGAGTTTCCCCTCATCAACAAAAGCTAGACCTAGCCCGTAGCTGCACTGTGAGTGGAAGGCTGCTGATAGGGCCTAGAAGCCTCAGCGTCAGAAGGAGGCTAGCGGGCTTGGCCTCGGCCTATAAGAGGGTCCAGCCCGCCCACCTTTAGCATGACGACATCCCAGGGGTTTCATGGCGCAATGCTCACCACTTTTCTTCCACCAAATCACAACCGCATGCCCTCGAAGCTCTCCGTTGTCAATTCCAAATTGCCAGACAACCGGACACAGAAACGAGCCATACCCCACACCCCGGCGGATTACCATTACAAGCACGCTTCTCTAGCTTCCCACATTCGAGCTTTCTCGTCCGAGCAAAGAGACCGCTGCAAGACACGGATGGAGCCTTCTCAGCTTCTCTCAGCTTCACGAGCAAACAGGCCCAGACCGCAGTATGGAGCAAGGAAGACCAAAGGCCCACGCAGACCACGTGTAAAAGGTGGACATCTTGCACATGGTGAGCGCAAGCTACCTACGTGCAATCATATGGCGGCATGATCAACGGGATCCCCAAACCCAGAAAACATCTACCGATATCGAGACGAGACGGTTGATCCGTCGATGGGCTCGTTGATGGAAGCGGAACAAAAAGCCTACTAGTGGGCTGACGTCAAGATATGCACCAAGGAAGGCATGAAGGGTAGGCAGCGGCACATCTAGCCTGATGGTGTTGAACAAAGAGTGCAAGGGGCCGGGCGCGCTTGGCGAGGGCGAGAAGTGCACTGTTGCTCGCACCTTACATCGCTATTCGTTCTCGGCTGCGAACCTCGATATGTTCAGTCACTCACACGAGTGATAAACGAATGGAGAAGCCTATTGTCGTCAGGAAGTTGTGTTAAGTGCCATGTGTACCGGTATCTCACTCCCGGGGCAATACCGAGCAACTGTGGCGAACACAGCAATGTCTCTTGAATGCGAGGGAGCGAATTCTGGAAAAGAATCATTGGGTGGTCAGAGAACCGGACTGGACGAGATCACGCCTTATCCCGAACGACATCATGATAGTCAGTGGCTTGACTGCATGTCTTTGGTGGTTAGACGAGAAGACGAAGTCGACGTCCATCATCGTCAAGGTCCTCGGAGATTCCCATTTTACGGACAACGAAGTAGGTACAATGCCCATCCTGCTTACCAGGCCCAGCGCGGTCTGGACTGCCAATGGCTATCCTCCCCGGCCTCAGCTACACGCAGACCCCAACATAGGGTCATTTAGTTGTTCGACACTACTGCGCCGGCAAGTTGATCTTGTGGTACCGCGCATATCATGCATGGAGCTATGAGGAAGATCACTTCGAATCAGCACTGATTTACTCCAACTGTTTCGGGCGAGACCCTGAATCTCATTACCACACAATTATGCCCTTGGGACAGGGGAGGTTGTGGGGGTGTCTCTGCACGGGTGTGAAGATGAGGCAGCCAGGTGGTAGTGAAAATGGGATGTGCACCAATTGGTGGTGTTAGTACTTGGGCTTGCACACCCAAGTTTTACTACCACCTGGTAGCTTGCCAATGCTCGAGCCGTGCTCGCCGTACAAACTGAACAGCCCAGACAGTTGGGTTCGCGATCCTCAGAGGATGATGGTGCAAGACACGACATCAAGTGTCATTTGGAAACGGCAACGCACGTTGCGGAAAGATGCGGTAGCACATCGCCACTTCTGATGGCTTCCTGTGCGTGATTAGTACCAGGCAAGCTAGAGGTCTAGTTGATAGAGTTGGCATGGAATCTCCGACTGCTTCCTCGGACTCCTCAACTCGCACCAAGGTGTTTTCCTAAGAGCATTCATCACATCAGTTGGTCGTCCGTGGATTTCGGCTATTACTCACACACGATTTCGACCTCCAAGATTTTCTTTGCCTCTTCTGCCCAGAGCCTTTGATAGCCCCCTCTGAGTATAACCCTCTCCAGCGACGACTCGACATCCAATCTTTCCTTCTGTAGCCTCTTCAGAAACCTGAAGTACCGCATGTACTCAACAGAAGTCGTACTCCCTTAGGACTGTGTTAGCTCCTTTTCCCTCTTGTCAGATCCAGCAGGCGGCCATGTCAAAACCAACGTCTTCACTCCTGTCGCTACTTCGGTGAACCTTCCTACTGATTCCGTTTTGAGATACCCAGAAAGCCTGTCCCAATGCTTCTCCAAATAGGCACCTTCGGTTTCTGGGAACCTCAAACGCCAGGTCGCTTTCTTCGCATGCGCGGCAAACATCACGCAACTAAAAATGCCTATTACCCCCCCCCAAAATTGAGCCCCTTTTCCAGAGCCTCGTCAATGAAAATAGTCAGCATCCGCCTTTTGTCAAGCGGCATGTTCCCATAGGCCCCAATCCCAGCGACCTTTTGACCTAGCTTTCTTTTCTCCAACTGGGGCTTGCCCGACGACAGTGTCCAAGGAGCAAAGAGCATAGGATCGCCAGCCGGTCTTTTCGTAATGCAAATGGAAAACCCGGCCAAGAGGTCACGCGGAAGCTCGTGGTACGCGCGCTTGCGAGCAAGAAGCATGCCGAGGAGTGGCCCCTTCACGCCGTCCTTGAAGAGAGCCATGCACGGCACGCGGGCGTATCGGTAGTAGCCGATAGTGTCTTCGTGCGACCAGATGACTAGAGCGAGGCGGTAGATGGCGTCGCGGATCTCTGGGGGCAGCATGGTAAAGAAGAGACTCGCGGATTGAGGGAGCATGGTGATAGTGGTCTCGTTCACTTCGTTTTTGGCCGTCATTGTGGACTAGAGGTATGTAGGTGGTCTTGCTGGGTGGGTTACTGTTTGGAATTGTGGTGAGAGAACCTGTTGATGTTCATCCAAACAAGATGCAACGACACGAAAATGAAAGAAAGGAAGTCTTGTAACGTTTTCTTGTTGGTGGTAAACATCAAGAAAGCCGTTTACCTTCAGGTTGATTTCGACCCAAAGGCCGTTTAGGCAACCATATTGTCATCCTCTTGAAACCAAGCGCGCAGTTAGCGTAAACTGGTCGACCATATCATCAGGCTATGTGCCATGGCCAAGTCATCTCCAAAGATATGAACAACCGTTTTGTAAAAATCCAACTCGGAGGTTTTATCTCGAAACAACTTCCAAGAAAATGGAACACCCGAAGCTCAAGAGCCGACAAGAGGTCTCCGCTCCATCTCCGTTCCCCCGCATGCGGGGTTGGCGAACGCCCGCGGTCGGCCCCGATCCCGTTCAGGCCACAGTATGCGGAGTTGTGGAGTTGCCCTTTACGGAGACCGCTGATCCCTATGCAGCAACCTTGAAAGTCGAAATCACAAAGCAGATGTGAAACACAGAATCGTGGTCAAAACTCGCTTCACTTTTGCCATACTGATGTTATGACTTCTGAGGTCTGGACATCGACCACCGAGGTGGCTACGATACATAGTACTTGGCAAACTCTCAGTAAACAGTCACGTCACAACCATCCCGCGTGAAGTTGGAGTGCATGATGCATTCTCAACACCTCCCACTGTCCAACGGAGTGGAAGCTGAAAAGAATTGCGCGGGATGTGGCGTCGTTCACGTTCACGTTTTTACGGGGGGGGGGGGGGGGGGGGGTACGTACCGCGCCGCATTTTGGTTGCTGACTCTTGGCAAAAGCTCGCTTGCGGATTCAGTGGGTTCAGTGAGGCTCACGCCAATGGATGGCGCGATCCATGGCTTGGGTGGTGTAAGTTGTAGTGCACTAACACTTTGTCACAAAACATAGGTGACAGACTGTTAGGGCTATCGCAATCCGGCTCTTGGTGCCATTGGTGACCCCCCTTTGTTGCCGTTGTCGCCAACCTCCCATTCTGGACCCCTTATAGAAACGCAAACGGCAACACCCTGTCATGGTCACAACAACCAAGCCAAGAACATTCAAGATGGCGAGAGCACAAGAAGCCGGTAGCCTTCTTTGCGTTAGAACACGCGAGATCAGGCATCCGTTCCTACACTAGTGTCGTGGGATTTGTTTAGAACCGTTCGTTCGTCTGTCCGTCCTCGGTTGAGTGTCCCAACTGGGTGGTTGGATGGATGGACCGAAAATACTGTGTAAGTGCCGCGACTGCAAAGTGCAGATCGTCCGTGATAAGGGCGGACCAGAGTTTCCATGGTCGTGTCGTACGGTATCTTCCGACGAACCGGATCAACGTTTCCTTTTTAAAAAGAAAAAAACAGTTAAACAGTACGACATCCCCTCTCCCCGGGCCGTTCTCGGACACATGTTGTTGTGTGTCGTTTGAAACCTTGTTTTAGGGGGGACTGTTCCACTCTTCAACCTCTTTTCCAAAGTGCCGTGCTTTTGCCCTCTCAGGAATGCGACTTTAACTTTGGGACTGAGAGTTCAACAACAAGAACCCCTGTCGACTGACCTCATCTTTCATCCATCACATCATCGTATCTTTCCTATTCCAACTGTCTTCTTCACCGGGCGTGAGAACAGTCTTCTGTTTCACAACACCTCTCTTCGCCTTATAACGATTAAGGAACAACCTACCACTACACCACGACGACCCCGGACCCGGACCCGGACCCGGACCCGTGCACACCAATAAAGAACATCAGACGGGGATTACCCCCCTCCCAACCTACCCAAAATGTCGCTCTCCCAAAAAGGGAGCGCCACAATCCACAATGACCATGAAACCGCCATCCACTCCCCCTCCGACGACGGCAGCGGCGACTTCCGCGCCATCGACCCTCAGTCGGGCGTCAAGCGCGGCCTGAAAACCCGACACCTATCCATGATGGCCCTAGCCGGCATCATCGGCCCCGGCTTACTCGTGGGCTCCGGAGGTGCTCTGCACTCCGGTGGCCCTGCATCGCTGTTGATCGGCTTTGGAGTTATTGGCCTCATTGCTTTCAGCATCATGCAGAGTCTGGGCGAGCTGACGACGCTTTATCCGAGCGGTGGTGCTTTTACGGATCTTGGGGATCGGTTTATTGATAAGGCCTTTGGGGTGGCGGTGGGGTGGAATTATCTTATTAGTGAGTTTTTCGTTATTGTCGTCTGGTTGTGGGTGTTTGTTACGATGGCTGACCCTGGTGGTTCACCTAGTTTGGGTGTGTGTCCTGGCGAACGAGTATAACGTTATTTCGAGTGTCATGGTGTATTGGAGCGATAAAGTTCCGCTTTGGGGATACTTTTTGATGTTTTGGGTGAGTTTCGTTCTCCGTGAAACAGGCGTACAGCCGAATCAAGGACATGGGGATTGCTAACACCGTGGACAGTTCGCATTCTTGGGCTTTCAACTTCTTGGTGTTGAGACCTTTGGTGAAGCCGAGTTCTGGCTGGCGCTTCTCAAGCTCATTGGCTTGGTAGCTTACTTCATCTTCAGCATCGTGTTAGTTTCAACATCTTTCTCACATGTTCCTTGGATTTCTCACTGACTCCAAAACAGTTACGTATCTGGAGGCGTTAAAGGCGCGGACGCAATTGGTTTCAAATACTGGCACAACCCCGGTGCGTTCGCTGACGGTTTCCGCGGCGTTGCCTCCGTCTTCGTCTTCTGCTCCACCTTCTACGCCGGCGTCGAATCCGTCGCCGTTGCCGCCACCGAGACCAAGAACCCGGGTGTTGCCGTCCCCCGTTCCATCCGCCAAGTCTTTGTCCGCATCGTCTTCATTTACATGGGAAGCGCCTTCTTCTTCGGCTTGACCTGCCCCTCGAACGCTCCCGAACTCGTCGGTGGCGCCAGCCGCGCCCTCAAGTCGCCCATGACCGTCGCTCTGCAGAACGCCGGCTGGGCGAACGGTGTCCACCTGATCAACGCCTTCATTTTCGTCACCTGCCTGAGCGCCGTCAACAGCTCGATTTACATCGGCAGCCGCACCATCTTGTACATGGCGCAGGACGGGAAGGCGCCCAAGTTCCTCGGGTGGACGGATCGCCGTGGCGTTCCAGTGTACGCCATCATCTTCACCAATGCGTGTGGAGCCCTGTCAATGATGAACGTCAGCACCGGCGCAAGCAAGGCGTACGGGTACATTGTCAACCTGAGTGGTGTCTCGACCTTCCTGGTGTGGGGCTCGATCAGTCTAATTCACATCCGCTTCCGGGCAGCTTGGAAGGCACAAGGGCATAGCCCGGAGGAGCTGCCGTTCAAATCGTTGTGGTACCCGTGGAATGCGTGGTTCGGCCTGGTTGCCAATGTGTTCTTGGCCTTTGTGCAGGGCTGGTCGACGCTGGCGCCGTTTGATGCGGGCAACTTTGTGGACGCGTACATCCTGTTGCCGTTGTTTCCTGTCATTTACTTTGTGTACAAGTTCACGTTCAAGACGAGACTGTGGAGGCCGCATGAGGTTGATCTTCAGGCGGGAAGACGGAGGGATCTTGATGAGGCGAAGAAGGTGGAGACAAGAGCGGATGGGAGGCCGCTGCCGTGGTGGAGGACGGTTTTTTCCAGTCTATGAGTGTCATCTATGTTGATGTCAGTAACGCCAACTGCGAGAGGAAAATAGCACTGTGAATGGTTAATACGAATACCTGCTTTTCAGTTACATGGGTTTCCGTTTCTCACCGGTACTTAACATTGGCTCATGATTCGAATTGTCCAAAGCAAAGGTATAAGATATTTCCACTAGGAAACAGGAGGAATGTAGAGGTGGGGAGCCAAGTCAAGTGGTACCAACTGCTTTGAGGAACGCTGGACTGCTCCCTATCACGAAAATGAGCCACTTCGTCGGACTTGAAAATGTCAAAAGAACGAATAAACGATGTTCTTAAACTTGTGTTGTTTGCCTTTCTGGATCTGATTGACCCTCTGGGTTTTGATACACGCGTCCCATTGTCCCTCATGGAATGACAGCTATGACAGGATGCAGATGACTTAAGCCTTCTAACATACTAGTAAAGATTCCATTCCCGAAGCCCCCTGGTCTGTTGCTCTCCCAGCACCAGTCCTGTCTTCGTTCTCTGCCTGGCCATGTATTCCTTGTAACATGGCTCCATGCAGCTCGCTACAAAGGCCTGGATACCATCTTGAATGCTAAAGTTGGCGTCTCTAAGCTCTCTGTGAGGAGAGCATTTGGGTCTGATTGGTTTGGGGCGCCTATGGGTACCCTCAATCTTCGCCATGAAGGAGAATATCCAGGATGCCAGGTCAACGACGCTCTCCGTGATATCGGAGGCAGATTTGGAAAGTATCGCACCTTTCTCTTGTATCATCCCACGATAAATACTGCCTATAACTGCAGCGTCACAAGTTCGTGCTGCGGTCGTGTCGCTGTCGTGAGTGCAAAAAGGCGTTAGCGCCATTCGAGCATCGATTACCCGATGAACAGGTGATATGAGCTTCTCAAGTAAGCCAAGCCGAATTTTGGAGATTGTTTCTGTCAGATGAGATTAGAAAAACTCCTATCGTCACGAGACCGTAAGCCCTACGGCTGAACTTACCTAGTACACTCTGTGGCCCCAAATACTCTTCCTCATCAAGATCGATAAGTCCTTGATAACACAAACGACCATCATCATCAACCTCGGTGTTAAAGGAGATATTCTCCAGCCTCAAGGCAAAAAGATGTTCATCGCCCAACTCCCAAGCGATATACAACGATTTAACCACGCTTTGAGCCACAAGGCACCTGTGGGCCGTGCTGGCTTCTTTCAGCCACTGACCACGCCAGGGCCTTACAATGCTGGTAATATCATATTTGTTGGTGATGATCAAGAGTTGATGGAGAGTTTCGATTGGTAGACGGTCCGGAACGGTATCAAACTTGCCGTGGATAATGGAGAGCACAATCTCTAGCGGGCCGGCAGGGTCGCCAACCAAGTGAACAACCCATTCCTTCCCATCGGCTGGCTTGGACTCCTTCCAAGGACCGAACAACATTTGCTCCCAGACTGGCGACTGGCGACGAAGGGCACGAGAGCAGACGCGGAACCTCTTGCTTTTGAAATTCTCCGTTGATGTCTCCAAGAAGAGATCACCCTTTGGATCAATATCCACCGTTGGTTCTTCGGCCATGGTTTGAGTGTCAACGGCACGGCGGCGTCTTTTGCTGAAGCTGAAGGTGGCGCCGGCTGGGTCCTTGCCAAACTCACTCCTTTTTTTTGAGGCGCTGGTCGTTATTGGGTCGCTTCCGAACAGCGAGTCGGTGGCTACTGTGCCGGAAGCAGCAACTGGTGGTATGCGTCGTGGTTGTGCGCGCCTCCAGAAAAAAAAGAGTTGCTTGAGGCCGGGTTGGCACAAACAGGAGAGGAAAGTTCTGCAAGAAATCTGGCACGTAATGGGAAAATTGTGTGCAGGACAAAACACAACGGAAGGCACACTTCACTTGACGTCTGGTGGGGTGCCTGCCCGAGTCCGGGAGTTGACCATTCACTCCCGCATACCGGGACTGGAAGGCGGCAGGCACAGTAGCCGTACTTGCTGGTCTCAACTGGAAGGTTCTACCCGTCCGACATCGTCGAATGAATACATTGAAAACGTCACGGTCAGTGCATTAGTACCTTTGGCCCATATTCTAGGCTGTTCTTCAAGGAAACAGTAAGAGACAAAGTGAAAGTACGATACGGCTAGAACATTTGATGTTGTTCGTCATTACTATGACAAGATATGCGTAGGTGCACTAATGAGACTAAGCCCGGCGATGTAAAGAGAAAACTAGCAGCCTTTTCCAATATTTCTCGATACATCATCGCCCATATTTGTTGTAGGTGACGGCGAACACACAATATCTGTAAGAAGACCTCGTGACGAGACTATCTGGGTCCGTCATCTTGTTGTTTCTTTTAATACGATTCGATGTACCCCTATAGCCTTCTGGGGGTTTTGTTCATCCAAGTTTGCCAAGCAACTGAATAATTACAAGACCGTTCGACTGAAAGACTCACAGTGTGCTTTGCTTCACAGCTTTTGCACCGATATTTGTTGAACGGGGCCACCAGGGACCTCGGAGGTACCAAATGGGACGTTGAGCTGATGGAGCAAGGCGGCGTATGAACTCTTGTGATATGATGACATGCTGTGATAGGTAGCATTGTTGTCTATCCTGAAATATTCCCACACGCTTTTTTTTTTTTTTAAACACGTGCACCTGGCGTCGCATATTCCAAAACCCTCACCAAAGCCTCCAGTAACGGTGCAATTTTCTTCTGTCCTGATCTTTGGCCATCACCAGCCCTGTCTTCACCCTTTGCCTAGCCATGTATTCCTTGTGGGATGGCTTTATGGAGCTAGCCACCAGTGCTGGGATACTCTTATGAATTTCTTCGTTGAGCTTGGAAAACTTCGATCGCGGATGGCATTCCAAGGCACGTCGAGAGTATGCTGTAGTGTGTAGTGTGGGCATAGTTGACATCAATAAGAACAGCCAAGAGGCCAACTCTACAACACTGTCATTGATATCGAAGACAGACCTGGGAAGTGTGCCACCCCTGACTTGCAGCATACTCCGATGTATTTGGTCGATGACTGCGGCGTCACACACAGATCTCCCGGGCTATCTTGTCGAGCCACAGTAATGAGGATTTGATCTTAGCCGGGAATCCAGCTCCTCGTGGATGAGGTTAACGAGGTTGGCCAGTAAGGTCTCCCGAATCGAAGATATGATATCTGTCAAATGTCAGCGTTGGATTGTCCGCTTGTGCGTCCTGGATTGGAATCTCCGACCAAACCTACGTAGTACATCTTGCGGGCCCACATGATCCTCATCTTCGAGGATGGCATTCGAGTTCTTCTCGCTTGATTCAAATGTGGTGTGGTAATCTCCTGATTTATCGTGGCTTGATTCATCATCACTGTCTGAATTATCACTGTCCGAGTCATCACTGTCTGAAGAATCGTCGACTGAACCATCATAACCAGAGAAGGAACGGATCGTTTCGGTTGGCACTGATGCGGGGTAATTGAAGCGGCCCTGCTCGTCGACTTTGGCACGCAAGGCTATGTCTTCAAGCCGCAAGGAGAAAAGGTGCTCGTCACCTAACTCATAAGCGATTAACAATGACCGGAGAATATCGTCGGTACCAAGGTAGGGGTTTCTAGCGGCCTGTATCCACTGCGAACACCAGGGCCTTACGATACCAGTCATGTCATACTTCTTGGTGAGGACCAGGAGATCACGGAGATCTTTGAGGCCCAGGGTCTGCGGGATCCGCTCGAACCTTCCATGAATGATGTCGAGGATGATTTCCATAGGGTAGGCGGGATCTTCGGGAAGTTCAACAACCCAATTCTCTCCGTCGGCCGGCTTTGATTCCATCCAAGTGGGATTGAACAACATCGCCTTCCACACGTGTGAATGCCGACGAAGCGTGCCGGAGCAGACGCGGAAGCTGCATGGCTCATTATCGCGGGGAGCTACTTTCAACGTGAGATCGCCATCGGGATCGGGTTTGAGAATCTTGGTTGGGCGTATGGACTGCTCATCAGCCTCTGTGGCTGTCGATGCTGCCCGGGCTCGTTTTTTGGGTCGTGTCCGTGAAGGCGTACCTTATAGGAGGTTACCGTCGGGTCGAGGCTGTCGTGGTGTGGGTGGCGCCGTGAAATTTATGTTCAGTTGAGAATGTGGTGAGAGACCTGCGCACAATTTGGAATTGATTTGGTAGGGGAAAAAGAGGGAAGAAAGGAAGAAAAAGAAAGAAAAACACTTTCTTATAAGACTTTGGGTGAGAGAACCCATATGCGCTGCATATTTTCCATGTTACAATACAGTACCAAATGCATGGACCGTAGATACCAGAAACCACAGATAATTACATGGCCGCGGCGCTTAAACAGTTACGTCGTGTAATGTATTTACGGTAATCTGCACTGTAAAAGACAAGTTATCAGAATTTGACAGAAACCATGTACCCTTTACGCGTAAAATTGGGGTAATGGACTGCAACGCAGACAAATGGGCTGGATACCGTACCTAGGCTCGTAAAACCTGTTCATGTAGGCATCCCTTTCGACAGATGCATGTCAACTTCACGGCAGGCTTGCCTTGCTAATGTGCGAAAGCTGTGCACACTGCTTGGCCTTCCATTGTTTTCTTGGAAAATCGAAACCCTAAGGCACTCCAAGGAACATCATGCCCCTAGAAGCGCCTGCAGAACCAATACACAAATTCGACAAGTTTTTATGAGGTGTCGATCTCGTGTACATTTCCAAACTTGCCCGGTGGTGTTCAAGATCCGCCCCTCAAAATGTCAAAACCCGGCGAAGGTATCCACGGTTAGAGGGAGCTGTTCCCCCTTGCAGAACCAACCCGGTCTTCGCCCGTTGAGCGGCCATATATTCCTTGTGACCTGGCGTGGTGAAGCTTGACACGATTGCCGAGATATCCGCGTGGATTTGTCTCCTGAGCTTCGTGTACTTGGGCGCAGGAACGCATTTGTACCCCTAAGCTTCCAGGTTGCATGAGTCCGATGGGTTTGAGCAATGCATACTCGGAACCTTGGCCATCATGGCAAACAGCCAGTCTCCTAGCTCTACAACACTGTCTTCAATCTCAGAGGCAGACCTGGGGAGAATGTTACCCCTGGCCTGCAACATGTGTCTGTGGAGACTGCCTATAGTTGCGGCATCACAGAGCATCTTCGGATAGCCCGAGTTACCAACCTTGCAATAGGGTTCTGCCTTCATCCGAGCATCCAGATCTTCATGCACGGGTGTAATCAGCCTTCCGAGTAGGGCCTCTCGGATTGCACATATTGCGTCTAGGTACGTGATGTAGCATGAAATTCCTGCCAGTCTTAAGAACAGTACTTTCAGGACAAACCCACCTAGTACGTCCTGTGGTCCTAGATGGTCTATATCGTTGAGAGTGACTCGCTTTTTATAAGATAGCAGGCCGTCGGTATCCTTTTTAGTCCGTAAGGCAAGGTCCTCCAAGCTTAGAGCAAAAAGCTCTTCGTCGTCTAATTCCCATGCCATATACAATAACCGAACCATACCAGCGGGGTTGGTCGAAAACTTGTCGGTCAATTTTTTCGAGTCCCAGGCGATCTCTCTCCACTCGGCGCACCAAGGCCTGACACAACTGGTCATATCGTATTTCTTGGTGAGGATTAATATGTCGTAGAGTTTATAGGGTCATATTTCTTTAACCCGTTCAAAGTTCCCATGAATTATGTTCAGAACGGTAAACATCGTGGAGGCATGATCTTCTGGAAGTTGAATGACCCAGTCCCCGCCATTGGTCGGCTTTGATTCCGACTATGATCCAAACAGCATCGTTTTTCATACTCGGGAGTGACGACGAAGCGTGGCGGAACAGACGCAAAAGAGCCAAGTCCCCTCAGCATGCGCTGCATTCAGGAAAAGATCCCCGTCGGAGTCAAGGATGGAAGTTCCGAGTGGTTTGGGGTCGCGGCGTGGTGACTCGACTTTATCGACAGCCTTCGCGGCATCACTCACGTTGACCACATCGCCCGCATCGCCCGCATCGCCCGCATCGCCCGCATCCACCAAATGGCTCGTTGATGTTGCCTCTGATTCAGAAGGCATGGCCGAGGCCTCTACTTTGCGACCAGATGATGACCCAGCCGTAGAATGGAAGGAGGGGGGAGGAACCGGTTGAGGTGTCACTGTGGCGGAGGTCTTGCGCCAGACGCCCGCTGAGTGATTAACGTCAATGCCTGGCTCTACACCTCAAACAGGCTGGACAGAGAGCCTTTCGGTGAGCCTGCGAGTGTCAGGAGAAAGAGAGTCTGAAAGAAAACAAACATCCAGACCGCGCGTGAGGCGATGAGGGGTATTGGCGCGTGTTTGAGTGCCTCTGGACGTGGAACTCAGAGGTGATGACGCGCCAATGTCCCCCTGTCAAATAGTGGGCACTAGGGCGCGTTTGCCGGTGCCGTTTGCGGGCCGCCAATTATACACATCAGGGACATGTCATGGAAAAGACCCTGTGGGTGCCCAACTTTACGCGAACAGCCATCATAGTAGGCAGTAGGTACTTTCCCGACTAATATCAGTTGGCCAATGTACTCTACAACGGCGGCGTATAACCTACATGGTGAGATCTCGTGAAAGTGAAAAACATACCCGTGCTCGCCTGGGACAGAATTGATGACACCCGAGCCTAAGTTCTAAGCACAGAGAGCAATAAGAACTGAGAAAATTGATTGCACAAAATACATGAGGACCAAATAGCTTGACAATATCCCCTTATTGGGTATCGGATTCGGTAGAGTCGCTGCTTTTGTGGTATTCTGGCCGGGTTTGGTGTTTCGAGTAGTGGACTCGGTTGTTATCGATTTTGTCCTGGGCGAGCCGTTTGAAGTTCACGATGTTCACGATGGAGGCAACTGGAGGAGAAAACGTGAGGATTACATAGCAAGATGTACGTGATCAAACATGCTTTCCAGGATCCTCTACTTGGAAAACCTCCTTAGTCCAAATGGAGGAAAGACCGGAAACCAAGTCGGGGGCTTCTGATGTTGAAGTGGCATGTCGAGAAGAATGATCAAGAGTCGGGTGGGATAGCGGATGGTGGATGCTGACAACATGGAGCCCAGACAAAACAAGGGACTGCTGGGAAAATAATGAAACCTTTAGTGATACCTGAAGATACGTAATATGCAGTAGACGCCTGTTGATATCTTCTATATTCTCAGATAAATGCACCCTTGATTTCGGGTTTGTTCCCTCCCATCGCTTGTTCCTTCACATTCAGAAGAAGCTCAACAAGGTATCTCTCCGTCCTCCCATTGTGACTTCAAATCAACTTCCAGTAGCGTTGCATGGGTTGTGTTCCTGGCTGACTTGCCAACCCAGTTTTTGATCTCTGCGAAGCCATATAGTCTCTATGGCTAGGCTTCAAGGCTTGCTGAACAACCTCGGGGATGCTGTCATGCAGCGATGTGTTGTGTTGACTGTATTTGTCCTTCAAGGAGCACTGTGTATCGTAGTGAGGGGTCTGAACTACGGCCATTAGGGGAAACAACCACAACGCCAGCTGCACAACGCTTTCGGTTGTATAGCAGCTTTCCTTCGGAACTATGCTACCTTTTATCATTATCATACCGCGATAAATGCTGCTTAGGACCGCGGCATCACACAGACTTCGGTCCTGTGTGTCTCAACTATTGGCACAATAAGGCGTATATTTTGCTCGAGCTTCCAGATCTGCATTAAGGGGTGCCATCATCTTCTCGATAACCGCTTTCCGTATCTCGTATATCAAATCTGTGAGCATGTCAGTGATTGGCTTTGATGTGAGATATGTACCACAAATAGTCACGCACCTAGAATATCCGGCGGATCAAGATGATCCTCAACCTCTAGGTTGATTCCTTTTGGATGAGGGTTTGATGAACTGGAATCCTTGAACACCAAAATATCTCCCTCCATCTGTGCTTTCACGGCAATCTCTGCGAGTCTAGATGTGAACAGACTTTCGTCGCCTAGCTCCCATGCGATATACAAGGATTTAGGTATATCAGACGACACACGATTCTGTGCGGCAGGTTGCACCCATTTTGTACACCAAGGCTTCACGATACGGATCATATCGTATTTGTTAAGTATGATGAGAAGCCTGAAAAGAGTGCTGACAGAGAGTTTCCGGAAATTTGTCGACTAATCCGTGTGTGATGTGGAGGGCAACCTGCATTTCGTAGGGCGGATCATCGGGAAGCTCAACCACCCATTCGCTATCGCTTGCCGGCTTTGATTCCTTCCAGGGACCAAACAACATCGTCTTCAAGACAGGCGTGTGGCGACGGAGCGTAGCTGAACATACGCGGAATTTCCAAAACCCTTCCTCTATGGGTTTTGTGCCAAGTATCAGATCTCCATCTGTGTCACACGGACATCTGCCTACACTCCTGGGTTTGAAGTTCAATAGAGCCTCAATGCTTGACATCAACCCAACCTCGCCATACAATGCCAGCCTTGCCTCGGTCAGACTATTCGGCCAATAGGCACGGCTTACCCGAACCCCTCAACGCCACCAGGCTAAACGAGCCAACCCCAGAACTGCTGACGGCGCTAAACATCATCACAATGCCACCTTATCATCACAGGAGCAATCACGGCCAACCAAGCAGAAGCAGAGCGCCCGGGCAAAGGCCGGCGCCAGAAGGAAGAAGGAGAATGGATGAAGGCATTCAGAAAGATCCACATGTATACAGGTCGCTAGATAAATGCCTTGGAGCCTCAGGCGACAAGGACCGGTACGTACCCCAGTACGTACCGTTTCTCTTTGGCATAAGAAGGCCTTGAAGCCCAGCCTTCCCCTGGAAGTTGAGAGAATTAACAAGGCCTTCGAGACCAAAGTAGTTTATCAGCTGAATTGAACTACTGTTTCAAGCCCAGAATACTGCCCTTGTCACAATCTGGATCTATGTCAACGACCGTATATGGTAGGCCACTTGGGTCACTCGTAGCACCCATGATTGTGCGCGTCGGTGGTGTGGCGTCCAATGCTGTTGTAGCAGAACCATCTGTCGTGTAATTCCGCCGTAGCCACGGCTCGCATCGTCTTGCGGCTCGTTGTTGGTGAGGGAGCAGGTAGCTGTTAGCAGGCCATCGACGGTTGCGGCTGGAGTTGCCGTGATCAGGATTATGCTCGAGTCGCCTAACTGTTGTAGGGCTCACCAACAGGGATCACCAAGTAGTTGTAATTGCTCAAGGCAAAGATTAAAATAGGTACAACGTTTCATGTGGGAATTTTGAAAGGAAATCACTTGAGTGAATGGCGGGTAGAAAGCTTTGCCACGCCCGTACATTCACACAGTGTTAGAAAATGCGGAGGCAGTGGACATTATGTTCCATTCACTCCCGTCGGTTTCGTATCACGTATTGTATTGTCAATACAGACGTAGTTCGAGTCCGCCGAGCTCGCATGTGAGCAGGTTTAACCCATTCATTCAAGGTGAACTGGGCGGGGCATTGCCTTTTCCATTCTTAACCTTTCCAATGAGCTGATTATCACCCACTTCGTTGTTGCGCCTTCCATTGTTCTTGTTGTTGTTTTTACCGCTGTTGTGCGGTGGTAATGTGGTTCGCCTTTCGGGACGGGAACAGGAGGCACTATAATTGTAGGGACAGTGGTAACCCCGCTCTCATCTAGGAAACCCCAAGACGTATTCTCATTCCTGTCGTTACTTCTACTCACTTCTTTCGTCTCTCAAGACTATTTATAGACTCCAATAGCCGTTCATAGCCTGATGGACTCTTTGGTGTCTTATCGATTTGCCCTTGACATCGAGCTCTGGTGTACGCGCTAATTTGGCCTGGAGGAGCCGCTGTTGACTGGTGGGCGCCATCTTTTGCTCTGCAAGAGGCCCAATTGATTCCTTCACGGGACTGAGTGCAAAGGATGACGTGTTGTTTGTAACTGGAGAAGTACGCCCCACATCGCACAACAATGGTGTGTCTTGCACATGGTGTATTTTCTGTATTTAAAGTGCCAACAGCCCGAACTTTATTCATCGTCAATGTGTATCTCTCAATGAACCCGCGAATTTCTTGAAGCTCGTTCGGTCTTCTATTTCCTTGGTTTTTGTTATTCCTTCCCTTTTCCAGACGCTTTTACAACGCACACCTTACCTGAGGACGTCCCGTCAATCTCGAGCATGGACTCAGCCCAGACTCCAGAGACGCCCGCGCCCGCGCCAGAGTTCAAGGCCGTCACCATTGATCCGGATGGCGACCTTTACTTGAAGGCGACTGCGGATGACGATTCGGAGGTCTGGACATTCCGGGTCTGCTCCGCTGCACTTCGGCGCCGTTCGCCAGTATGGAAGCAGATGTTGTTTGGGCCTTGGAAGGAAAGAAAGCCGACCAGCAGCGACAAGGACTGGATTGTCGAGCTGTTCGATAATTGTCTTCATGCAATGCAGCTGCTCCTTCATATCATTCACGGAAATTTCGATATGGTTCCCCCGCTCTTTCTCTCTCTCCGCCAACTTCACAATCTGCTGGTGGTCGCCAACAAATACGAGATGGTCAATGTTATCAAGCCTTGGAGCCAAAATTGGGTATCCATCGCACAAGGGTCCATGGCAAATGCGGAAGATACAATCATGTCCTTCTATGTCGCATGGCAACTTGGAGATGAGAACCTTTTTGCCCGACGGCTCCAAGAGATTGCCGTTTACAGTTCTATTGATGCAAAGTCCCGCATAGTTTTGATGAAACAATCAGGCAATCTCTCTCCATCGAAATCAACACCGGTTGTTCTCGAAGATGTGGACCACATCGGCCCCGAAGATATAATAGGTCAGTCGTCTCGCAGCTATCCACCAGTCCATCAACTTACCCACATGATTCGCCTCTAACCCTTCAACGTTTACACAGAGACAATCACTCAGATTCGTAAAGATCTGATAGAGGATATCATCCGCCCTGTAAATGAGGATCTCGGGGCACGCCTGAAAGCTACACCCGTTTGTAGCTTCAAGACTAGCCAATTTATGAATCTCGATGCAGGCTCATCTCGACTTTGTGATGCCGCCATTTTGGGAGGTATACATTCAGGAATGCTAAAAGGGAGAGGCAGCTTGCTCCCCAACATAGACACCATGATCTATGACAGCGTTGTGGGGCTTGCGAGATGGTTGTTTCAGTGCATGGCCAACATCGAGACTATTCCACGGCATCGCGACACGTGCTCGATCACGCAGAAGTACGTCGATCTGAGTAGTAAGGTTCATGCCAGCATTCCTACGGTGGCCTCAAGTCATATTACACCCTCTCACCGCAGCTATCTGGAAAAAGCCAGAGTAAAGACCGGTCTTGCCAAACAGGGGCCGGATACAGCTATTTCGATCTACTGGGAACTTCAACAGCCTCCTTTCAGCAGAACCTTCTACGACAGAAAATCTACACCAGCTCTATCATCGTCGCTGTTTGGCGCATCTATTCCCACTCGCACAGCTGTGCCTACCGCGGCTACTACAACTAGCTCGGGTACCGCGTCTCTGCCTCTATTCGGCGCTGCTCCCACGACTACTACATTTACTCCTCTCGGCAGCCCGATTAACTAGTCCTGGAACTTCTAGTATTGTGTATTGCATTTGTATCCTCTGAGGACCAGTCTCCACACAAGTTTCGTCGCGCACTTCTTCAAGTAAACGCCCATTAATACCAAATCCAACATTTCCCACCAAGTTCATGCATTTTCGTGATGTTATTGCTCGGGGATTTGACAACAAGTGTCAATGTAACTTCTGCATAACGTTCTGGATTCTCCGCGTGGAGCTCTCCTTGACCTCTGATGTCCCTTGCCATTAAGCACCGTTGGTGAGCTAACCACGAGTCGAGAAGTTGTCATTCTTTAACACGCCGGTTGTTTCTCCGAAGCTGGCAACACACTTACAGCCAAGTTGCTCGTGTATCTGTACAGTG
Source organism: Sordaria macrospora (assembly GCF_033870435.1). Classification (NCBI taxonomy): domain Eukaryota; kingdom Fungi; phylum Ascomycota; class Sordariomycetes; order Sordariales; family Sordariaceae; genus Sordaria; species Sordaria macrospora. The sequence goes on along the minus strand of NC_089373.1, from coordinate 4,530,232 downwards.
AAATTCCGCTTCCTTGCATTGTGCTTCCCGCTTGGAATGGCTTGCTTGGCCACGTTTTTTTGACGTAGAAAATGTCCCGTGCGTAGGATATAATTGCTGCCCGGAAAGGGCTCGGGGCGCTGCATTTTGGCTGCATGTCTCGAAACCCCAACAAGATATTACAAAGTACCTCTCCCACTACACGAGAATTTAACCATATTCTCCGTCTCAATTGCTTCCCATAACCTTGTAAACTTACCAAGAATTTCCCAAGTCAACTTCTTTCAGCTTCAAAAGGTATGCACGGGCACCTACCGCTCACTCTCTGGTGCAAGACCTCCCACACCCCGACCAGTTCGCCGTCTGTTTCCCCTACCTCATGTTTTGGCGGCCCTGGAACTGCAATTTCGTCTGTCGGAACAAATCAATCTCCGATCATGTCTCCTGTCACAGTGGCGGCTTCCGCAGCCGACCAACCGAGCGATGCAAGCAAGGCTGAGCCGTCACCACCCGTGGACTCCAAGCCGGCCACAGTGACAATTGTCGTTGACCCCGATGGCAATCTCTACCTCGATACTGAGCCAGTTGATAATAGACCTTACCGCTTCCGCGTCTGTTCCGGCGCGCTTCGTCGTCAATCTCCCGTATGGAAAGCCATGCTGTTCGGTCCCTGGTCGGAATCGAAGCCGTCATCCAACAACGGAGAGAAATGGATCGTTCAACTCCCAGCGGATCCTACCCGCCCACTGTCATTCATTCTCTACATGATCCACGGGAGATTTGATATAGTTCCGGACAAGATTGGACTTGGAGACCTCTATGACATCTTGGTCCTCACCAACAAGTACGACATGACCGGTATCGCGAGACCTTGGTGTGCCCAATGGATAGGAGTCGCTAGGGGTATGGCTGTTAGCAAGCCTACGACCAGCGGCATTAGGCTTTCGATGCCTGATATGGTCAAGTCCTTATACGTGGCACGGGAGTTGGGGGACGAGAAGCTCTTCGCCCATAGACTGAGGGATCTTGCCGTACAAAGTAGAATGGGCAAAGACGGTCGTTTAAGTTACGTCGCAGCGTCTGTGTCGAGCGATAATAAAGAGCCTGCCAGTCTCAACGATGAGGATATTCTAGGACCACATGATGCACTAGGTACGTTGTGTCTGAGGAGACAACAGTTGGATGGTCAATGGATCAGTTTCGCAGGACATTTTTGACTAACATCTTATGTAGAAGTTTAACGTGCGATCCGGACGCAACTGATTGAGAGGCTCATTTCACCCGTACATAAAGACCTGGACGCGCGGATGAACAAGGCAACACCATACTGCAAAGTTCTTGACATTGATGCCGACAAGAGAATGCTCTGTGATGACGTCAACTTGGGCAGGATGTATCGGGATATTCAAACAACCAGAGGTGGCCTTCTCAGCAGATCTGTAGAGGACAGCGTCGTGGAGCTAGCATCGTGGCTGTTTCCGATGATGTCAAAGATTCCGACTGTCCACGGTGCTGACGAACGCCCAAGGAACTATCCAGAAGGTTGGGAGTGTTTTCTTGTGCCCAAATACCGGACACTCTGCTATAAAATTCAACAGGTTATCATTCCAAGCGTGGTGGCTGGCTTGATCAAGCCGAGTCACAGGGAATACATGGCGGCTCAAAGAGCAAAGTTTGGTTTGGCCATGCGAGACAACAAAATGTCTCCGTGTCGCTACTGGTCCTGGCCCTCCCCTTAGAGGTTTGACAGTCTCGAAAAAAAAAAAAGAGAAAAAAAAAAAGAAAAAAAAAAAAGAAAAAAAAAAAAGAGAAAAAAAAAAGAGAAAAAAAAAAGAGAAAAAAAAAAGAGAAAAAAAAAAGAGAAAAAAAAAAAAAGAGAAAAAAAAAAGAGAAAAAAAAAAGAGAAAAAAGAGCGGAAGTATCACCTCGGGGACTCAGACCAACTTGTGCCTTCCCGCTGCGCAAAAGGATGGGGAAATTGTAACGGGTGTAAAGAGGGTCATGTAATGTACACTGGTTGGACGAAATCATAGCCGTACACATGTGTAATATACGAGTTCAGGCGTAAAATTATCACGCTGGAGCAAGGAAGGAAGTCATCAGAGTCACTAAGATACTTAGCGCAAATGCTTGATATGGCAAATGTCAGATGCGAAAGAGCGACTCTTACCTTGCTCTTGCTGGCAAGTCGGGGACGACTGCAAGCCTCCTTGTGTATTAGATTGGCTCGACTTGGGTCCAGTCAAGTCGAGATTTCACTCGGTCATCAATCATTTGGTGATCTTGACCAAAATCCGTCTTGTACGCTTTTTCAAGCATCTAACAAAACATGAGATGTAATCCAGTCGGTTTGCGTGGGAGTTGGCTGGTGGTTCGCTTGATTTCCAAATCTACCACGTTGCGGATCTTGTGTGCACAGGCAGGTGAGGTGGTACCCAAGATTCAGGGAATTGAACGGGATTACACGATGATTCCTAGCAGCACTTTGAAGGCCTCCCTCTTTATCTTTGTCTTTCTTTCCCTGCTTTTCGTATCTGCTCGATACAAAACCTGACCCTTGGTTTCACAATTTACAAGTGTTGCTGTGCTAATCATTCACAAAATACGTCCTACAGATGGAACTTATATGTCCTAGGCTTGGGATGTTGGAAAGCGATGGTACGCATTTTCAGGAATGTTTATCGGGCTAAGGTTGTACCTACTTCTACCTACGAGGACGCATCAAAGGCGAGGCACAAAAACACCATCCTTACCATATGCCGAGTGTAGTGTTCTAGTACGTCTACATTCGATTCAACAGCCAACATTAATGCATTTTGCTGGTGAAGAAATTGTACTACTCTTTAAGACTTCCAAATCAACCGTGGCTGGTGGTCCCAAGAAATGTAGAGGTCCATATTTGAGGACCAAGATATCTCTTGCCCACACTACCGTCACTAAGGTACCAACGCCAAACTGTCGTCCGGAAGAGGCGGTCGTAAAAATAAACCGAACATCGGCAGTCCAGAATGCCTCGCTATGGCCAGAGGAGGCCGTCGCGGAATTGTTGTACGGCCGAAAAAAAACGCGCTGGGTAGAGTCCATCAGGAGCCTTGCATTTAGAAAATCTATTTCGGTCTAAGTTAAGGGAATAACAAAAACGCTTGGATGTATACCGTTCTGACCGTAACATGTTCGCTCCATTCCCCCGATCATGAGGTCCAAGACAGGGGAAGGGTATGAACAAGAGATGTTTCCGACTCTCACCAATACCGGCGGTTATTCGCTTGTTTTTCATATTTCTTCTGTCCTGCCCTGGAAAACTCAATTCCTGTCTTTTTCCTCTGGTCATATAAATGCTTCTTGTGCCACGGCTTGAGGTGCTTCGCTACGAGACCGTAAAGACCATTTTGAATCATCTCGCTGAGGGTCGCATACCTTTCGTTCAAGGAGCACAGCGGATGTGCAGGCAAGACCTCGATCTTTTCTATTTTTGGGAACACGCGGGATGCCACCTGCACAACGCTTTCCGTAACGAAGGGGAGCATGGTCGTGTTCGTGAACCTGTTGTCTATGTGAATCATGAGACCGCCCAGGATGGCTGCATCGCAAAGGGCCGGAGACCCTCTTCCGAATACACTGGGCGCATCGGATTGGGGACGGCCAGAACAAGCCGTTCGAAAGCTCGAAAATCGGCGTGTTGAATAGTCCTCGGTAAGGGGCGTCATAATCATCAAAAGCGCTTCCTTCCGAACTGCACCGATTATATCTGTGAAATATCAGCATTTGGGCCAACCGAGAGTAATTTCGGTGTGGTACATAAACGTTGAACGTACCAACCATATCATGTGGGCCCAGATAGTCTTGATGCTCAAGATCGATCCATTCTGCATCTCCAGCCACTGGGGCTCCTGCTAGGATAGACTTTCTGAACGATGTCTTTCTCGTACCGAATAGTGTTTCGTTCTCGAAGTTGGCATTTAGGGAAATCTCCTCAACCCTTAGTATGAAAAGGTTTGCATCTCCCAGTTCCCACGCAATGAACAAGGACTTCAGTGTGTCCGCCGAAGATAAGTCCCCATGAGCTACAGATGTCCATTGTGCACGCCACAGTTTCAACACATCAGTCATATCGTACTTGTTTGTGAGAATGAGGAGCTTGTAAAGCTCGTCCAGACTGAGAAAGGGAGGGACATGGCTGAACCGATTATGTATGATACCCAGGACAATCTGCATTGGTTTGAGAGGATCACCGGGTAGCTCTACGATCCACTGTTCGGATTCGGCATTGACCTGCTTTGATTCCCTCCATGGACCAAAGAGCATATTCTTCCAGACTGGCGAGTGGCGGCTGAGCGCCGAGGAACTGACACGGAACCGCTGGGGTTGGGACGACTCAGATTCTTCGTCACCCCCTACTTCCAGCAAGAGATCACCGTCGGTGACAATGTCGATCACGCTGCGTTCCGGTAAGGCTGAACCTTCTGTTTCGTTCGTGAGTGTTGCATCCGATGTATTGGAAGCAGCGGCCATTTGGAGGGTTGCTTGCGATTGGTTCAGAGCAGAGCTGCTGCTAAAATCTGTGGTCAAAGCACCGGTTCCTGCCGGGGTTAGAATTCCAAAAAGATTCGCAGCTGTTTTTGAAGGTGCCGTTGTTGACACGAGCCTCGACCCGAGCCTCGACCCGGACGAGCTACTGCAATTGGAAGTGGGATCTGTAGCAGTTGGTGTCGAGCCAAACAAGCCATCTCCTGTCGATGAAGAGTTGGTTGTGTCAGCGGCAGTTCCGAGACCTCCTTGAACAGGCGCGGGCCCAAACAAACTGCTACCAGTGGCGGCTGGGTCTGTCGTCGCAGAGGTTCCATTCCCATATACGCTGGCACGCGCAGTAGAACCGGGTGTTGGCGGTATAGGCGAGGGTCCAAAGGCACTGCCGTTCGCAGACGGGGCTGTACTCGTAGAAGACACAGGCGGGCCGAAGAGAGACTGACTATGTTGAGCATTTTGCTGCCCCCCGGCCTTTGCTAAACTTGACATCGTCACAGAGGCATTTGGCGTTGGCGTTGGCGTTGTGTTGCTCGGCTGGCTTGCGTTGTTGGTTGTGGGAGGTCCGAATGATGAAGGGTTAGGATTTGAGCCAAACACACTGCCATTCTGCCCCTGGCTGTTGGTTTCAGAACCAGACATCTTGGTAACTTCGTCTTCCTCGTCGTCGTCGCGTTGTCGAATATTGCTTGACTGATACCAAATAAAGAGATGACTGCGCGCAAGGCGGAATGCTTGCAATCGTATTAAAACTGTCTGAATGTAGATGGTGGATGTAAAGGATGAATAGGCGTGTCACCGACTTAACTGGCCAGGAGAATTCGGTGTGAAAATCGCAAGGTGGGCATAGAAAGGCCAAGGGTTGGCTGAAGGGTCATTCAGTTAATATATGGAAAGAGGAAAAGGCGACCGCTTAAAGGAAGAAAAGGAACGAACCTGACATATCCGACTGTCAAAACACCCTTCGGAGATGCAGGTAGATGAGGAAGGTTCAGCCTCACAGCGGGAAATAGCGAGATCCCGCTGTCGCACATACACTCATTGCGGGGTGAGGAGAGGCCCGACCGAAATTGGAGCAGCCGGAGGCATGCGACCAACTTCTTCACTCTTTCTCACGTTGCTGTTACATGTAGTAGGAAGGACATTATCTCAATTACCGACAACTGTATCTATTCCTCTTCAATAATAGTATCCTCATTGCTTTCTACATCCACATAAGAGCATGATATTTTTGAGTGTCCAACCCAACTTTTGCTGACCATGAGGAAGGAACTGCCAATACTTCCCCACATCTCGCTGTAACATACGGTAACCATAAGATACATACAAGGATACCTTACAATACCCTACGTCCGACCACAAAACACAGGCGTTACCACGTCAAAGGGAATTCGAATTATGTATCATTTTATATCACGCCCTTCTGTTAATTCATCACTCAGGTTTACCGTGCACTCATGGCATATTTGTTGGTCGTTACATGGCTCTTTGTTTCACCCAACAGGTTCCATCTTTACAGGATCCCAGCTGCCCTTATGTACGTGTAAGTGCCTCCTACTATACTCCATTCAGCGCCCCCTTTGACGGTCCCCTAAACCTTATCACCCCCAACTCAAATGTCAACAAACTTACCCATCTGGTTTCATCCCGTGTGAATTGGACGTATGACATGATCCTGTTCACGTGTGAAATAGATCAAGAGACAGGAACACCGGATCAAGACGACGAAAGAGAAGAGAGGGAGAGAGAGAGTAGGAGAAAGGCAACGTCATGCAAAATTGAAAACCATTAAGCTATTGGTAATGATTGCCTTCTTCTACCCTGATGTCCTAGTTAAATGGTGCCATACATATCACCAACATAATAAATACACCAGGGTCCAAAAGGTCGCTGCTGGATCCTCCGTGTCGCTCCCTGAGAGGGTCACCGTACAATGTTCAATCACACGCTACAAGACTGGCCAACGAAAAAGTATCAAGCCACATCATGCTTAACCAAACCCACATTCCGTTCCTGACCCCCAACCTCGGTAGTGGACTCAAGATAACTAGCCACTCAGACCCTGGATTAGTCTTCCGGCAGATTATTCGTGTGGAACCTGCAATCCTCTCGGTGAGCATCATTGCTAGTCCTCAAGATCTCCTTGAAGTCTGCCATGCATTCCCAGCAAAACTGGTATGAGCACTTGACGCCTATTGAATACAGCACGATATTTTTTTAGCACAGAACTTGAAGTTATTTGTTATGGCGTTTGCCCCGGAAAATCTGGTGAATCGATAGGGCGAAACAGAAGAAAGGGACTCAAATTGAATGTGACGCTGTGCAAAGAAAAAGACCAGCAACAAGGCGTTCGCGGTGGGATTGCTACCGGCGTGGACAAGGTCCACTCCGGTGCCAAGCGTTGCGGCAATCCCAGCAAAACTCGTAGCGACAAAGGAAGCCTGGACGAACATCAGAAGTCAATCCTAGGGTCTTATTTTAGAGAGGCTATTGAAGACCGTGATGAACATTGTCAGAAACATAAGGAAGAGCACTTGTGTTTCCAATGGTAGCATATAATGCGGATGTGAGTGGGAAAAGGATTGCAGGTTGTAGAGCGGCCGGGTAATCTCGAAAATGGACATGTGAAGAACGTGTAAAGAGATTGAAAATGATGTCTTACATGTCATGTGCGCGCTGTGAACGATGGACGTTAGCCACCCGTTCTATAACAGATGCAAGAAGCTACGGACGTAAACTTGCCATCCGCCATTTTTCTCGATATTTCGCCCACACGAAGGGCAAGGCTTTGACGTAAGTGATATTATCTTCTCACTTTGTCTGTCCTCCTCTTCCTTTCGAAGATGCTGCTGATAAGCGGGGGTGTCCGGGTCCATCCTCACTATGTCGAATTTGTCGCAGCTCATACCACTGTGCCATGGCACTTCGTGGACGTAGCATGACAAGTGTCCCTTGAGACATTTCATGATGGGCTGATCTCTTCCGCCCTCGTGAATATGGCCGCTGTCGCAACCTGGCTCCGTGCACTGTTTGAGAACCGAACTGTCAGCCATGCATTGGCACAGAGTTCGGGGCGAATGGGGATTATCAACTTGCCCATCTAAAGCCTTCCTGACTTTCCAACATGTGTCTGGTCAAAAGAGTCTCATACTTTGCCCGTGTCCCAGGGCTGGCGTAACGTTCGATAGCAGCCGCATCGAGGCGACTCTTGCAAGCCGGGCAACTGATGTCCTGCCAGTGCTTATTTTGGAGGTCCGCCGCGATGCTCAGGCGGACACATTGGACGCAAACGTGCATGGCGTGTTGACAGTCAGTGGAGAGCTTGGATAAAGGAAAATGAACTATGTCTTTCGTCTCGGTGCAGACAAGACACTCGATCTGGATGACCTCAGTCTTGTGAGAGGCTAACTTTTGGGTTTGCGCTCGTGCCTTGATGGTGTGAGTAGCCATGGTAGATCGCAAGGAGGGGAAGAAGTAAGAAATGATGTTATGCCACCTGGGGCTGTGATGAACGTGTTCGTCTCCCCGCAGGCTTCTTGATAATAAAACCGAGGTCATGGGCCCAAAGGGGCACACGTCGTGGTGCAACGACATCTTATAAGCACGAGTACACGGGAAGGCAAAGGAGTTAACTGGTAACGCTGTCGTCAAGTATCTTACCCAATAGGATTTGATGGCGTAGAGGTATAAGACGCAGTATGCAAGTGCCAACGAGCAGTACAAACAGGCAGACGGCTGGAGACTCGCTCAAACCCCGCGTGGAATGCCTGCTGAATGTTTCGATCTGCACCTGGCCTTGATGAACGTACAGAGGCGACGACAGAGAGAGGGCTTGATTTTGAAGTGGTAACAAAAGAGTACAAACGGAAATCAAGCCGGTCTGGAATACTGGCAGCGAGTGCCAGTGGATGGACGAAGGAACGGAATTCCAACGAGTTTTCTTGATATCTTGATGAGGACGTACCAGAGATTTGCAGCCACTATAGAACTTGACTTGGTTCAATTCAGCTGCTGAGTTGAAGCATGAAGAAGTGCCATGCGTTGAAAGGATGCTAGGCCCCGGAAATGCAGCACGCCAGCTGCATTATATGGTCCTCGTTAACAAGGAAAAAGTTGGACACAAAGGCCGGCAATCTAGAAGCTGCTAGGGTGCAGAAGACTGACAGAGGGGCATCCACAAGCAAGATGAAGCTGTATAATATTCGTGTCGGAGATTATGCTAGCCTACCTAGTCTGCTCGAACATCTGTTAACCGCAATAACCAACAATTGCCGGCCGGTTCACAGACCACCACACCTCCTCCACCGTTGGGTGTGTACATATGTAAATACAGATCGCAAACAGGAGCGGGATCTCACACCTTACGGGAGAGCTCAAATGCGGGTACTTGCATCCCGTCACGGGGCCTCAGACATTGATACCTGCAGCGAGACGGCATTGAACGAGGCATGAGCCGATGGGCGTTGGTTCTTCGCAAATGGATTGCGTCGGTGACAGCGGCAACGAGTTGGAGGAAGAAGCAGGTTTCAAGGAGCGTTGAGTGGGGTAAAGACTGAGTTCCCATGCGAGTCGCAAACAGAAAAAAAAAAAAAAAAAAAAAAAAAAAAAAAAGAAGAAGAAAAAAAAAGAGACAGCTGGAAGCATTGGAAAGGGTGAATGCCATGTTTCGAACTGTCGAAAAAGCAAACCGAGGACGGCCAGGAAGAAGTAACTCTCAGTTGTAGGTAGATGATGGGAATGTCAACTTTGACCCCGCAACTTCCTGGTACTCGGTCACATCAGAGGGAGATGACTGACGAAGGCCAAAACGGAAGGATGCAGCCGTGAACGTCCGGGTTCGAGTGTGTGGGGCGCTGTTCTGTGCTGGAAGGAGCGAACGGCATGCTTCAAGATTCCATCTTGCCTCATGCAAGGTCGAAGCTTCCTGCTTGAAACTCGGTGGAATAGTTCAGCCTTGCACAGAAACCCTGAGGTCTCGACAAGGGACAAGGTGCCGTTTTTGTCAAAATACGTGATTCAGGTATCATAACAACTCTAAAACTATCTGCAAAATGCATATGTAACCATCCGTGATCGGACGAAAGAACAAAATATTTTAAACACCACAAACGATGATGATAAACCAACTCAAATTCACGATCAATCCTCCAACAAGCCAGCAGCCAAAGCCTCCAAATCCTGCAAATTATCCGGCTCATGATCCATCTCAATAACCTTCCTGCCGCCCTCCATCTTGGCCTTCTTCCTCCTCGGCCTGCCATCATCGCTGTACTCTGTATCCGAGTCATCCTTCTGGAACCACTTCTTCGCCTTCTTCTTAGGCGGTTCCCTGTTACCTTCGTCGCTATCACTGTCGTTTCCGCCCTGGCCAGCAACAGGCAAACTCCTGAGCAAAGCCAAAGGATCCTCATCCACATCGCTGTGCGTATCCAGGAGCGCCGGCTGCAGGGGACCCTTGGGGTTACTGACCTCCTCGCCCCTCTCGCGCGCCTTGGCGCGCTCCCTCTTCTCCTTCCTCCGCTGCTTGGCGAGCAGCTTATCTTCGACATCCTGCTCCTTGACCTTGCTGGTCTCGGCCTCGACGAACTTCTGCCTGAGCTCCTTGGCGTCGCCCTCATTCTGGAAGTCCTCCTCGTCCTGCAGCTGGTAGATGGGGTGGGCGTTGCCTTCGTCGTCGAACACGAGCTTCTGGCCCTTCTCCATGTACTTGAGCAGCTTCTTCTTGGACTTGAGCAGCTTCTCGCGGCGGTGCGAGTCGATGACCAGCTCCGCGTTCTTGCCCAGCTTGACCACCTTGGCCGTGCCATCGGCGTTGGTACCGGATATGGCGTTGCCGGCGGCGTCGTCGAGCGCGGCGTCGTCGTCCAGCACGCGCTTGACAGACAGGAAGTCGTCTTCTTCGTTGTCTTCGGTTTGATCTTCGCCGAGCAGCTTGCGGTAATGCGACGACAGCACGTCCTGGTTTTGACGCTCGGCCATCTTGTCGTACTTTGTCCTGACCTCCTTCTTCTTCTTGCGGATCTCGCCGTCCGAGCCCTCGGTGTCGGAACCGCTGGACATGGCGGCGCGCGAGGCGTTCTTGAGCTTCTTGATGTCCTCGCCCTTCTGGTACCTGATCTGGGGAGTACCCGGGAGACCCAAGCTGGAAGCGAAACCGTCGAGGTCGAGCTTATCGAACTTGAACACCTCCTTGTCCTTTTGGAGGTAAATCGAGCGGACATACGAGACGAACGCCTTTTGACCGAGGTATTTGAGATCGGGGGACTGGAAATTCTGCGATTGCAGCTCGTGCTTGATGCTCTTCTTCTTGTTCTCCTTGACGTGCACCTTCGCGACGTGCACCTTCTTCTGCTCGAGACGCTTGATGAAACCCTCCTCTTCGCTGGGGTCGAGGAACAAGACGGCGCGACCCTTGCTCTCGTAACGCGCCGTTCTGCCGACGCGGTGGATGTAGGTGTCGGCATCTTCGGGGCAATCGGCCTGGATGACCCAGTCGACGGCGGGGAAATCAACACCTCTGGCGACGACGTCGGTGGCGAAGAGGCAGGAGTATTTCGCGGACGTAAACCGGTTCGTGATCTCGAGACGTGCTATTTGTTTTTGGCGACCGTGCAGATGTAGTAGTGGAATACCGGGCTGCATCCTCTTGAAACTTTCGTATACGAATCTCACCTGCTTGCCGGAGGACAGGAAAACAATGATCTTGCTCTTGAGGTTCGTTCGTAGGAAGCCCCATAGTGTGTCGAGCTTCTCGGGGAGAGGTGTGACGATGTAATGCTGCTGGAGGTTGACGGGAGTCGCCGATGCCGCGGCTTCGTGGACGGAGACGTATTCGGGGTCCTTCAAACTCAACCGGGCGAGATCCGAGACACGCTTACTTTGTGTTGCGCTGAACAGGAGGGTTTGTCTGCTCTTGGGAAGATGCTCAACGAGAGCGTCAACGGCCTGCTGGAAACCCATATCCATGATGCGATCGGCCTCATCGAGAACGAGGATCTGGAGGTTGTCGACATCAAAACCGGCCGTTTGGTCGAGATGTTGCAGCATACGACCGGGTGTGCAAACGAGGATATTCATGCGACTAAGACGTTCCGCCTCTTCCTTCAAGCTCTTTCCTCCAATGACCAAGCCTGCCGAAAAGCTGTGGTTGCGACCAATTTTCCTCAACACTTCAAATATTTGGACGGCCAATTCACGGGTCGGGCTGATGATAAGAGCACCGAGGCCATCGAGCTCGGTCCATCGTGCACGGTAAAGCTTCTCGAGAACTGGAACAAGGAAGGCGAGGGTCTTGCCGCTACCCGTTCTAGCAGCGCCGAGAATGTCTTGTCCCTTCAGCGCAAGGGGAATGGCGGCTTTTTGGACATCGGTCATGATCTCGAAATGGGATGCGCGCAGTCCGGAGGCGGTCGGTTCGCAAAGGGGAAGATCGGTGAAGTTCTTGATGTCGGCGGATTTGGGGTCCTAGTAGGTCAAAAGCAAGAGAGTCAGAACGGTGTGCCATCGTATAGCGGACGAAGCGGTCATTAGGACATACAAGTTCGTCAATCCTATTTTGGAGTGTCTCGAGGTTCTCCAAGTCTCGTTTCCTCTTCAACGTCTTCAGTTCGGCCTTGTTGGCTTTGGGCTTCTCCTTCTCAGCGGCGGCCTTGCCCTTGCCAGCGCGGCCTTTGGGGCCTCCTGGAGCCATGGTGGTCGTGTTGTTGGACTGTCCTAAGGATTTGGCGTGATGGGTTAAACGGGGTTCTAAAGGTCGGGTCTGCTGGTCGAGCGAATGCAATTGTCTGCGGGTTGTCGCCTGTGCTGTTCAGTTCGATGCCATGGGAAAACTTTTGGCGGAGAGGAATTCTGCCAGCATGACCCACCTCATCCACTGTAAACAAGGGGATCTGCAGCAGGGATCTGGGAAGCGCGGCTCCTTCCAGGGTTAGGGTTATACGAGCGGACGAAGACAGTACGGGTCGGCAACTCCCACTTCCATGTTCTGATTTGTGCAACTGGATGTCCTTTTCCCCAAAGATGTAGCAAGGCATTTCGAGGAGCTTTGGAAATGAGATTCAGATGCTAGGTGGCTTGAGCACCCACTACTTCAGCAAGTCACATGTGTTATCTAGATGAATTACAGCAATCATTCGACCATCAACCCCACGCCTGAGCAATGAAAAAAGCCAAATATCATGACAACACCTTAAATTGAACTTTGAAAATTGAGCACAAAGACGGGTATCGCTCGCTCATACGGTTCATCCCTTAAGAACCCACAGTGAAACTAACCGACCGCCCAAAAAGAACCTCAAAGTTAAAAGCGATAAAGAAAGACCAAACGCCTTGCCCCATTCCCAGTTCCCATACTTTCCCTCACATATATAATCGACTGCTCAAGACCCCTCATCTACATAGCCATAAACAATCCTGTTTACTTCTCATACTCAAACTCCACTTCCTCACCAAACAATTGCAGCCGGTAGAAGCAAGTATGATCCTGCGCCCCGTGGTTGGTCTTGGCTCTGACCAACACCTTGTACGTCGCCGCATCCAGATCGAGCAGTTCCTCCGACAGCTTGTAGACAAACATGCCGTGGCTACCGCTGGTCTTTGCATAGTCGTACTCGAGCTCTCCGATCTTGACGTACTTCTTGTTGATCAAGGACAGTGACTTCTTGTCCTCGTCGATCCTCTTCAAGTCAGCTTCGCGCTCTCCTGGATACAGTTCGTCCATCCAAGCCAGGAGACGCTTGTTGTCATCCGCTTCCGGGTAGTACCCCCAGATTTCGATGTCCTTAGGCATGGCCCCGGGATAATTCGTCGCGTTCGGGTGGACGTGCTCGACGACGATGGCTTGCGGAATGACAAGGTTGGCCATCTCCACGGCGAGCTCGGCGCCTCTGCTAGCTGTGATGCCGGCGCACCAGCACTGGCCAACGTCATTCCAGGCAGAGAGTGCCATCATGTACTCCGCCTCCAGGCCGAATTGGTCTTTGCCTGAGATGGGCTTTGCCTTACCGAACAACTTGCTCAGATGCTTGTTGCCCGGAAGGGTTTGGGACTCGTGTGTGTAGACAGGGGATGATTCCGATAAAACGATACCAGCTTCATTGCCCAGGCCGAAATGGTTGACCTGGGTTTCGATGTAGTCGTGGTAGTTGCGCATGATGCCGTCCTTAGCGGCAGCTTCGAGGTGCGCTCGAGGGATTTCCTTCTGTACGATGTTTTTGACGAGGTTGGTGATGTCGGACTTGGAGAGACCGCCTTCAGAGTTGGAAATGGCCGCCTTGACCGTGGTGTCGATGAGTGTCTCCAACCCTTTCTTGACGGCAGCCAGTCTATCATCAATGTCCTCCTTGTGTTCTGCAATCCTCTTCGTGAGGAGCCGCGCAAACTCATCTCTGCTAATGACTGCGTCACGCGTAACCCCATCGCTTTTGTCTTTGTCTCCCGGTAGATGCTCTTTGACGACCTGCGCGACCTTCTCCCCGTTCTTGGATACCCAACGTTCCCAAGATTTGGAAACGGTACCTTCGGCAAGCTGAATAATATGCTCGTCCGATGGTCCCTTTTCGAAAAGCCCGGCTTTGACAAGGCGCGGTCGTAGTGCGTCCCAATGCTCTTCGGATATGTCACCTGCACCGTCTAGCGTAAGAACGGAGCTATCCTTGAGCATCTTATCCAGAAGAGCATGCCAGAAGTCGTCCTGAATGATGAGATCGCCATTTGGACCGCGCTTGACGTGCACCATCCGGGGGAGAAGAGTCTGGATGTTCTTAACAGCACTTTCGGTGGAAGATGACTGTTCAAGGATGTAATCCTTGAGGTCGTTGAACTGATCATCTGTCAATTGCGGATGGTTGGGAATGAATTGCCCAACGTTGCTCCTCCAGTGCTTCCAGCCATACCACCGGATGCCGCTATCCGAATCCGACGAACCATACGAAGACGCACTCAAGACAATCAGAGTGAGGAGGAGCACTGGTAGAAGGTACGTGAACAGCTTCCACATGACCCATATCGAACGGCGAACCGCACTCAGTAATCTTTGCATGGAGGTAGGAGCAGTAGTGTACGGAGGAGGTGGTGTTTCCCCGTTTGTGGTATTTGACTGTTCAGATAGCGGCCTGGATGTTCGGTTCGGTCTTGTTGCTGGTTTGGGCGACTTGCTAAAGGACGGATAGTGTTTGTCAGACATGGGTTCCGTCTCTGTGTGGAGGAATTCTTGCTGTTGATCTACTAGATCTTGAGCAAACTGTAAAGAACGGGGGGAGAGAGTCGACGCTGGCCGCCTTGCGATTCTGGGTGGTTCCGGAGGCTCTGGTGTATACTGCGCAGCCAGTCGAGCCAGTCGCATCTGTTGCTGAGCCAGTCGCCTTTCTTCCTCTAACTCTTCCCTCCTCTTTTCTGAGTCGGTGTAGACATCACTTTCCTCGACATAGCTGTTGCCGGTATCGGGTGGCACAAGTTCCCTTGTCCTCGACTTGGGTGGTGTCGAAAGCAGTTGTTTGGAAGGTAGGAGGGGTGGTCGCATGGCCTCTCGAGCTTGACGTTGCTCTTCCTTCTTACGCGCAATTTCTGCTGCATGCTTCTGGTCCGCTTGACGCTGCGCCTCTTCAGTACGCTCACGTCTTTTCTTGTCTTCGCGCTCGGCCCGTTCCAGCTCGGCCCGTTCCTCATCCTCCTCGTCGCGTGCTCTTTTCTTGGCTTCTTGTTCAGCTCGTTCCTTGGCTTCACGTGCTGCCTTTGCTTTGGCTGCTTTCACGGCCTTTTCCTTCGTGGCTCTTTCTGCCTCCTCCCTCTCTTCTTTGTCCTTCGTCTCTTTCTCCACTTGCTTTCTTTCTCTCTCCGCGGCGTCCCTCTCCGCTTTCTCCCTTGCTTTCTGTGCCCTCTCCTCTGCCCTCTGCATTTCTAATCGCTCCTCTTCTTCCTCGTCGTAGTCGTCATAATAGTCACCTTGGTTGTCGGGTTCTTCCTTCTCTTCCGGCTCCTGCTCCTCTTCCTCCTCTTCGGTTTCTTCCTCGATGGGGTCAGGGCGTCTGGGACCGGGAGTGGTGCTACCCCTACGCGCATCAAGCTCTCGACGGCGAGCCTCAGCCCTAATATTGTCGGTCCTGACAGTTTCGTGAATCTCGGCGAAGGCGGTTTCGAGATCAGTACCTGCGGCGGTTTTGTTCCTGTCTGGCTGAGCTACCAGTGAGGAGCCATAGCTGAGACTGAATCTGGTGGGCGTTTGATTCCTGACTTGCTCGACTGCAACCTTATTGCCGCGCTTTCCGAGCTTTGGTGTGGTGCCCAAATCGGAAAGGGAAGGCGAAGGTGACAATACCGACCGCCGCGTTATCCGCTTGGGAGGCATGGTTGCAGTGGACTTTTTGAGACGACTGTTGACGTCGTGAAAAACGTGATCAACGACAGACCAGTAGTTGGAATATGAACTATCCATGGTGTTAGAAGGCATTTCAGAATCCAAAATGAGAACAAGTGAGGCTATTCTTTTCCCTCTAACACAAATGATGCAGGAATGGACAGTAGATAGACGAGAAAGTTGTGCAGCTGGAAGACAAGAGGCCAAAAGGAAGAGGGGGGTACAACAATACTGAAGGTTAAAGGCGGGGGAAAGAAGGAGCCACGCTTGGAACATGTGGATGGGGCGATTCAAACTCACTTTTAAATGACAGACTAGACGTCTGAGATGCTGACCAAATAATCTGAGGACGAGTTGCCAGTGACAACAAATGGATGGGTGTGAAGAAGCTGGGCCGTATTGCAGAGCCGTGGAGATGGCTCTTTGGCTTCTTTTTGTGAGGCTGCCGCTGCAGTCCGGATTGCTTGGGTGAGCGTCGTCCTCACCAGTCCAGACAAGCCGCTGGTAGGTCTGTATCGGAGGTCGATCTTCGGGTGGTTGCGATATGAGATATGCGCCGCCGACTGCGACTGAATGGCAACCGGACTTTTTGCGATTTGCGAGGCGCGTAACACGTGGCACCCTCCAATCAAGGTGAAACTAGTGAAAAGCCCTACGGATGCCCAAAGTGATCACTGGATATCGTTGGTCAATTGCGCCAGCAGATCCGACGCGAGGGAGACCCGAAAAGTAGCCCAACCTCCCAAGCTGAATTAGGTGAGAAGTCAGGTACGAGGTCGGGTCCTCGGCGATGATGTGCAGTGTTCCGTTGTTGGTTGATAGCGCGCGATGCTAGGTTGCAGTAGCAGCGATCAAAGAAGAGGGTGAGCCGAAGTCTTCTAGCGCTGGGGATCTTTTTTCTGACAGAAATTGTGGATACGCCGTTGTATTTGGGGATCAATTGACTTTTGCTTCACTTTTTCCATCGAGGTCTTCAGGTTGAAAATGGTGGTTTGTCCTGCATGAGAGTAGAGAAATGCTGAGAAGGGGGGACCCGGCGTAGAAAGTGAATCAGTAGATGACTGCTGCAGCAATGTCTCTAAGTTGCTGTAGGTAGTGATGGTCGTGATGGTTGTTGACAATGCATGCATCCATTCGCCAACGGACAAGACAAGTCGGTGGTGTCTTGTTCTGAAAACGGCCTCGTCTCTTTGTGGATGTATCTTGGGTTGACTCGAGCTGTCTTTCATGGTGAGCTGTAGCTGTCCTCCTTGCCTTTGTTAGCAGTCATTGTCCATTGAGAGCCTCTCTTTTTAAAGGTGCCTTTATAATAGCCATTCGAGACTGCTCTTGGTTGAATGTGCTGATTTATTCTTTGACGCCGTCACAATAGAAAAGTCTAAGCAAAGATTGAAGACGGGATGCGATTGAATGACAATGGATGGAAGCTCAACACTGCTGCAGTGAATGGTCTGCAGCTGCCGACGGACTGCCTGCCGCAATTGTTGAAGGGCATCACTCATCTCGCCTTGTCGCGGGCTTGTGGTCCGTGCTCTTTCAAGTGCAACTTCCTCGACTGATGTCAAAGTCCCCACTTCAGCCCAGTCGCGCGGCGCCAAGAAAATGATAGCGTCCGGGTGGAGGCTTGACGGTTGGAGTGGATAGCCCAGGAATGGCTAGATGAGTAAGCGAACTGATATGCGCTTAAGCGAGAGATATGCAGTTTCCGTTGCCGTATCGAGTCTATCTTGAATTCCCCATCTTCGGGGGGCTCAAGGATGGAATCAGGGACTTTGTTCCATGGTCCAGGGGAGCCAGGCTGTGTCGTGTTGGTTCTTGTCAGATCGTGTAGACCGAAATCTCTTGTCCTTTCTATTCCGGTATGATCGCCGTTTCTTCTCACTGCAATCTTCCCACCACGGGTCTTACGACATCGAAGATGGGATGAACCCGGGGCAATTGGGGCTCAATCAGCCGCTCCAAGTTTCCATTCTCCAACACCTCCAAGTTCTCTAACGGGCGCAGCAGAGACGATCCAAATTGCACGTTCCACCAGGAAACCTTGGAATGTGTTGCTTGCGCTCCCGTCGACCATCATTTGATATCACTGTGTGTCGTTTACTTGCTACCCCATTTCTAGTTTCCGAAGCTGATATCCGAAGTGCGGAGTGCAGAAATCTTCTAGCTTCCTGGGCTCTAGGGTACGTTTGTTCCAAGACTTTGAAAAAGAATGGGGAAAAGGATTTAGGCTATAGTCAGCCAAAGGCCCGATTTGGATTCTTGACTTTTTGTCACATGCATAACAACAGCAACTATAATCCATCTTGAGAAGATGAAATCGTGAATGCAAATCGACAATACGTGTAGAACACAGCAGGGGAAGCCTGCCCTGGACAAGTCTCTCAAGCGAATGGGGTCGCCGTGGTCTGGTACCCCAAATTTCAAAACCTTACCGTTGCATGTCACGACATTCGACAAAACATCCAAGGCTGCACCCGTACTAGAACCCGCAACCCGTCGCAGGGTGCTGTGCAGGGTAACGTGGGTAACTTCTGGGGGCAACAGACAACGGACGGGATGGCAAACTCTCCTCAGACGGCAGTCTCATCTCAATTCCTCTCATCCCATCCGGGCCATCGACAAGCACCACCACACTGTCCTACTTGCGTGGTTCCCTGTTGTTTCATGTTCGCCCCACGGCAAACTACGGTTTAGCGAAATTCGTCAATCGTCATTTCATGACCAGACCCGTCCCGTATCCCATCGCAGGATTACACCAGGATTTGATAGTGCAGGCAGTCGCCCAGCCCGGACCCATCCCGGTCCATCACGGTCCATCACAGGCCTAGGAAGAACCAGGGGCAGGGGGGCCCATTCCGGACCAACAGACCCCTCGTTGCAGGCTCCAAGACCCGAGCTTAATTAACCAGTGCATGCGCTGCCCTGCCGCCGCACTCGTTCCCGTCGGTGCTTACCACTTCTACCAACCACAATTCTATCTTTAACCGGTCCTAACAAAACATCCTCTTTCCACCCTTTGTCACTCTTTTTTTTGTGTGTGTGTGTGTCTGTTTGGTTTCCTCCTTCGCGGTAGCAGCGGCAACGGCATCAACAGCAGCAGCAGCAGCAGCATCACTTCGGTTTTGAGAAAAAGACACAACCGGATATCGCCTTATCGAGAACATCCAGAATGGCTGTGGGAACAGTTCTCGTCACCGGGTAAGACCAGCCCTCTCCAGCCCTTTTCCCGCCTCCATCCAACACACCCAACGACACGAACCACCCTCTACTCCGGACGCCCAGCCCAGCTACAGCACATGCGCCAGTCATCCTTGACGATGCCGCACCGC